>NW_028263386.1:12569722-12886111 GCF_051168715.1 Poecilia mexicana | reverse complement strand
ACACATTATCACTAGATGATCTTTTCTGAGCAGGACGTTTCTGCTTTATTGCAAAAATCTCAATAATTATGAAAGTATGTACAAGAACTCCTTTTTTGTACTATGATTATATACCCTGATAGGAAGCCTTCTATTTGGGATATATATATTCAGTATAGTATAGTATTCAGATAGTTAGTTCTCATTTCTGTTCTAGTAAAACCTTTTACAATCATGATAAATTATCTCCAATTTTTTTTCATTTTTGCTTTATCCTACTGGAATGAAATCACTCTCTAAATAAGTGATCTGAATAATCCGGCTCAATATTCTCATAGCATAAGTAGGTGAAAGCATATGTATGATTTTTTTGTGAGTGTGTGTGTGTGTGTGTGTGTGCATGCGTGTGCGTACGGATGCGTGTGTGTACACATGATTTATGCATCTAGCCTCTGGAGTTAAAAATATGAAAAAGCACTTTTTTCTAAAACATGTAAACCTGTTCAAAGACAAAAAAAAAAATAAAATAGCCTCGACTGGATTATAGGAAGAGTTTACACTCATTTTAAGTGTTTTCGTGTTTTTAAACGGACAATTTAATTCAAGACTCATTTAAAGTCAGATTTATTTACCTCAGATTAGAGTCCACCTATAACTAAAAAGCAACATTGCTGGTGAGAGAAATGTATGTTTTAGGTTGTTTCTTGTGTTGTCCTTGCCTGACACTCGGCATTGTGAAGTACAAACACATCTACCGATCTGCGTATCGGTCTATAAACGTGTGAGCGTTTGTGAGTGCAAGTGGGTGAATGTGACTCTAGTTTAAAGCGCTTTGAGTGGTCAAAATGATTGGAAAAGCGCTGTATAAGTTTAGTCCATTTACCATTTTACCATTTACATCTGTTTTTGGGTCACTGAACAGGTTGGCTGAAAGTCTATTGCTGCTTATTTTGTTGGTGGATAAAGAAGATGACTATGAACATCAGGTTCATCATTAAACAGCCTCAATTGGACAAACAAAAGAAAAAAAATCAATTTTTGTTTATAATATCTCTTCTCAAAACAATTATGTAAATAAACACTGACATTTGAATAAACTCAGATAACCATAAAGCATAACTTGAAGGACTGTCACTACTACTTGGCATTAAAGTATTCGATATTTGATGCGTGCCAGAGGTTAAAAGCTCAAACACTGATGCTCTCTTCTCTTTGTCATTTACTCTTTGAACCAGTTGCAAGTATAAAATCAGCCATCGTGTATTTTTTTATCGTTGCTTGAGATTACCCTGTAAATATTACATTAATGAGAAATGGTCAGGAGGAAAACAGAAATATCCAATATCCTAGCTTAAAATGCTTCCAGTTACTCCCTTTAACCTGTCTCTGTTTCAAACTGTTTGTAAATGCTGCAGAGTGGCAGCTAAACTATCATAATCACAAAGAGTTCAGGTCAATTAAAGTAATTATTCTCACTCTTACCTCCTATTTACAGAGGAGGAGGCCCCTGGGTAAGAGAAACTCTGGAGGATAGCAAATTAAAAGGGGTCAAAGCATTTTCGTGCTGTGCAGCCTTGTTAAGGCGTCTGATGGAAAGCAGCGGTGGTGCAGTCTATGCAAAGAAGGTCTGTGTGATGATTTTGTGCTTTAAAAACAATCTTGATAAGAAATAACCGTGCCACACAGGAACCTAGAGGGTAAGGTTGACTTTATTTTATTTTATTTTTTTTTTGCAGATGTTTTAATAACAGATATGCAGTGAAATAAATCAATAAATGAGAACTTTTGTATCACGGCTCAGTCATGAGTGAATTTACTTTGCTCAAATACAATCCCATGGCAAAATACTTATATTGTTTGAACTTTTTCCACACTTTTTGTGAACTTTTTCCACACTTTTTCACATTACCACAAATTTTAATGTGCTTTGTTGGAATTTAAGTGCGTAAGTGTGAAGTGAAAATATCCCTTTACGCTATGATGCCATGAATAAAGTGCATTCAGTTATCTTCAGGAGTAGAAAGGATGAACTTTTTTGGACTGGATGTCAAATGCTACCTATGGTGAAAACCGACACTACACATCAGCCTGAGCAAACCATTCCTACAATGTAACATGGTAGTGGCTGCATCATGCTGTGGTGGTGATTCTTTTCTTCAGCAGGGTGAGGAAAGCTGGTCAAAGGTGGTGGGGAGACTGAAAGAGCTAAATACAGGATAATATGTGAAGGAAACCTGAGAGACGCTGCAGAAGACTTGATGTTCACCTTCCTGCAAGACATCAAGCCTAAACAAAACACCCAGAGTGGGTCAAAATCAAAGTCCAGACTTAAATTCATCTAAGAATCTATGTCAAAACCAGTTGGCATTGGCAGATGCTGAACATAAAGTCTGATTGAACTCAAACTATTTTGCATAAAACAGTGGAGATGAAAATTGCAGCTAAAATTGGTACACAAAATATTTACATGAAGATATCAAAAACAAATATATGGTAAAACTTTCCAAATTGTATTGTAAAACATATATTAACCACCATTACCTTCTTCTAGTTATGCATTACTTTCTGTTGGTCTGTCACAAAAAATATCAGCAAAAAAACAAACAAAAAAAAACGTAAATGCATTGAAGTGTGTGGTTGTAATGTGGCAAAGTGAAAAAAAACCCAAAAAAGTTTAAGCAGTATATACTTTTGCCAAGTACTGTAAAACCACTTTTCAGCTTCTATTAAGATATTGTTGTGTCAAATTAAATATGCACACTTCCATTATGGCATCCTTTAAAAAAAACAAACAAACAAAAAAAACATTCATCCTTTAAAACAAACTCCCACGGTCTCTCCGAGCTTTTTCTGAGAAACATTCTCGAGGACCTTGTCAGGGTTTCTCCGAGCCTGACCTCAACACATAAAAATTTTAAAAGCATCTAATGAAAGATGCTGTTTGCCACTGACAACCAGGAAATCTCTGCTTCCTTTTTCTTCATCTGCCTTTTGTCAGTCACCCCAGCGCACTTCTCCCATACACTTAATATTCAGCAAATCCCCAGTCTGAGGCAGCAGCTTTTTACGTTTGAGCACATAAAAAGCACTATTTTGACAACTCTTTGTCTGATCTGCTTCACTTTTTTGGCAGGTGCATTTCTCAACACTTTAAAGGATCAGTGTCGAGTTTGAGGCTCTTTGGATGAGCGGTCCTCTTATTTGCAAGCCTTTCACAAAAGTATCCCCACCAGGCAATATACGCAAGCACTGGGAAACGCTTTTGTATGTACTCTGCGAGCAATCAGGATCCAGAAACAAAATTCAACGGGATCTTCTTTTGATTCTAATCCGCCTCGCTAACAAGTCTAAAGAGATTCAGCTCCCACGGAACATAACATTAAGAGCGCATTACAATGACTGGAAGACAAGCAAAGTGATTGTGACCTTTATTTTTGTGCCACACAGTTACAATGAAACAACACATTTTCAAAATGAACTGCACACACTGAGAACAATCAACCCATCGCCCCAACAAAGAGAAGTTGGACTGATTTGGCTTTAAAAAAAAAAAAATGAATCCAAAATAGAGAGTGCAGGGCAAGTCATGAGCTCGTTTATTTTACTGGGAGCAGTTTTAATAGTCGAATCTCGTCCACG
Organism: Poecilia mexicana; assembly: GCF_051168715.1. Lineage (NCBI taxonomy): Eukaryota > Metazoa > Chordata > Actinopteri > Cyprinodontiformes > Poeciliidae > Poecilia > Poecilia mexicana. The sequence continues at coordinate 12,882,493 of NW_028263386.1, read as the reverse complement.
TTAAATGTAATCACAGCCATCCCATTAACTTTGGTGGAAGGGGCGACCTCAGAGTCTCAGCTGTACGTCTGCTGGATTCAATGTCGCTCACTAATTAGCAATTACATTTCAGGTTATGGTATATAAACAGTTGTGCGGCTCAGATGCGTCATGTGAATTTTAATGGAGGCTGTGCAAATCAAATGGGACTGTTTGGTTGTTATTGGTAATTACAAGATAAAAATCTGCGCTGCTAAACTAAAAACTATCCGTCAAGAACATTTAAAAACTATGCAAATTAAAATAAACTTACTGAAAATAGAAATCATCTCCCCACGCACAAAAAAAAACCCCAAAACAAATCTACAAGAGAAGTAATCAAGCTCATTTTCAAAACAAAACTATTTTTCAGTACATCAGACTAAAATTGAGAGCCAATATTTTCTACGTAGCAGACAGCAGTGGAGTTCCCAGTGTGAAGATACAGTACAGCAAAAGGGGGTGTGCTACGACAAGTCAACTGCAAATTAAACTAGATGGAAAAAAATTTAAAAAAAAATCATATGAGAACAATATATACTGCTTATATCACTTTTATATTGAAGAAAATTCATATCAACAACATTCAACTTAGTTTTTTTTTTTTTTTTTTCCAATACGAAAGGTTCATTCAAAGAAAGATGAAGAGACTGTCCAACTGTGTGACAGTGAAGTATAAGGAAAACCTATAAATGCCAGCGCCGTTCTGGTTTTCAGTGTGGAATGTTTTTTTTTTTCTTTTTTTGTACAAAAACACCTTTGTTTAGATAATTTACTGTGCCAGGAAGCTCACAGAAATCCTAACATGATGCAGGGGTACATTGGCACTTAAAAGCCACCGCTATCAGGGAAGTACTTGGGGTACCTTGTAATTAAAGGTGAATTTACATTACAATGAGTCCAGTCCCCAATTATAGCCAAGAGTGGTACCTTTTTTTTATATATATATTTTCTTTACTTGAGGACTGCAGATTAAGGTGCTTTGTTGGACACAACTGTAGTCCAGGATACAAAAGGCATCAAAATCTTGAACAATTGTTCAAGATTTTTTATGTTTTTGATTAAAAACATAAAAATGAAGAAGAAGAAAAAAAAAACATCAGCACTGTACAGAATTCAACTTGTCTCAAGGCCATGGAACCAAATAATCATTTTAAAGGGCAAATATCATAGAGCAAACAAAAAAGGAAAAAGAAAGCTATCAACAGCATGAAACAAAAATGAATCCTCATCAACTTTTACATTATTTTTCAAAACTAACCCATTTTTGTAAAGCATTTTTTTCTGCAAAACTGGAAGTGAGTACATTATAAGGATGACGGCGCATCACCTGCATCTGCAGTGCCTGATCAAGTATAGCGGTACAGTAAACATGAAATGCTTCCTGTATAAAAGTACCAACATTTTCATGAGGATAGATTGAATATATGATCACCTATAGGTAGCACAACAAAAAGATGGACTGAGCACTTTTGCTACAAAGTTCATCTATGGGTAATAATGCAGCTTGAGCAGGCAGTGAACAGCCAGACTACTAAGAAGTAGCTGAGAGCGAAGTTTTCAAGTGAAAACTGTTTTCTTTTAAAACACTGTTTACTTTTTAAGTGTACAAAACGAAAATGTTCTTCAGGATGTTCATCCAGTTTCTGAGCCAAACCGCAGCCGCAATGTGATCGTACTTTGCCATTTTAACTCCCTCTCCTTTCACTACATGGGTAGCATTAGCTTGACGTGACTTTTTAGGGTTAAACGGCATGTGAAAATTAAATGCTGGTGAATTTCTGGAGTTTACACGACGGACATCCTCAGTATAACGTTTCAACAGCTACGTCACCATAGAGAGCTAAAACCTTCACAAGTAAAACCCCGACTACTTGTTTGAAGAAAAGGCAGACTTGCACATTCACTGCATGGCTCACCAATATAAAATAAGCTAGTTTGCTGAAAGGAAGAGCATATAAGAGTAACAATGCTGGTCAGAAGTCGGGTACAATTAATTTTTTTTTTTTTTTATTTTAAACTAACTGCTGCCAACTTGTTTAATTATAGAATTATGTTATTTTGTTAAAGGTAGGTTCAGTGTTACAAACACTAGATCAATCAAACTTGTGGCTGCATTCTGTGCTGCATGATGCTTGCTGTTTCTTGTGTACATTTTGCTTTTTAACGTTTTTTTTTCACATTTAGTCATAGAATTTAATATAATTATTCAGAGCTACAATCCTTAACCTAATTAAAAAGGGAAAAAAATAAATTATGATAAATGCCCTTTAAATTCCTATGATTTTTTTTTTAAAAGACATATTCCTAAACTTAATCACTTGTGACATCACCTCCAGCGATCAGTCAGAACATGTGAAACGGTGCCTAGAAACACCTGAGATATATATAATATGATCAATATTAATTAAACATCTTCCTTTCTGAAACCGTGAACTATCCATAAACATCTGTAGCTTATTTCCTTACAAATGCTAAACCTCTGATATATTATTTAAATGCATCCTTGAGAAAAGACAACAGAGTAGAGAGCTTACATTGCATCAAATAACATGTCAGTTTATCGCAGTGAGAACCCACAAGAATGTAAGCATGCTTTAGAAAACTTAACATTAAAATGTGCCCTGTAGAAAATATATATATATGAACCAATTTCATATTTTCCAGTGATCTATTTTTTTTTGTTAGCAGGAAGGTATAAAATGCATCAAGACAAGTATTTCTCCCCCCATTCATGTCTATGCAAGAAGTTCTTAATCTTTAGTTGAAAAATGGGATCAGATATGGCCTTACTCGCACGTTTCTGTATAATTAAATCCCCATATAGTGACAGCAGGTTAAAGCTTCTACAAAAGGTGCAGTAAAGTTTTCATTTTTGTATGATCATATTTTAACAAAACCATAACAGATTTTTTTTTTTTTTTGTCATTTATACAGTTTTTATCTGCATAATATCTGCAGACATCCTGATTTGATAAAATCTGTATCTCAAAACGGTTTCCTGAAACTAAATGTCCATTTAGGAGACTTTTTACATATTTTTATATACAGATCAAAAACGAAAATGTCAAGAGAAACGAACACCCATGGAAATCAAAACATTATGATCTGACATTAAGTCATCTTGTTCCAATACAGTGTTGCCTTTGAGATTAGGTGATAATAATGCTACATCGAACTGAAAAAAAGGGTGAAGAAAACGGGATTTCAGCAGGCAGAGCACTAATTAAGGACGGACATCGAGTGGATCAGTCATTTCTCTCTGTAATACAGCAAGTACGCTTTCAGCGACTCCGGCAGAGGCAGAGCCAGTATTTGTTCTCTCAGCTCATTCACTTGCTTGATGATTTCAATGTCACCAATGTCTCTTTCCTCCTCCTCCTCTGCCGCCGCCTCCTTCTGTTCCTCCTCAGCGTGCTCCTCCTCTTCGCTCTCCACCATTTGAGGTATGAGCTGATTGCCCACAAAAACGTAGGTGTTGATGCGCCGCCGACGACAGCGCCTCCTTTTGCGCTTGTGGGGAACCCTCTGAACTGTGCCCTTCCCCTGACTGTCCTGATTCGTCAGGTTGCGGAGAGTGCGGCGAATGTAAATGCGAGATAGGTCCTGTAGGCTGCGGACGGTCACTGGGGCTGAGGACAGAGAGGGATGACACGGTGCTTCAGGACAATGTGTCACAAAAAAAAAAAAAAAAAAAAATACAAAGAATTTTTTACACTACAACTACTGCTACTACTACCACCACATTTTCTCAACTAGGTCAGCATAAACAAGTCAGAATGCGACAGGAAACTGAGCTCCAGTGTTTCAAGAGAAGAATAAAGTGGCTTCATGATGCAGCTGCAAGCACATCTCATAAAACAAAACAAGTACGGTATCACGCTGCTCTAGGACTCATCGCTTCCAATCTATTTCAATGCACTGTGCCTAAAAAAAATATATAAAAAAATACAGCCAGTTTTCCACTTCAAGGCAAGTTTTTTTTTTTTCATTGTTGTTGTCAAGGCAGTGAAACTCACGCAGCTGGACAGTGTCAGGCTTCTCTCCTTCTGCTCGGCTCTGCTGGACCAAGGGGGCAAAGGACACCGCCAAGATGTTCCTGCTATCCCACGTGCTCTGACCGGTTCTCGTTATCTGGGTCAGCTGCATATACACACAAAAAATTTTATTATTGTTTGGGGGGGAAAAAAAACAACAAAACAAAACAAAAAAACCCCTGTAAATTATGCCTAAATCATGATCTAGAATCAGATAAGACAAATCACTCCTACACCATACAAACACACAACATGATATATTTAGGAAAGCTTCCACCAGATAGAGTGTGCAAATAGTGCCAAGTCAGACTGAATGCAGAAATATGCAAACGTTACAAAAGTATTATTAAGATGATGCACACGGTCAAGTGGCCGTAGATTTGTTGTAATTTTACCCTCTGACATGTTACTAATCTGAGTCTTAAATGTTACATTATATCTGGAAAATGTTTGGAATTTATTCATCCTGAACATTTTTAATTGCTGTTGAAAGCCACTCCATGTGTGTGAGTTGCATTCTGCATGTCATCAGGAACATAACCTTGAATATTTGCTGCCACTTCAGACAACTGAAACCTGACCTTCGTGTCTGAGTTTCTTGTGAACTATTTCTGATTTGGACTATCATTAAGCTGGATAACCTAATGGCAACCTGTTTTTTGTTTTGTTGGTTTTTTTTACCAGGCCATCAGCATTTTATTAAAAATAGCCTGCTATTTCAAAGAATGTATACACTCTAGGTAAAAACCAACTCACAGTAATATAAAACCTCCACCATTCTTAACAATGGTGGATGCTTTTCCACAGTGTGTGGCAAAAATGTCATAGTCTCATCTAGGAATATAACACTGTGTGTGGAACTTCACACAGATGCCGAAGTTGCTGAGGTGCTGAAGTTCCAATAGTGTTTGTAAAATTTTACCCATTTATGTTTATGATGGTAGGACAGAAAATGCTTTTCATGTCACCCAAATAACAGGCTGGCATGTAGATGGAGCCCAATAGTTCTTCTGCAGACTTAGCAGCTTTCTGTAGCAGTCCTCTGCAGTGAGCTGTGCAGAGGTTTAACTTCCCACACCGACCTCCACACTGTGTGTTGTGCCGAGATAAAAATTGGATCAAAGTCCAGCCTTAGTTGCCACAATTACAGCGGTTTAAAACTTTGATTACTGTTCTTATACTACATATTAATTTAGACAATGTTATTTTAGTTACTATTTTCCAACTTCTTAGAATGCTTTATCAATCTCTGGGGGGAAATTTGATGTTACAGTCACCTGTTCAAAATATACTCAAGACAACAGAGGAAATACAAAGTTGTGTCAGTGTAAAATAAGCATAAACAAAATAATAAAAGAAGATTCAAAAATAAAACTACAAAGAATTATGAACATTACTATTATCACAGTCGCATGTTTGTCACATGTATTCTAGTCTTATACATTTTGATGTGTGTCCAAGATATATTAGTCTCTGGGCATTATTTTTAGACAGCAGACAAACAGGAGTATAGATTAAAATGAAACATCAAAAATGTTTCAGCAACGCTACTTTTTGTAGGAATCTTTGGAGGAATACGTAATTGTGGCACTGGTGATTTTGAAACAATGCCATGGGATTTTACATAAATATTTAACAAAGCAATATCATGTTAATGCAGTAAAATATTAATGCATAGAACTACGTGTGCAGGGTGCTGTACATTTACTGTATGCATTTACATTTTTCCTCCTAGTGGTATGTTACAGCTGTTAACGCACAAATGAATTCTGTAAAGTGAACAAATCTAAAATGTGCTCATGAGCTTCCCGACACATCTGCTTTATCCTTATTAATATACACACAACATAAATGAAAGGTTTGAAATGTTTTCGTTCTTCCAGGTGCCAGAAATGAAAACAAAATTATAAAGCAGAATCAATTAGTATTAATAAGAAAACTGTTGCATTGCTCTGCAGTGGTTCTGGCTTATCATTAGCTGGCCAATCACATCACTAACGTTGTCATTTAATGTCAGATTGATATGTCAGGAATAGCTCTCGGGATGAGACAGATATACGACAGCTCAGACCTTTAATATCAAATGACCTTCTGCAGGGTGACAGTTCTTCAGAAACTATTAACCTAGATTGAGAAATGGAGTTATTTTTGACAATAACAAGTTAAGTGTTTACTTCATAGCGGCAGCTGTAGTGAATAGGACTTACTGGCCTACAGAGGTGCTGTACATGACACCACATTCCTTCCTTTGTACAAATTCAATCTTGTTGTTGACATTCACAAGTTTTACCTCCTTAGCTCCAGCTACCAGCTGTGCCACTAATGGAACAACACATCTTTTATTAGCTAATAGAGCTGACACCTTGAGGCCAGATGTCAAAGTCCATCCGTTCATTGCTAAAGGACACTTAAAAGATGTGAGGGTTTCATAAAACAAAGTGTGAGCGTATGAAGCAAGGCCTTCATTTAATAATTCACATTTTTCTTCTGTGTAAACACATCATACTGTAGATGTCTTTAACCATTACTGAATCAGGGCTTCAGCTAAAATGACAGATGCTTTAAGGGGGATTCAGAAGTGTTTCATATATGTACTTAGCCGGAAAAAAAATCTGCTCATAATGAAATCCACAGAAGTGATTTCTCATCCTGACAAAAAAACTAAATGAGAAGAGGGAACTACAGATGTTGGTTATTCCAGCAGCAATCTACCAGCCTGTGATGACTTTCCTACAGTGTTTTAGTTTTCTTCTACACACTTCTTCCCTTCCCTGTCCTTTGAAGGTTTCATATTTGTCCATTTTGAATATCAATTTAAAAAGAAAGAGCCCCAGACAAGAAGGAGGGCAGAAAATACATCAGCTTGGTGCTGATAAAAGATTGAACAAAGAACAATCTGTTCTTAAAAAGATTTGCATTACCACAGACACAGACTCTTCATTTTTCAGCTGTTCAGATCCTACAAAGATCTGCAGTTTGTTATAAATGTTGTTTCCTCAGTGATCAGTGGGTCTTGGTTATTTAGCAATACAAAGCAAATACAGATTGCAGTTTTCCAAGTTTATTCCTGATTTTAATTTCTAAGAGATGTTAACAGTGCAAAATGTTATTTTCAAACATAGCTGGTTCATCGTATATCTGAAAAGGCTAATTTTGATGTGAACACACATAAAGCCTTATTTCCCTGGCCATTTCAATCACATCTTTCCTAACAATCTACAGATTTTCTCTAAATACGGGAGGTTTCTGCACCTCAAAGATCAATTTCAACCTTGTCGTGGAGGAAGAAAACAATGAGTATTTCAAAAGTTTATCAGCACCAAACAGAACTTTTAACGTGTCATCAGAGGGAACCATACAGACACATTCATGAAGTTTGCATTTTTTTATATGACGAGCATAAAGTGCAAACTAATCTTTGTGCAGTAGCCTTAACTTAATGTTTGGTTGATTGTTTGTTTTGCTTTTTGGTGTGGAAAGCGTGGATTGCTCTACTGGCTGGTTAGTGAGATTCTTTTGCTTGCAGCAGTAGGGCCGCCAGCATGCCACGGAAAAAAAAGGGAATGGTGCCAACAGCTGCATTCTCATCTTGATGTATCCTAGAAGACCTCTTCAAGCCACTATATAGACTGTCTAGCTGATATATATATATATATATATATATATATATATATATATATATATATATATATATACATATATATATATATATATATATTTTTTTTTGCATTTTAATACCTTAACTATGGTGCAATAAATTGTTTAAAATGAAAGTATTTTTTTAATGACCAAGTTATAAAACATCTTATTATTATAACCAGCTGAGAAACTGGTTCAGTCTTCTTGGATGTATATTGCACAACCCAGAGAGCCAGACTAAACAAAACTACAACCTCGGGTAATAAAATCTACCAGAGTCAAAATTAAGTTTTGCTTTACTTGACTCCCTTTGTGGTCCCAAAGGTTCCTTGCCACACAAACACCAAAACATCCCATGTACTTTCTTATGCCCCAACGGTGTGTCAACACCAGCACAACGTCTATTTTTAAATAAACTGTTATTTTTGCAGCACCGTGTGCTCCGAGCACAGCTGTTGAAATCCAGGGGCAGTCGTGGCTCAATAATGCATGAGAATGTTGCGTAATGAGTCTTGCAGGTCATTTTACCTTGTTTTCCCTTATGTTTTGAATTTTAAATAGCAACTGGTGTGTGTGTGTGTGTCAACTCTGTATCAGTTCCATTGCTTGCAGCACTTACCTGATCCTCTATAGGCATCACCAGTATGCCTCCAATTTTGAGCAGTACTTTCATGTAATTTTCATGGTCCTTCTGCACTCCAGCGCCACAATAAATGCGATCGTATTGATGGCTGTCCGTTGAGATTTCAAGGCAATTCCCCACCACGAAGGCAGGTTCACAGAATTCAAACCTGCGAAAAATAATCAACATATCAAATACAGTCAGGGAAAACATGTTTGTCATTCAGTCAGTTTCACTGCCGCATTTGTAAACAGCGACAGAAATAAGCACGGCTGCATAAGTGTTTTCACACGTCCACCGCAGCCCTGAAGTTTTCTAAACAATTCATGAGTGAGAATGCAAATGTCTGAATCAGCAGTAATAGACTTGTAATGGACAAAGGCCCTTGAAATTCAGACAGAGCCCATTTGCAAATAGAGCCGGCATCATCTAGGGACTTCGCAGTGCGTGTTCATTATCTTTTGTGCAACAGGCACTGAAGAGCCAAAAACAAAACTGAGGGAAGAAATGGTGAGATTTGATATGACGATAAAAATGTCTAATAAAAAGAAACTCAGGGACATTGTAAACCATCACACAAAGGACAGTAATTGACATTTATGACCGAATAAAGAACCACAAACTTTACAGAAATATAAATCTTGCAGATATTCCTACATTTAGAACACTTCATTAGCACATATGTCTTAGCACAAGACATTATCAGTGAAAACACATCTGGCACAAACAACGTTCTCTTATGTGCTTGGAATTCATTAACAAAAAAAATAAATAAGTAATAAAATTTTAAAAATTCACACAATTCACCCAACTTTTCCCTCACTTACTGCTTCTATTTTTCTTCCATGATCACAACAGTCCCATTTCTCCCTGTGAGTCTTTGGTCACTAAAATCTACATCAGCCGATAAACATCTATCCAACTGGCCAGGTATTATATTGACATGCAGAGTGTAAATGTGTGATACTTGAAACATCATAGCCCTACACGAAATTGCAACCAGGCACTCCTTTACGACTGTGACATTATACATGCCGAAACCGCGATGACAACTGTGACTCAATACACTGCGAAGCTCTAGTTTCAGATAAGTTCTCCAACCAGAGTTGTAAACATCTGCAGTTGTTCCAGAGTTACCTCATTCCTCTGGGCTGATTAATGCTTTTTTTATTTTTTTATTTTTTTTTTTTTGCACGAGCTTTCGCTTTAGGTAGACATCTATGCCTTGTCTGGAAAATTTCTGATTGCTACATGACAAAGAGTAAGACAGCAGTTCACAGGGTATGAATACTGCATGTCCATGTAATGCTTATAAACCAAACCAGTGGGCTCGTTAAAAAAAATAAATAAATAAAAAAGAGGATTATACGCTCAAAGTCGTTTTACTGCAGATATACCTGGCTAAAACAATCACATGTGGCCCATTTAAAGACAAGTTTGTTATTGCGCAATTGTTTTACGAAATGGTGTCACGTGAAGCTCCTTTTAAAATGACAGACAGCAAGGTCACAAGTGTGCTGAATAACTGCGGATCTATTTGTTTGTGGAAAACCGTTAAAAGACCAATTTCTGTGTTAAAATTCCACATGTACAAGGAGCAAATAAATATACACTAAAAATGATTCCTAAATTAGATTCACTGATTAAAACTGAAGCATTAGTTTACAGCAGCTGGTAGATCTTTACCACACAGAAAAAAACCCAACAAGTTATTAATCATTTTTAAAAAATAAAATTAACAACTCACTTTGTAACAGTATGCATTCATATGGTGGAAAGGTACTCTACTGTGCCCAAACGTACCCTGCTGTTTTGTTGTGCAAATTTGGCAGAGGTTAAACTATTTCACAAAATCATTGTTTGCACTTGAATAACGGCAAATAACTAAGCCTCACAATAAGAAATTTCACCGTACAGCCGCAGTTAGACACTTGTATCAAACACACCTTCCAAATGAGAAACAGTTTGAGCAGTTAAGTGGTTTTCATTTTGACTTCAGCTGGCAAAATTGGCTATCGAACCAGCTGCAACCTTCTGATTGTAAAGCACACCAGCAGCCCTCCAGCTGAGAAACAACCTCTCCATCTTCTGAGCTACAGCCTTTTATTAACGTTCATTTGTGTTTAATTTGTCCACATTGACAGTGATCTGTTTTAAGAGTATTTACGTGGGTGGTTTTGTTCTGGGCAGCTTCTTGGATGAAACTGTTTGCTAGGCAACCGTCAGAGATTCAGGAGAGATTACAGTAAGGCACAAAAAACAACAAAAAAAAAACTGACTCTTTCACAGTTTGCATCTGACAACAAAGACACTTAACAGAATAGAAATACTCTGACGGCATTTACTCACTTATCAAAACTGTCACTATTCTTAATGAATTCATCAAGTTTCTGTCTGGCGTACTCGACAACGTCCTTGTGGAGCTCAACTCCATGGTTCACACCATAGGGGCCTGAAGCAGAAACAAAAGGGGGGGAAATAAACACAGAAACAATGCTTTAATCTCAAACACACTCGGACATTTGGTTTTCAAATACTATGGGCTTTTCATTTCAACAAGGTCCCTTATTGAGAAGAAAAACAAAGCAGTTAATAATTTGTGGTCTTCAATCTTGAAATGTTTGAGCCGCTCTGTTTTTGGACAATGAGGTAAGATTTCAAACAGCCAAATTAGCTAGATTATACACAGGGGAATCATAACAAAGTGTAATAGCATAAAATATTATTTTATTTCAGTAAATTAATCAGTAATTTCAGTTTTTCAGAAAATGATAAAATGACACACCACCAACAAAGAAAGTTGGTTTAATGCAGAAATGCCACACTCTGAAATGCATGTTCTTGTGCTGTACAGTATATACTGTACAGTTTAGAACGCCATATGCATAAATTAGAGCATAAATACAGCTAATGCAGTTCAGGATGCTTTAATAGAGGCCTTCCGCTCTTCCTTGCTGCTGGGTCTGGTGTCTCTCCTCTTCCTTTTCACAACACTCTGTAGAGTGTTTACATCTGAAGAGTTTGCACCGCAGGTCCATCAAGCACAGTGATGCTACGGTCAATAAACCAGGCATAACTGTTGGAAGTATGGACATATGCCAAGTATCACTGGAGAATGAAATCATCTTTGCTGGACCAAAACCAGCAGATCTCTAGGTTCCAGAAATAAACTCTGACTGTGAAAACTTCACAACGGTCCTCCAGCAACTTTAAACTTAAATCCAACCGACCTGTCTTCAGTGCCCTGTCGAGTCAGCTGTTTTAAACATTTCTGTTAAAAAAAAAAAAAAACATTTTTATTGTTTCAATAAAATATTGGATTTTGAGAGAAACTGTCTTCATTAACCTGAACCAATTGTCATTATTGCAGAAATAAACACTATTCGTAACTAATCTATATGATATTGAAGGTCTCCATTTTGAAATTAACTACTGAAATAAACAAACTCTTTCACGATCTTCTGATCCGCCAAGCCGAACCTGTAAAAGGTCCGAGAATCCCTTGAAATAAAACTGCATAAAGAAATACCTATGATGAGCCCAACCATTGTGCTCAGGTAACCGGTTCCGCTGCCCAGATTAAGGAAGGAAAGGCCTGGCTGCAGTTTGAGGGCCTCCATTACTTCGGAGTATATACACGGGGCAGACAGGTGAATGTTTCCGTGCTTCCACGCCAAGTCTTTGTAGGCACTGTCCCGATAGCCGTCCAGATAGTAGTCGCCTCGGTCTATGGCTCGGAAGGCCTGCTCGACCTTCTCTGTGCGGATGTACTGCGCCTCCTTTAGGTTATCGATGAGGTCATCGTTGTCCTCCCCAGCGCTCACAGCTCCCCCCATGGCGAAAAGTGAAGAGACACGGAAGGGCTGAACTTTTACACAGGTTGAGTGAGTCCTCCTCACAGCGGCATGGATATCTACGCTGGCTGAGGGGGTCCTGCCAACGCGAGTCGTCGAGTGTCACTTCAGATGCGGCTCATGTCCGAGCAACAAGAGAGCTAAGAAAAAAAACAAAACAACATTGTAACTGTGTTATTTCAAAATCCCTGCAGAAAAAAAAAAACATCATGTCTTCTTAGGTTAACTAGTAAAATGCAGATTGGAAAGGCTTATTGGGGGTGTATTAATGCACAGCCAAGACTGTCTGATGATGAAAAATTAACAATTGAAAGAAGCTGGCTGATGAATTTCCCATGCCCCCCCCTAAGATCTTCACATGTCACAGCAGGAAGAGCACAACTGCAATTAATAACTTTGATGAGGTTTTCACTCAATTTGGCTTCAAGAGCCACTCCATAATACATGGTGACCTGCTGATGTGACTGACAGGAATGAAACAAAGCCATCATCAATGCAATTTATAACCTCTGCACATCCAGCAGTCACAAGGCAAAAATATCTGCTGTTACAAAAATAATATTAACAAATTCATACGCCACTGAGTATCTAAAGAACTATATTCTCTGTGTTGTTCAGATCAGAAGTTTGTAAGCATTCCCCCTTGCCATGATTTGACAATTAATTAGGCTTTTTATGATTTATTTGATTAATTTTATTTGCATGTTTTTGTTTTGTTTTGTTTTTTACATCAGATCTCAAATTATTTTTTCAGAAATGTAAAACCATAGAGACATAGAAGGAGCTGAATTGTTCTTATTTTCTCCAGTTTATTCATTTACTCAATTTATAATTAAGTTTCTTTAAAAAAAAAACTAAAAAAAAAGCAATTTCAAACTGCAGCTTGGACCCAGGAACTGAAAGCCATTTTTATTAATATTAAGGAATACTGCCTAAAGTGGAAAGTGTGCGGGATATTTCTCATTTTCAGTCAAGCTGTGCTTTTATTTGATGCAACCTGCCAGATATTCAGGTGTGGAAAAACACTGGTTCTGGTTTTGCTCAAGGCAGATAATGTCTGCAGAATGACTCAGAGCTGACATGGTTGGCTTCAGACTGGTAACACTTTGTGAACATTTGTTCATTTTTTTCATACTCAGATTTGCTACTTTTAATGTCTTGTATAATCTCTGGAGCTTTTAGCCCTGTAATGAGCCCTATGAAAGTTCACAAATTCATACATAAGAAGAGAAAAGATATGTTGAAAACTTAAATATCTCAAGACAAGTAAGCAAAACAATTCTTAAAGAAACGGGCTTTTTTTTTTTTTTCAAAAATTATTTATAGCTCGTAATGCAGCTCAGAGAGACAAGATTTGAATTCCTTCTCTGCCTCCTCAGCATCTTCACATCTGACTCAGCTAATAAAGATTAAAATCAGAGGTGACTTTGTAGTGTGAGGCCCAGTGAGGTAATTTTCCTTTGGCTTTTTCTCCCAGGCAAAAAAGAATCATTGATTCTCTTCCCCATCGTTGGACCCACGGCAGAACATTTTTCATCCAATTTTTCCTCTGCGGACATTGAAAAAAAAAAAAAGAAAAAAAAAAACAGAAACGTATTCCAGCAAAAATGCTGTGGAGTGATGTTCTAGTCCTACCTCTGATAATCCACAGGCTTGTTGAAACGGGGTCATTACAAACACCTTTGCACAAATTAGGAAGTACAGAAAAGCATTTGTTAAAACAGCACCGCCAGTTTAAAAGCGCAAAACAACTTTGCTTATAGAAACACAGCTGATGTCATAGTTGTGTACTGGGACACTTCGAACACCATCTGAGGTCATGCTTGGCTCATGTGACCCAGAATCTTCGCCCAGAACGAAGAAACGTGTAACAGATCGTCAGTTAGCGGCTCGCCTGCAGAAACCAAATACCACAGGCCTGTCTGGGCAGCACACTGGAAACACGCTGCCAGACAGTGTGTTTCCTTATCAAGTGTAAAGTAAAATTGATAAGGCTATGCTAATAAGAAAATAAATTATATGCATAACCTCTGGGTTTGACAACCAAAACATTTCCTTCAATATAAATGATATGGCAGAAATGAATCCCAGAATAATATGGCTTACTGCGTTATTCTTATAGTAAACTTACATAACTCAACCCTGCTTTCTCCTTCGAGACAAATTTGTAATTTTTGTCGCAAGATATATTTAACAATGACTAGCTAGAAATCTGTGATCCCTTTAGTAAGTACAGCAGCTTACAAAGATACACATCAATTGACTTTTTTTTTCCAAACAACTGCGTGCATTTCATTAGAATTTCATACGGTGAACCAACACAAAGTGGTGCATAACTGGTAAGTGGAAGAAAAATGGCATTTGATTTTCTAAGGATTTGAAAAGCATGGAATGCAATCTATTACACGGGTCTTATGGCTCAGGTCTACTCTCCATCCCTAAAATGTGAAACAAATATGGAGAAGCAGCACTTATATGGAATAAACTACCAGAAAACTGAAAAACTGTAGAAACTCTGAGCTCCTTTTAAACCCCCATTTGTTTAGAGTTGCCTTTGTGATATATTCATAACAGAAAAATTATTAATTTTTGCCTTTAGTTCAACTTTGTTTCACTCCACATTGTTTTGTGTTTTCGTCATGCAAAGTACTTTGAATCACCATGTTGTTCAAATGTGCTGTGCAAATAAATTTGCCAAGCCTTGCGAGGAAACACAATCCTTTGCAACCGATTGACTTTAGAAGAGATATGTCATAGAACATCAGTGGATGTCATAAAGACCAAGTAATACAGCAGACAGGACATGAATAATGTTGTGAAGAGGTTAAGGGTTACATTATGAAGCTGTAACCTATACGCATCAAACATAATCTTAAGCTAGAAAGTCCATGGCACAACTGCAAATGACGGCTTCACAATATTTAATCAAGATGAATGTCATGGGAAATAGGTAATTGCAAATGAATGTTTAGAATTTCTGGCTGCAAAAGGTTGAGTGTCAGAAATCAACACTTAGCATTCAAGTTATATTTTCAGCCCGTTGGATGGAGTCCAACTAAAAAGAAGCCCACGGATAACAAAGGTGGCAGACCAGATGCTAAAAGGTCACAGGGAGATTTGGAAGCGGCATAGTGAGGAGTCAAGAGAAAAGTCAATTTACCACAACTAAAATCAGAATTGCAATGCTTAACAAATGTGATTTCCTAATATCGTTCAGCCAAACATACTGGACACCTATCAACACTTGGGCCCCCCAAGACCCCATAGACATCTTTATAATTACTGTATGTGCTACTTTGTACTGGGTTTATAACAAAAATCCAAATGAAATGCACTCAACTTTGTGGTTCTAATGTGTAAAATGTAAACAGTAAAACAAATAAAATTTAAAAAGCCACGGATATTCTTGTAAGGCACATTACCTACGAGAGCAGTCATAGACTTTACTATGCAAGTATATTAAAAAAAAATCTGTTGCCTATTAAGTTCAGGTTTATTGACATAATCGTAAGGTGCAAATTTAATTAAACATTTTAGCACTCTGGTTAGAGTTTTGTTTCACACGGCCCATTAATACAAAGGTCAACTTTTAAAATAATCTTCTCCCATCATATAAGCCAGAAGAATGAACAGCCTGGTAAAACAGCTGCTTTAACATTAAACTCTGTGAGAAGCTGCTTTTTAAAAGAATGAGGGAAAACAATTTGTACAGCTAGAACTAAGTAAATTGTAAATGTGGCAAGTTCGTAGAAAGGCAAACATTTTGTTAAAACAATTTATGCCTGTAGTTTATTTTGTCATTTCTTGAGATCAGTTTATCCCTGCGTATACTATAAAAACAAATTTAGATTTGGCACATCACAAAACATAGCACAAAATGTACACACTCTGGCAAACCGCTTGAAATCATTACTTTTATCTTTTATTTATTTCTGTACTAGAAAACTTAAAAGGTACATCTCGTGGAAATTTTATTTGCTGACAAAATATTCTGGCTTTGTAAAAATTTGAGATCTATTGAGCAAAACAAACACTGTGGGACCAAAGTTGGGAAAGATCATTCTGCAATTTGCCTTTCTAAAACCAATACCTGCACAAGTCTAATTCTGAACATGAAAGTGCAGTTAAAAGAGGGTCTGCAGACCATAATGAATAGTTAAACTTGGCTGATTCACAAAAAATATGAGACCTTTCAGTTGGTTTGGAGCAAGTCCATCCAAGCAAGCACTTAGGTAGCACAGAGGATATCAAAGTGTGGAGGACAAAAAAAAAAAAAAACATTTGTTTTTTTCTTCAGGAAAGGCAGCTGAACTCCAGAGTAGTTGTAATCTCAAGTAAATTAAAAAGGAAATTAAGAAAATTGAATGGCGAAGTTACAATAATGAATAAAGGTCATGCCTAAAGGACATCAAGTAGTCTTTAAAAACCAGAGTTTAATTTAGTACATGATTACACACCTTTTCTTTTATTACTGTGCCACAAACTAAAACAACTGCTCAAATAACCACCAAGAATACGGCTTCTGTGTATTTTTGTCAGGGGTTGTTGGCTTGTTTGTACTTTAGATTATAATGGGCTCAGGTTGCAATCATTGCTAAATGTTTTGCAACTACATTTTTCAATGGCTAATGAATGCAAATATCATAAGCAAATTTGACATGCTAAAACCAATCTAGGCCATATTATTAATTTAGATAAATGAAAAGCAGAGTTAGCACTTCTGCAGTCTGGTGTTTGTGTGCTTCAGTTTTTCACCCACTAGATCAAATTTCCCCACAACTCAGATGTTTCATTTCACGTCAAGACGCTGTAAATCAAACCCTAACAATCCAATCCCTGTTAAGTACGCAAAACTAATCACAAGCCGCTAAAATAAATCACAATGGTTTTATGCAGTACTGCAATAATCTTGAGATTAACACTCTTAGGCCTTAACCTTTACCCCAATACTTAATATTCATTTCAGAAAACTAACACGTCTTGAAGATTTAAAAGCTCTCAGATTGTGACAATTGGACATGCCCTGCAGGGTCAAAAGGAGGACAAATGTGTTAAGCATAATCAACCTTCCTATATTCTACAGGGAGCAAATATATGGTTCCAACCAGATGGAGTGTCAAGCAGGGTGGCTTTTCAACCTTCCCTGTGCAGTCAGTGCTTTATCAGTGAGTCTGGGGAGTCTATATGGTAAAAGCAATATGCATGTAACAAAATATCAATTTAATTGTGCGACTCAATTATTACACAGTTTACAGATTGTTTAGGATCTATGTCGTATATCAATAACAACAACAAATCAGCCTTTTGAGAGGGACTTTCCTGTATTTTAAGCAGCCTGCGTGTTACTGCCTTTATTTCCAGAGCTACACATGTGAATCTATGAAATGTTTACCATAATGACTTTAGCTTTAGCACCATCTTCAGACTAAATCCTTTCAGTGCTCTGTGATGGATAAATACTGCTGCTTGTTTCAAAATCAACTTTTTTCCCCCTGTTTTTTCCAATAGCCATTCAATTGTGTATTCAAAAATGTATTTCAGTTATACCCAACACTCTGTTTCTTTACATAAATGTTACATGAAAAAAGAATTAGATTAGGTATCATTCTAACAAATGTAAGCTGCAATCAAATTTAGTTAATTTTCTCTCTGCATTGCGCATAAACATACAGTAATAGATCTCATCGCAAGTGTGATGTCAAAAGAAAACATGTTCATTTAGTCAACCAACATTTATTTTTAGGTGTACCAACTTGGATAGAAGTAGTTTGCCCACCTCTCCAACTTTACTTTACAAGTTTGCGAAATCTGTTTAAGCAGTTAACATCACTGAGGGAATTTCCTCAACCACTACTTTTCCTGTTACAACCAGCACACACCAGTCTCTGTAGTACAAAGGTGCAGACACTAAAAAAATGTTCAACAGAATTACATTATTCTAACAATTATGACAAACAACACAATATGCACAGTCAAAAGAATGTATGCCCCATTTAAATTCTACAGTTTTACATGTTTTGTCTCCAGTCCTAAAACATTCCTTTCTTTGCTATGTGGCCATTTTTAGCAGTTTTGAAATTAGTTACTTCAATAAAACTTTTACACTGTTCGTGTAAATTGAGCTTAATCTTGAATTATTAGGGTGACACCTGTAATAAGATTATAAAGTACAATACTACTTACAGGATAGATGCTTGTTTCTACGATTTAACTATAGTTCGTCCCAAAATCAATCACAGACCAGGCAGATTTAGGTTTAAAATAATCTTAATTTTATCATCGCATTTTTTTTTTTTTTACCAGAATAATAACATGTTGGAGAGGCTCAGCTAGAGCACAGACTTGAATCAGATAGGGAACCCTAGTTTTAAGATTCTATCTCAACTATCTTTAGATATTTGAGAAAAAAATTTTTTTTTTTACGTTAGCAAAGAAAACCCCACTAAAAAAGGGGGTCGCCTTTTTAAATGCGGTGAGATGCACAGATCTGAATTCACATCAATTGACACCCGAGGAAGCCAATCAACAGTGCGCCTGGTCACGTGATCCCGTTGCCACACGGACAGAAGCGCCTCAGCCAATCCGCGGCCCGAACACGCTGCCTTCACTGCGTGTGACGACGGAGCAAAACAACAACACCGTTTTCATGAAATGTTTTTCAGCCTTTAAAAGCCAACATTCTTCCTTATTAACACTCACGTCTGATAGCGATGAACCCACGGGGAGTCGTGCATTAAATAAAGCTGCTGTTAAACATACAGAGAGTTTGTGCTGCGACTGAGCATTCATGCAGTTTTTTGTTACCACTTGTCGAGCTGAAACGCAGTTGCTGGCCAGCTTTCTGCAGTGCGATTAACCCCATTATTTAACTGCTTGCAACTCACAAAACCGGTCTGTTAAAACGAATGAAATATTACAACTTGTGGGTTTCTGGTAATAGTTGTGTTAAAAATCCAACACAGAACTAAAAAAAAAAAAAAAAAAAAAAAAAAATCCACAGCCTCGTCGATCATGTCAACATTTGTGACGGAAAAAGTACCCCCTTGCCACGTATCAACAGCCTGATACTCACATCGAGAAATAAAACCTGTATATGCTATGGTGGATACGATCTTTAGCTCGGAGGCTAGCATTTTATTTATCAGAAGGTGTGTAAAAACAGCTGTGTGATTGGGGCTGGCTAAGGTTAGCTTCTGGTGGGCCCCGAGTACGCCATCATCAAAACAGAGACAAAGCAGGTTAGGTAAGCTCGGCTCTTTATCCTGCTGTTACACAGACAACCTATCACAAACACAACGCTGCTAATGTGTTGTGCAAGTCCTCACTAACTGGACATAACTGCAGCCGAACAGAAAAATGAACCCGGGTAAAACGCAAACACACGGAACTTAACCACAAGGAAAACAAAAATACTCACAATGTCGTGTCGCATTTACTCACTTCTTGCAAGTGAACGCACCGTGCAATGCGACGGTCAGTGAAAGCCACTTTCAGACAATAACAGCCTCTTCCAGAGACTAAGTACTGCTGGTCTGGGCTAACTTTAGTGGTTTGGTTGGGGAAAATAAGAGTTGTAACGGCGAGATGCTGTGCTGGAGAGAAGGAAGAAAGAAACAGCTGAGGGAAAATGTAAACACGGGTCACGTGGTTTGGAAATGTCGAAACAAGGAAACTGTTGCTTATCTATCTATCTATCTATCTATCTATCTATCTATCTATCTATCTATCTATCTATCTATCTATCTATCTATCTATCTATCTATCTATCTATCTATCTGTTTTTTTTATTTCAATTTATTATATAAATCTGAAAAGTGTGGTGTGCAGTTGTGGTGGCAGAATCATACTGTCGGGATGCTTTTGCTCCTAAAATGTTGCAATTATGTTTTTATTATTCGAAAAATGTTATGTAATTGTGTTCCAACATACACTGTTTGTCAAAATATTCACAACTGCACTTTTTGTTTCATTTTGTCACCTTTCAATTAAAATTTGGATGTTTTTTCGTAGGATTTATATTTATTGTATTTGTTATGCTGAAAGATTAACCTTACTCCAAGTCTGTTTCTGCAGGTTTTCTTTCAGTATTGTTTACAGTATTATCTCCAAACATCCTTCCATCTCTAATTAGCTTTTCTGTTCCTACAGAAAATCATCCCCACAGCATGACTCTGCCACCAAAATATTAACTTTGGGGAATGATGTTGTCAGAGTTGATGGTCAGTCACAATGTCTTATGACATTTGCTTTCAGGTACATATGGGTTGCTGTTTTGCTGAAGGGCGGTTCAATGCCCCAGTCTACTGCTGCCCCAAACAGGGTTTCTTTCAGAATTTCTCTACATTTAGCTCTACGCACTAAATGAGCCCGACCAGTTTCCTCGTCCTGCGGATGCAAAGCATCCACACAGCTTGATCTAATCACCATACAATTTCAAGATATTTTTATTGTAATGTGTAATTTTTCTACCACTCCATACTTATCTATTCATTTGTACTGTTTTATAAACTCATATAACAAATGAAGCTTTTTGCTATGTGAATAAATGCAAAAAAAAAAAAAAAACGAAAGTTTAAAATCAGCTTTATAAACCTCAAATAAGGAATTTGACTTTTGTTTCACATGCAGTGTACAGATTAAACATAAATATTGCTTAATGTATGTACACATCAAATGTGAAATATTATTTCTTTAGAAGAAATAAAATAAAGAATGAAAGGAAAAGTATGTACATGTGATTGTATGTACAGCCATTTTTTGTTTATTTAAAGAAAAAGAAAAATGGCAAAATACTTATTTTGATTTACTTATTTTTGTTTCACAGCAGAGTAGTTAACCACTTAAGCTATAGCTTTATTACAGCTTGAGTAGGCCTTCCTATGTTGAGAATATATGAAGGCCGACCTTTTCTGCAGACCTAGTTGTTCATGGCACTTTGCACCTGTCCTTCTTTGTGGAACAGCCAAACCACAGAGTGATGGATGTGCACAGGATGGACTGAATAATGGTCATGTGAAAGATGACAATTGAGTTGCTATAGAAAGTGCAGTCTCTGCTGGACCTTCTTCCAAACAGTAGCTGCATGTGAGGATCATCTCATGGCCACAGAGGACGCAAGGGTTTTGATCATGGGTTTCATTGGGTATGAATACTTTTGCAAGTATTCAGTCCCAATAATGTGATTTCTTTGTCAGGTCAGAGAAGACAGCTTCATTTCTAAGGACACAGTAGATTGTAAAATTTCACCCATACTTTTTTCAATGAGCACTATATAGCAGGAGCTTCCCTGCTGAAGACGTGTTCACACATCTGGTTATACTTCAGTATGGGGTCTCTTCAGAGCGCACAAGGGGAAGGACATGATGCAAAAACCACTGTGTAAAGAATACTGTTTTTGTTAGCATAAGTATGTTATAGAGCCCTACTTAAAGATCACTGTTTATATCTTTGTATCAGCATCTCCCAATATCTACAAATTTAGTGAAGGAAATAAGGAAGAGGGAAGCAGCACTGTACCTTGTGATCAACCTGTTCATTATTTCGACAAGAGAATTTAAAAATAGAAAGGTTGTAGAAAGTGTCATGCACCTTCTAACCCCGCACAGTTCCTATAATGAGAGACCTAAATTTAGCTGTGGAGGATTGGGAATGGATGATCACCTGGTTTAATGTGGAAGAAGCTCCGGTCATCACATGCGCTTTGGCTCTGAGCTGGCCAGCTTGCATTAACGGGCTTTTTCCTCTGAATTTTCTCATGTGTGAGGCAGCACGTGATCTTTTGTTGCATGTATTAGTGCATCTCAAACTTCCTCTTGTGTGGGAGAAAATTAGACACTTTGAACTACCTTATCTTTTACTTCTCTCTCTCTCTTTTTTTTTTTGAGATATATATATATATATATATATATATATATATATATATATATATATATATATATATATATATATATATATATATATATATATATTTACACAAATAAATATTTTTTATGAGTAGTTCCTGTACCTGAAGATTTTGCTTTCTTTCTCCCCCAGTGGTGTTATTACGCAACAGAGGTGCTGAGATCCACTTGCATGAGCCAAAACTATTAATTCAAAATAAACCCTGACGCACATTTGAGTGTCTCTCGTAACTGAATAGCTGCTCATCCAGGATCATTAGTAATGTCACTCACTGCCACTCTCAGAGTCCCTGAATCAAACAAAATCCACACCTCTGTACAAGAAGGGTTTGTTTATTTTGCGTTATAATTAGAGTCTCATGAGATCTGAAGTGAGGGATGGAGAGAGGAGGTTAGGGAAACTGTGGTCCGCACATTGACACCTTCTCTACATCATACTAACACGGAAAATTTTAACCGTTAACTCTTTAGCTCTGATTACATTGTTTATCTGTAAATTTTTAAGTTGACTTTTGTCAGATATCTTATTTAAATGTTTTTATTTATTTATTTATTTATTTATTTATTTTTTGCCACAGTCTAGATGATGTGGAAATGGGGGCACAGCATTTAGTCTTCTCTAGCACATGACAAAGACAAAATTAGCTGATATCTGCGGCCAGTCCAGTGCTTAAAGAACCATCATCTACCATATTTTAAAGAGGATCCAACACATTGGGTATGTTAAAAAGCCACTAATATTACATTGCAGTACTCTTAGATTACTTCTAGTAGGTGCCCTTTATATGCCTTTCTTTATTTTTATGCTCAGACTAGATTGAATACAGAAGCACCAGTGTCTCTGTGCAGCAGTGAAAACCATAGAAGGAATGTTACAGGAAGGCAGACTTGCAACTTTCCAGGAAGTGGCTTCATGCAGCACATACCTCTTGTCTTGTTTTGTTGTTTTAGTCTTCCAACACATTTGATTTGTGTGCTTCCTCCGGTGATGCACATCAACATGTGAGGTTACATATAAGGACAAATGCTGGCAGTCATTGTTTTCTTTACCATCTTCTTATTAATTTTACCTGCTTTTGAGGCAGAAAGCTGGTAATTGGGTTGTGGCTTAACATAGTCTAGCCTTTTCTAAAAAGAAAAAAAAAACTGTGCAATTACTGTTGACCCCACAAAGTAACTAAACTTTGATTTCACTCAGAGCTCAGTTTTTTGTGTTCAATTTTCTTAGTGGTGATGATTTTTTTTTTTACTCAAAAATGTAAATAAAATAAAACTGAGGAACTATAAGGAACTAAGGAAAAAGAAGAGACACATTTGCTAAGAGAGATGAACAAGTCATCCTTGACTTGATGTCTTTTGTCCATTATTTTTTCTATTTTGTTAACTATTTGCCAGCAGTTATCATATTTAATTAGCAATTTTTAAAATTTTGTCAAATTCACAAAAAGTAGTTTTTTATGTGATTTGATGAGACACATTTTAAAAAAAAAAAAATCTCAAAAGTGTGGAGTAGGGGCAAAGTTTGTATGCAACCTTGTTTACTCTGGTAACCCTAAATAAAATTAAAATAATTGTTTTCCTCAATCATATGCAGGTCTAAACAGAGTCTACCTGCATGTCTTAGTGTAAATACATCTGTTCTGTGAAGGGATTTGTTAGAGAAATTTAGGGAAGCTAAGAGGCTAATAGTAACACTGGAGAGATCCAAAGTTCAGGTGGGAATATCTGTTGACAGATGTTGGCAAATGTTAGTCAAGCACTCCACAAAACTGGCATTTATGGAAGAGTAGCAAAACATAAGCAATTGTTAGAAGAAAGTAAAAAGAAGCCTCATTGGCAATTTGCAGTGTTAATGAAAAACCAAATGACGTTAAATGGAGTAATCTGGAAATTTAATATGTTATAGGCTGTAAAACATTTGAGACTAGGATGAAGGTTCACCTTCCAGCAGGACAACCCCAGGCATACAGCCAGAGCGACAATGCTATGGTTTAAGATCCAAGAATACTCATTTGGTAGAATGGTTCAAAGTCTTAACCTAATCTGAAACAGGATATGTGGCAAGACAACTGAAAAACATACAGAGACTACATTGCACATGTAGCCTCTCTAAGCTTGATGAAGAAACCTCAGAGATAGGAAAGACACCCAGCTATAACATGGTTTCACACCACACTTTTGGGAATAAAAAGTTGAGAGCTATGCATCATTTTCCTTTTACTTCGCAAACATGCAATATTTGTGTATGTCTATTACATAAAATCTCAATAAAATATGTTAAAGTTTTGTGACATGATAAAACATAAATGCTTCAAAAATGACAACCCCCAATTATTTTGGGCTGTAAATATATTGTGTTGTTTGATGCACATTGTTTTCCATTTAGTAAAGAGAAAATATGGGACATGTGACATACTGTACATTCTACCCCACTTCTGAAATTTAGCTGACATGCTTTTAAACAAACAGTAGATTAATTAATATTTAGCAGAAATACAATTAATTTAGGTAAGGTTATTATTTGTTGGTCATATAAGATGTATCCATTTGTTCTCAGTCACTTCTTGGATGTCATGATTGTTTGGTCTTTATAAATTTAACTACAACAGCTCCTCAACGTGAGCTTACTTACTCCCCGGACCAACTCCCTGTTCTTAATGTAATATTTCAGATTTACCACTAGGTGCCAGTGTTGCCCCATGAAAATTTTTGCCCATCGGGCATCAACGTTATTGTTGGATTGCCGGTGCACCTAAAACCTAAAAAAAAAAAAAAAAAAAAAAAAAAAAAATCACACAACCGTTTGAAAAGTTTATTTCTACCATACACAAACTGTACAACACAGCGCATATCTGTTTATTATGAAATAGTAAAAGTAATAGGAAGTTTCCATTTTACAAACTACCCCAACTGAAAAAAACCATTACATTTTAATGTAAAAGAAAAAAAAAACAAAGAAAGAAAATACAGTACAATTTCATACTAATATCGTTCCACAAAAAGAGCATTTTCACATTACAAAACATCAAATACTAACAGGGAGAAGAAAAAATAAATAAATATTATTCACAAAACTTCCTGAGCAAGCAACGTGTGGTTTAGAAATAATAATAGTAAAAAAAAAAAAAAAAAAAACGTATAAAGGATTAAGAACATAATTGGATTTTTAAAAGATTTAAATTCTTGTGTTTGGATAAAATATGGTTTCAATTTTCTGCAATTTGGCTCCTTTGCTATTACAATGTTTGCTTTTAAAACAGTCAAGGCTACATTGGACTAAAAATTAAATACATATTGCTTAAATGAATATTATGCATTCCCAACTCTTGGATTAATTTCAAACTGAGAGACTAAAATATTTGGAGGTGTAAAGTAAATACAATGTTCCCTTTTCTTATATTTGTTGATCTAATGTAGACATACAATATATTGATACAAAAGTGCTGCTCAAAATAACAACTGATCAGCCTTTTACAACTGTTTATCTGTGATGATTGATTTAAACCAAATTGCCTTTTTTTTTTGACACGGTTTTAAAATAGTTATTAAAATGTGCCAATAGGATATTTAAACTCCGATAGCTGTTGAAATGCTAAGACCTGTGAGGAGAAAAGAGTAAAACAAAAGCCAAAGAAGAAGAAGAAAAAGAAAAACAATTTCAGTCTCAGTCATACTTTAAGAACCTGACTCAGAGATTACAGCTACTGAAACACCAGTTTTCAAACAGTCATCAGGAACTCGTCCTCCTATGAAAATAATTGTACTGTAGAATAAATTAGACACCATCCACGTAATACTGTCCTACCACAAAACATAGTACTTGTATATTTTCATGGATTCATATACATTTAGGCACATACTATATGCACACTTCAGCGTGTGTGCACAGAAGGCAGTTTAATATCTATATTTCTGTAAAAAAAAAAAAAAACATTATGACAAAGTGAATTTTTGATTATTATTTTTTTTTCTTTTAGATGCGCTCCGTTTGGGCATAAACTCACATTCGCTTCCCTAAATGATGCTGCATTCTCACCCCGCCTTGAGTATAAAAAGGTACAGTACTCTTGCATTGCATTTTGTTTTATTATCATCATATATTTTTTTTTCAATCTCACTTAGTCTAATACATTCAGTTCCCAATAACAAAAGTGAAAGCAATGCCTAAAACCGGTGATACTTAGTTTTGGTAGTTTTTTTTTTTTTTTTTCTTCTTTCAAGGGAAGTTAAACTCATGAACTAATAAGAAGAGTAATAATAGACTAGCTTTTTCGACACTAGATGGCGAAAGTATGCCATTAAAAACTGGAATGTGCTTTTGTGTAATTTACAATGTGCAGAAAAACCAACAGATTTCTCAAATATTAAGCATTTACAGTTCAAGAAATAAATAAAATCTGAGGAAATAAATACACTGAGGAACAAATATAGTAATAAATACCAATAATATAAGAATGACATAAACACATACAGATTAAAATCAAGCAAATCATACAAAATAATTAAGTGCAAGAGGGGATAAAAATAAAATAATCATCATCATAATAAAAAAAGAAAAAATCTCACCAGGATAAATGCAGAAACGGTAAAAGCATTACAAATCTGGCTGGTAATTTTCTCAGTGCAGCGTGTTTACCGGGGAAATGCCGAACACATTTCCAAAAGCCTTGTCTTATACATGCAGCCGAGCCAGCACTCTTCAGTGAAATAGAGCTATCTAGTGCCATTATCCCAAGTCAAAGGAACCTCTTGGTAGCTCTGCAGCTTAAACATGGATGCCCTTAATAGCCTGTTTGATATTATCCAAGAGGGCCTTGCACTCTGGGGAGTATTCATGCTCCGAGTTGTTGTACATATCAGTTAATGTGTTCACATAGGCTTCAAAATTATGCTCACTGATGGGTCCCTGCAACAAAAACAAGTTTGACCATTAGTGGAAACAGTGCAGCAGAAAATGACAATTTGAAGGAAACTAGTTCCCACTGACAGGGTTCGACAGATGCAGTGTGTGTGGTCAAAGCTTACTGTACCATTTGAGGCAGCTGAATGTCTGTCAGGCTGTTAATGAGAGCTTGGCTGAGGCGAGCGAGCTCCTTCAGAAGGCCGTTATTGTGCTGTTCGATCATCTTGTTTTCCTCCTCAATTGTCTTCAGGTTACATTCCATCGACGAGATCTGCTTTCGGGTTCAAAACCGAGGAGAGGCTCATCAGATTAAGCGAGCAGCAGCGATCACCCCGAACTGACGCTTTTGAACGCAAGCTGTGGGAGTAAATACTTACCTGTGTTTGGAGGTGCATCATGTCTTCTTCAATTTTCATATTTGAATTGTTCAACTCCTTGATTTCATGATCCAGATGGTGAATGTCCTCTTTGTTTTCAACGCCTGGATTACACAGACCCCCAGGTATTATAGTTAAAAGTGTTTTTTTTTTTTTTTTATGTAAACAATAACATTCAATTTTGAATTAACTCACCGCTGCTGGTTTTCAGTTTGATAGTCATCATCTCCTCCTCTGAGTGCTTCTTCTTGATGCTCTGTGCATTCAGCGGGCACCCTGACAAGCTAGTTAAGCACAAATAACAGTTTAAGTTTGTAGAACACCACCGGATCTACATAGACCCGTAAAGGATAGGGACGCAAAGAGAAATTATTGTTTTAGCTCGATCACTTCTAACTGAGGACAAGGCCAATCAGAAATGTAAAAGAATCCAATCTTTTTTTCCAATCGGTAAGTAGGCCAAATGTAAGCACTGTCATGTTGTGCTAACAGCAGCCCTCCTTGGTGTTGATACTTCTATTGAGTAAGCAACTATTAACATTAGCTACTTTCATTATCACTGTATTTTTTTTTTTTTTAGAAAGGATCTCACTGCAACAATGCAGATGTAACAAGTACAGTTACATCTGTGACTCAGTTAAGTTCTTTGGAGTCTTCTGG
Organism: Poecilia mexicana; assembly: GCF_051168715.1. NCBI lineage: Eukaryota > Metazoa > Chordata > Actinopteri > Cyprinodontiformes > Poeciliidae > Poecilia > Poecilia mexicana. The sequence continues at coordinate 12,854,481 of NW_028263386.1, read as the reverse complement.
ACTGGATGAAATGCTCTACAAGGACAGACTCTTTACCATTTTAAAGTTGCATGATAAGAAATGTATTGATTACAATAAACTAAAATCTTTTATATTCTTTCTTTATCACACCATTACAATCTCCCTCTATTTTCTGTCTTCTTCAAAATCTCATTCACTAAAATGGTACACATATGTTTGTGTCATGTTGAAGCCAAGCAGTCTTCTGTAATTACTATATTGCAAACATTGCTTTTGCAATGATGACGCAAGGTTTTCGAGCAGATAACTGGATGGCTTATTTAATTACAACAAAGTTTTCTGTTTTGGTTTTGTTTTACCCTTTTAAACTTTTTTGCGTCTGTCTTATAACATCATGGATTTGGAGATGCAGGCAGCCCTTGGGAAAACGTGGAATAAAGGCCCATTTGTGCTGAAGAATACAGACGGAGTATTCTGTCCAGATTCATCGTTCAGTCCAAGAAGACCGTGACAGAAATGGTGGAGCTTCCGCATAATCATGCTGCACAGACCACCTCTGTTTACTGCAGTCTTTATTTTTATGTCTCTTTCTGAGACTGCACATTATCAAGATGGCTTCCACTGTGGGCTGTGAAGCTTAGCAAAGTTGGAAACAGGGTTACCTATTTCCAGACATAAAGTGAGCATGAATGGATCTTTAGGGTTAAATATCAACACTCTAGATTGTGAAGACTGTTGTAAATGTTCCTAAAACTATCAAGTATTGGCCATGCAGCAAGGATAGAAAAAGCCTATTAATTATAGTTGGTAAATAGAAATCAAAAATTCTTTACAAAAATCAGAGATCGGAAATTGGTCAGAAAATTTGGATCAGTGCACCACCAGTAAAAATGTGGCAATATACAATAAAGATGCAACATTACAGCCAGCAGTTATGCTGAGAGAGGAAATGATAAGCAAGTGACCTTACCTTCGGTGAGTGGCAAATACATTATTGGCATGTCCGAGGCCGTTGCAGCCAGGCAAGGGACAATGGGGCAGTTCTTGCTTGTTAGCCTTCCAGGCAAAGGGCAGGCCATTGATGGATGACTCTTTCTGTCTTTTAGCAGCTAGCGGACAACTGCCTGCACTGCGGTGCGATGTGTATTTCCCCGATATATGGCCCTGCCCGTCACATCCAATCACAGGACACCTACAGGTCAAGGGATGCGTATGCTGAAATGCTGCACACTCTGCCAAAAAAAAAAATCTAACAGGCTTGCATTTAGCAACAGTTATATGCTATTGTTTTCTTGCGGTACAACACAGCTTTATTGTTAAACTACAAAAAAAAAAATAAAAATCACTTTCAATAACTAGACCGGAAGATTTTTTTAACCATTACCTTGATTAATCCATCCAAATGCTGATTAAAAACAAAGTCAAAAAACTCCACAGACTCAAATAATCACATTAGCTGTAAGTTATTAATCCACTAAAACTTGGATTGGAATTAGCGCTCTGCTCGGGTTAGTGCGTGCATGTTGCGGTGAGCAATATTTGTGTCTGGGTGGGGGGGGGGGCGCAAAAAAACAAAAAAACATCAGCACAACTCATGCTGAATGTCATTAAGAGTTTGTCAGTTGCATTTCCAGGCCTGTTTTCTGCAGGTCAGTAATGGAGTGACATGAATTACAGATAATTGTCATGTTCCCCCCCTCATGCGAAAGAATGTAATTTGGAGGTGGCTAACCCATTCCCTTATTGATAAAGGTGAAAGGTCGCCTGAGATGATCCAAATGGCACACACACTGTGGAGTGCTGCCTGCAAAAAGCCTGTTTCAGCATTTTGCTACTACACAGCATGGCCTCACTTATAGGACAAAACAGTGTCAGTCCCCATTACTTACATCCACCACAGGTAGGTAGCTTGATGCAAGGCACCCAGACAATGGAGGCATGCCATATGGCTCACTATTTACAATAATCTAGGGACATTTGTTACCATCCCCCGTTTCTCTCTTAATGTGTATGAGATCTACTCCACCATAATTCCTAAGCTCATGGCCTTGCATTAGTAATTAAAAAGAAAAAATCAGGGTCCAGATGTAGAAGTAAACAAGGGCTCATATATCTGACTTTGGATTTAAACTCCAAATCAATTACATTATTCTTTCTTTCTCTTTTTTTTTCTTTTTTTCCAATAACACTTTCACAGACAACAGTGATTAGAGCAAATGAGTGCCGTGCCATCATCAGTTCGACATTTTCTTAATGTAATATAATTATAAAGAAAGCACTTGGCGAAAAGTGATAAGCCAGATATCCCATTCAAAAAATAGGACCAGCACAAAACCCTAGGAAAAATAAAATCCTACAGAAAACACACTGCTAATCCCCTCCACAAAATAATTCACTAATGTTGCGGACAACAGAAGTATTATTATTTTTTGTTTAACTACACGGCCTCCAGGTATATAACGCATGAAAGCACGATGCCGGTTTTGGTTTGTTGCCTTGTTTTATTTTTACACCAACATAACGGCGGAATGAGGACAGTTTAAAAAAAAAAATCTTACTTAAGCTCCTGCTCATCTTTGTCATCCTTGTTTGGTGTGAGCTTCAAACCTCCTTTTCTGGCACGTGGACAACCTGACAAGCTGAAAACATTTGGAGAAGGTGAAATAACACAAACCTACTGAGAAGTTCCATTAAAGGCTAACAAGGGACAGAATGCCTACAATTTAGATAGATAGATAGATAGATAGATAGATAGATAGATAGATAGATAGATAGATAGATAGATAGATAGATAGATAGATAGATAGATAGATAGATAGATAGATAGATAGATAGATAGATAGATAGATAGATAGCAGCTAAGTTTTTTTTAAAAAAACAAGAATTCAAAAAGTGCAGCATGTTTGCTGTTTAAAGTGAGACTTTCACCATCTGCTTGAATGCCACGATTCTGACAAATATATTCATGCTCAGTGGTGATGGTGCCTTTTTTTCCCCCATCTCTCTCTCTGTCTCTCTACCTTCTGTGCGAAGCATAGTTCCCAGTCACATGTCCAGATCCATCACAGCCAGGTGTTGGGCACCTGCAGGTTGAGAGACACAGACACCAGGTGCTTTTTACAGCATAAAGTGGATCAATGGTAATATGCAGGAAAGCAGCACAAATAGCTAAACGAGTTCATGTTGAGGACATGGAAATCTTGCACAGTGTGTAATGGGAATGAAAGGGATAAACAGATCGGATATGGGGGGGAAAGCAGAAGAGAATTCAATGGAAGCAAGAACAAGCTGCCTAGTTTTATGTGAAAACGGCTTTAAGAAACAAACAAACAAACACAAAATATACCAGTTTTTAAAGCACATACTTTAGTTCCTGAGAGTTGGCTGCCATCAGTGATTTGAGAGTTTTGTCAGCCAGGGGACACCCAGACACACTGGAGAGGATAAAGAGCTAAGAGTCACTTTAATTCATGCTTTGATCACTGTTGGATTAAATCATCACAATGCATAAAAAATACAATATTATTTGAAAACGCAACTTCCTCCTCGGGAAAAGAAAGCCTTTTCATCAAACCGTCATTTAATATTGTGAACTGTGAGAGCTGCGTTTTGTGACAAGTTTAAACAATAAGCACTGTTTGCCTTGGCTGCATAACTTTGAGCTGCTGCTAATGAGACTGTAATTAATTGCGCTACCTCCGATGTGATGCATAATTCCCTGTCACATGGCCGCTGCCATCACAGCCTGGGGTCGGACAGCTGCACAGGGAACACAAAGCATTTAATACACAGATTACTCCACTTCCCACAGACTTTGCCAAGCTGCGACTGAAATCTTTTATTTGACACCGAGAGCCCTCTCATTGACGTTAAAAAGAAACAAGAGTTAGTAGAGCGAGAAGTTTAGTAAGTGTTTGTGATCACAGTGCTTAGGATTCAGTGTGGTAATGTCTCTGAGCGCCGTTCGGGAGATCTCAGGGGAAGCTGTGCTGTGCAAAAACTAAAGGGTCCTACTTTTTCTGGTGGGAAGACCCAGTAGAGTAGAGCATGCACTCTAACTACAAGAGTCAAGAGTTGTGCGAAGCTTTTACAGGGAGAAAACTCACTTTTAAACAGACAATTCTTCTCCACATGAACCTGCAGACATATCAGTTACAGTCAAATGTGACACAGGGAGTTTCATTTGACCCACTTAAATCAATCTGCTCTTGGGTTCGGAGTTACACTTTTTTTTTTTTAAATCATTAATACTGACCATCTGCCGACTAAAAAGGGAGGATCAGCTTACACATATCTGACTGAATAAAGATGCTGCAAGATGTTTCAGCATTTAACCCTGTATAGCCTACCTCAAAAGCTCCTTCTTTGAATCCCGTAGCAGCAGCTTGGCTTTGGGGCTTAACATACTGCCGTCCCCTGGATAGTGCTGGTCCTCCAAGGACACCTGATCGTAATCCTCCTGAAGAGAAAAACAAAACAACAACATGGCTAGAAACTCTCTCTTCACTGACCTAAAAGTCAATAATTAAGAAAATCCCTTTGTAATACTCTTAAAACATTTGCTAAAGGTCAGAGTGCAGCAAAAAGAGATTAGGCCCGAGGACACTCGGGATGTAAACCATACATCCATTTAAAGTAGCCCACAAAGTGTTTATGATGCAAAGCCATGGCACACTGATGTTTGTATTTAAATCCGGCAACTTATATCTACAACAAATAAGTCCCGTCTTTGAAACATAAGAAGCCATATTATGGTTCATTCAGAGTCCCTTGCGCAACAATGTGGAGCACAGAAGCACTGATTTGGTATACTTTCAGACATGCTGTTGCTATGTCTTTAAAAATGTCACTGTAAATATTTTTTAAGGAGCTACGTGTCAATAAGAAACGAGACTATGTCACTAAAATTAAAGAGAACGGTGACTTAATTTCTGTTTTAGCAACGCTCTGGGCCATCTTAAAAAGATACACATATTTCTACTTTTCAGTTCAGACTAAATATTAAAATGTTTTGATTATTTATTTGGTGCGAATATGTTCAAACATTCCTCATTTCACCATTTCTGCTTTTCACACATTTTATTACCTTATAAAATTATTTAAAAAGCATCGATTAAGGTATTACCACACCACTAAAGTTTAAATGTAATTTATAAATTAACAAAGTATGTTTCCTAATTTGTAGAAGCATTATATTTAACTTTAAATTAAAATTTCACTATTTACCACTCCGCATACTTACTTAAACGTTGCACAAAGAGAAATATGCTTTGTGTTTAAAGCTCTCACTAAAGGACAAGTGAAGCAGTTCAAATACTATGTATCTGAAAGTCTTTAAAAATATAGCATAAGTCCAGACCACACAAAACAAATGTGCAGACAGACATATTTTTATTTTTCATATTCAGAAGTAACTCAAGTAAAGGTTTGGTTGTTTATCAAATTTCATGCATTTCTAAGAAATCCATAAAATGTATAACTAAATTAACTAGCCAAATTGAAAAATAAAACTGAATGTTTATGAATTTTGAATGAACTGTATTACAAAAACTTCACACTAATTAACTTAAAATCATTAGAATGTTTGTTTGCACTTTGTACATTAGAAAAAAAAATATTTTAATGCATTTGAACCATAAAAATTAAAATGTTTAGACTAACTGGTGAACCAATAAATGGATACCTTTCTTTCGTCTTACTGTTCTTAATTCATCTGACTACATGCAAAACTGCAATGTGTTTGTTATTTCAGCTCCTTAAATTGTTTGCTTTTTATTCTATGAAATATAATATGTAATTTGGTAATAAACTCACATCCTGCTGCTTATACTTAAATTTAACTGATGTTTTAGATATTATATTTTACCTAAAAGATTAATCTAAAAAAAAATAAGTCAAATCTCACTTTATTTGATAATATCTTTCTAAAACTCTTTGAGAAATGTTAGACAGTTTGGCAAAGTTCAGAGAATTTGAAGCAAATATGTTTAAAAGTTAGATTCCTTTTACTTTTTTAAAAATAAGTCAAGTAGTAACACTTTGGTTGTTTGTTAGTGTTTTTCCTGTCTTCATTTGCTTTCAATGGAAATTTCTTGCATTTTTAAAAATCTACGGCAAAAAAAAAAAAAAAAAAAAAAAAATACTTAAAACAGGTATGGATAAATTTTGATTAAAAATGAATTACTATAAAGCAGAAGCTAATGTTTGTCTACGCGTTACAGTCCCTTTCTGTCATATTTTCCCCCTTCCATCCTCAGCGGTTTCATTTGTGTTTTTGCGTCACAAGCAGCTTTTTACCTCTTTGTCCTGTAAAACGTGTGCTTTGCTGAAGTTGACAGGGATGGAGTTCTCCCAGGTTTCTCTGTCACACAGCGGCTGGTAGAAGGAGGGGCCGATGAGCAAACTTCCGCCTTTCGCCAGGGCAGACTCGGGAGGCGGCAGCTGTTCGTCCGAAGGTGTTTTGGCCCGGGCTTTTCCATTCTCTTTGCACTTCTTCATGCTTAGGTCCAATGTCCCATTTTCATCCACCTCAATTAGCATATCCTAAAGAAAAAACCGTTACAGAATCCAGTTGACACATGTAACAACATGTTATAAAACAAAAATAATTATTTTAGTGCTGCGAGTGATAAAATGTAGGGGGAATGAAAGAAAAATGAAACGTATTTTCTAATTACGATAAGCCAGCAGTCACGCTGTAAAAACTTTCACCCCTTTCTCTGTAAACACGAATAAAATGACTTAAAAACGCAGAACAAACAACGTATTTAAATAATTCATACAGCAGTTATCTCACACCAGACAAAATACCAAACTAAGCCAGCATTAATTCTGCTGAACACAAAAAAAATAATCACTGGTGTGTAGTTTTTTTTTTTTTTTTTGGTGACAGCTGTATCATCTGTTTTCTAGGACACACAACCAAGATGGCAGCTGGGAGTCAGGGTGTGCGTGTGTTTGCGTGTGTGTGTGTGTGTGTGCGTGTTTTAGGTGGGGGGTTGGGTTGTTGGTTTTAGGTCATCATTATTAAAGCAAAAATTAAAAAGCTTAATGTGGCATAAGTTTCCCCTGCTGACAGATGTGTTTGTCGTTTGTGCATTTGCGTTTTTAGTACTGAAACGTACTGGCATGATGACTTATGGCTGTTTTAAGGTATTAAAAGTTGTACCTCATTAGAGGCTAAAGTCCTTTTTTTCCATAAAAGAAACCAATTACTCAATCCATATGTTTCATTAAACCCTATCTATGATTACAGGGTCAATTAATAGTGGTAGTTTGATTAATTAAGAGTAATTTTCGTAAATGTGACTGTCCAGTTTAATTATCCTGCACTGAAAATGGCACCAGAGTGAAATTAAAGAACTTTTATTGATTGATTGTGATTTAATGTTAGCAGAAATCTAAAGCAAAAACATTTGCTTTTCTCTCCCTTTTGTTTCATTGAATAACTATAACAGCAGTTTCACACTTTTCCTTGTTTTTTTGTGCTTTTTTTTTTTAAGCGTCTGGATAGATTTCTTTCTGGTATATTTCAAAGTGTAATATATTTACATATGCATATAAGTTAAAGCATCCAGCGACATATAACACTCTAAATATGGCCCCCTCTTTTTCAGACGCGAAAGCTGTTCTTCATTTTGTGTGTCTGTCCAAGACAACTAAGCTGTAAACGAGAACAGATGATTAACTTGCTAACACTGTTTTATTCATTCAGTGGGCTGGTACCTGGTACAGGGCCACATTCTCAGCTCAACAAGCTGGGAGACAAGGATCTGTGCTGTGTAGGTGTGGAAACCTTGAATCATCTACAGTACACAGTGCACGTATGTAACCCACAGAATGTGATCAATATTAATCATGACGTGAGTTGGGAAGTTGCTGAGCACAATGCCATGTTGGGCATTCGTCGCAAAACAGAAGACATTTTGATCTGCACACATTTTCCCGCAAAGAGTTTGGATTTGGTGTGAATTAAACTTTCGATATGTTAACTCCTTTTGCTAATTGGCTTAATCCGTTTGAAGGCTTCTAAAGACGATCTGGTGTAGACACACAGCCTATGCTGGATCATATAACTAAGCAAAATATCCTCTGCCATCTGCACTGGGCAAGATGCATCTTCAGACATCAGTTCAAGGGTTTTACATGCCAGCTGATGTCAAAACAAAATACAATGCCACATGTTTCACCAAAAAGCAAAAAAAAAAAAAAAAAAAAAAAAGAGAGAGAGAGACAAGCAGTCTAAACGGGAAAAGCCGGCAGATTTGATTTTTTCTTCAGACGTGATGCTCTGGCGGTTCTTGCATGAATGACGGCCCGGTAAAGACCTTCCTTCCACAGTCAAGAGCAAAACAAAAAATGTAACTATATATTGTGTTTTATTATTATTATTTAGCAAACTGTCACATCTGGTTAGAATAATTCATCTCACATTTAACCAGACTGTATTTTAGTTCGCAAACTAAAGATGAATAAATTCACACTAAATCCCTTATGTAAAACTGTAAAGCGGCCTTCTGTGTCGCATTTATTATGTTACTTGAATAAGATCCCAACTTTAACATTGGCTGCATTGTGTATTCATATTTTCATACATTTTTTACACAGTGCACCACTATGTTGTCTGCCTAATCCCCTTTGACTGGACATAAGCAATAACAAAAACTTGCTTTGTGAAACTAACAAAAAAATTTTTTTTCTTATTTGTTATATTTTGGAGAGCTCATACTGCTCCCTAGCACAATGCCATTTTGCTCCTACGAAATATTCAAGCACAAAATGGCAGGTAAATAAGGAGGTAAAAAACAAAACAAAACAGATTTTTCTACTTGGTGTCACTCTTGAACTCTTTGCACCAAAGTCTCTTTGGTTTCCCTTTCATTTCACTCACAAATCAGAGCTCTTTTAGAGAATAACAACAAAGATCTTTCCAATGGCCTAATTTTATTACCTTGGTTGAGGTTGCCAAGGCCTGGCCGCTGATGGTTTCCATGCTCTTCCGGTAGCGAGTGGAGAGGTTAAGAATGGCGGCTGTCGCTGCAGTGGCCTGGAGACTGTCTTCTTTTTTGAATTGACTTGGAGGACTGTGTTGACCAGAGATGGGCACGCAGCCACCCGAAGCTCCGAGTATGCCAGAATACTGCTGAGGTGCTAAAAGACAAACAATCCGGCCATTTAGCTGCTAAGCCACAATGTGTTAAACTCAAACGTCAAAATCCTTAGAAATATTTCAAAGAAATCTTTGTAATACATGCAGTTGAATTTTCATTCCCATAAAGTATGAAACTTACAGTCGGGGTATTGCAACATTTCCTGGTCTTGGTTGGTCCCCAGCAGTGGCTGTTTGCCGAAGACCTGTGCGTCAAAGCTGGCGTAATCGAAGCGAATTCGGCTGTACTTGTCCATTTCTTTTGTGATGCTGGTTTGCAAGGCTGCTACTGGATGAGATAGCCTGTAGTTCAGTTGGTTCATTTCAAACTTCTTTATTAAACTGATTGCCCTAAAAGTAGGAGAACAGAAGAGTGTGCCTTATTGTATAGAAGAATTTACAAACAAAGGTGGCTGAAAAGTTAATAAAAAAAAGCAATAAAACTGTAGACATTGTGTTAATTCATTGAGGGATGCCAGTGCTTTTGTACAAATGGAGCCTGGAATCTAATGTGTGTTGAAGATCCACAGTCAGGTTGCCAGACTAATTAATATAGAAGGAATGGGCATCCTGCCCATGATATATCCACAGGGAACAAAGAGTTCTGCTCTTTTATCATTCCTAATAGAGAGGAACTCACAGGAGCAGCAAGCGTCACTTATGTTTGCTTGGAAAGCTCAGATTTAGGCTGTGTGTTCAGCTGGGATCAGGGAATGAACATATTCCACTTTTCCTCAATAACGATAGTCTTTATCAGTTTTTTTTTTTTTTTTCAGATGATCTCAGCTGTGTGTAAAGAACTGAGTCCACCACTGAGCTGAAATGCCATTGTTTGTCCGCACATGCTCACACTGAGCGCAGTGGAAGTCCAAAAGCATGATCTGGCGCCATACCTCGGCGAGCGGTCAGGCGTTTGTCTGCACTTCAGGCTCTCGTCTTGAGGTTTGGAGACTTTCACTGCGGCGGCAATGGGGCAGCCTGAGAGACTGGTCGGGGAGAGGGGATTAAACACATTAGGTGAGCTCTGTAACTCATCGCCAAACAGGGTGCAGGCTTTCTAATGGCTCCTGTCTGTGGTTGTACCTCCGGTGGGTGCTACGGTTGCTGTTGACATGGCCCCTTCCTGTGCACCCAGGTGTAGGGCACTTGAGGACGTTTTCATGCATTGCCAGGACTGCATAGACAAAAACAAACAGACGGACGGCATGAGAATTGAACATGCAAGGAAAAGTTATGTTCTAAGATCAGCTTTCTGCCAGTGCAAATACAGTACAGAAAGCTTCAATATATTTTCAATGATTTTAGGTAACAAACCAATGTAAAGCGGATGGCGACACTGAAGCGAAAGGAAAATGATAGTTTTCAATTTCTTTAAAACTGTGTGTACAAATAATAAGCAAAGTTATAGAAGTGTATTTCATTCTAAGTCTTTTCTCCTGTTATTGTACTTCATTTGCACATCAGCAGACAGATCATTTGACCCATTCTTCTTCGTATTCTAGCCCAAGTTCAGTTAGATTGGACAGATCTGAAAACATACGTTTTCAATTTTCCCTCAAATTCTCAACTAGATTTAGATTTGGACTTTGACTGGGCCACTCTAATGCTCCAACTTTGATCTTTACCATTCCGTTGGAGCTCAGGCTGTATGCTTCGAGTCTCAAGAATTTTGTACCGTCTAAGTGGTTCTGACCGGAACCATGTTAATCCCCCCAGCCCCCTGACCCCTATTCCCATCATCACTGATCAGGTTCCCTGCCTCTGAGGTGGAAAAGCAATCCCACAGCATGATGCTGCCACCCCACTATATCTTAAACATGGTGGTAACATCATGCTGTGGGATTGCTTTTCTGCAGCACAGCCGGTGCAGGCTTTTGCACTTTTTAGATTTTTATTTGTAAACATTTTTGGAAAGCCATTAACCATTTTTCTTCCGCTTTGATTGTATATGCACTGCCTTAGGTTGCTCTTTCTTATTAAAACCCATTGAAACACAAAAATGTGATAAGATTTGAAAACATTTAAGTTATTAATACTTTAAAAAAAAAAAAACTGTGCTGCATGTAACATCATATATTTCTGTGCATGAACTGATGTTTCACAGAACAAGAAGAACGATCCTGCAGGGACATGATGAGGAAGAAAAAGCAAAAAGCTGTTTGCCTATTGAGTAAAATGCTGTTATGTGGCCGAAATGTAAACAGCTTAGCAAAAAGAGGAGCGAAAATAAGACAGATTACATTCTTTAAACCAAATGCGTTGTTAAAGGTCCGCTCTGTATCCTTAGAAAGTTCTCCTCTGTACATATCCGCCAATTAGTTTATTGGAGTTGTCTATTTATTTTTGAATTCTTGCGCCTGGAAGCCCTTTGATTTGCAAATACAGCCTGCAGTCTAAGAGCATGTGCGTTTTTGAAAAACTTAATTACTTTTTCTGTTCCCTTTTGTAACATTACCGTTTAATGTTCAATGTTTGTTGAGTTATATTGAAATGACTTAACAATCGCCAATGTGGGGGGGAGAAAGGATAATTCAATATTCAAACATTATGAGTAAAAGAAAGAAAATCCTTTAAGTTTATGTGTAAAGTTTTTTTGTTGCTCATCTTTGAACTGAACTAAATGTATAAGCAGGCTTTTCGTGTCTTTTTGCTTTTGCTAAGAGGTTTTCAATTACTGTGGCTGATTGTAAATGGTAAAACCAGAGGGCTTTTTTTTTTTTTTCTTAAATAAAAATCATCCCACTAAACGACGTTGCTTCGGTAACTCACTCTCGGGGGGAACTCGGACTTTGTGAGGACATCCAGACAGACTCCTGTGATGTGGGTACAGGCCCGTCACATGACCGGTGCCATCACAGCCGGGGGTTGGACACTTTATATCCTTTTTATCTGTCCTGGGAGAGTCTACAGACATAGGAAAAGAGCAGATTTTTACAGGAAGTAAAACAGAATTGTTTCTGTTTCAAACGTAAAAAGCAAAGAAAAAAATGAAATCTGCACGTTAAGGTTTTGCAATGTTCGGCATGTATGAAACATTTAAACCAAAAGATTGAAATATCATGCACCGGCAAAACCGTTTTGCACTACATGCATCTATTAAGCTGCCGTTTTAGTTAAGGCTACAGTTTAACACAGAGCATTCACTTCTTAATGCCCATCCATCAAAAGATTACATCCAGGATTACACATTTATCTGCAGTCATTTGAAGAATCCGAGGGAAACATGAGAGGTACTTTAGCAGGATTTAAGACTTATGGTCATGGTTAAATATCCAGTTGATTCCTATCAAAATCCAATATTCTGAGTAGCACCAATTCCATATTAAAAAAAAAATGTTCTTCTTTATATTTTAGTCTGTTTATTTATTACCTCACTTGTTGCCAAAATGTTTTTAGTCCTTAAGAGGATTTCCGTCCTCTGATTCCCCCGCTACTCCCCTGCATATGCTTCTTTTATTCCTTTCAAATGTTTTTTCGGCGCACACAATCTTCTAAATAACAAGTCATCTATCTGATTTACGCTAGATGGAGGATTCTGTTTTTTTATTTATTTTTTTATTTTTTTATTATTATTCTTGAACAATATTAGAATGTTCCAGATCATTTTCTTAGTGTTTTAATACCTTTGCCTCCATGGTAGTTGAGCCTGCTCTCCATGTCCATCATCCTGTGATGCCTTCTCTCGCTGGTCATCTGCTCCAGGAGGAATCGATCCATTTCTCTGTAGGCGTGGTGTAGGGCCTGCCTCTGCTCCGTCTGCAGGGCGATGGCCTGCTCCAGCAGACTCAGGTTCACTCTTCCTCTGCTCATGTCAAGGCCTCTGTCGTGGAGGCCCAGAGCCCAGCCGTCGAGCCTGGGCAGCCGGTCTGCCTCTGCCTCCCCCTCGCTGTCCTCTTCAGCGGGGAGCAGCCTGTACCTTAAAGCTTCGGCTTGGAAAATGCTCGCTCTGCCTAGTGGACTGCCCAGTTCAGAGTCTTCCTTCATGTGGCTGTTTCTGCCTGGAAGGTCTTCGGAGGCTCGAGAAGGGCTGCAGTTTGAGCTGTGGTCTTTGGCAGACAGAGACAGGGGCTCCCACTCAGCTTCCCTCATGTCTCCGTATGGACTCTGCGGCGATGAGGTGCCGCTCATCCTGTCTTGACTTTGGTCCTCTTCTTCATTGTTAGGGAACTCCTCATCCTCCTCCGCCATCAGATGCTCAGAGGTGTCCAGCTCGCACCGGGGCGAGCCGTTAGACGCAACTTCAGGCCATCTGAGCAAAACGGAGTTTGACGCAACATCCAGGCAGCTGCTTTTGTCAGCCGCTCCATTCACTGCTTTAAAATTTCCATCTGAAACAACAGGACAACATTCGTTACTGCGCTGCGTAGTGAACTTGTGCTGTTTTTGCCCCTCGCACAATAAGAATTGTATTTCTTTAGTAATCTTTAGCAAATCCCTTAAAGGTTTTAGGTTTTCTCTTACTTCTCTAATAATAATATTCAGAGAAAAACATGTTTTTATGCGCATCAACAGGGATTTATAATGTTTATACATGCTGCAGAGGAATGATGATCAACAGTCATAAGGTTTCACAATTTCCAAGCAATTCCGACATATTTTTCAAAACATATGTAAAACCTTCCTTCTGCTAGTTCAGCGCAAAAACCTATGACATAAGGAAAACAATTGCTTTTCACTTTCTTGCCGCCTCCATCTGGAGCAACAACTCAATAAAGATTTAGAACAAGATTATGAGAGGATTTACAGAACATGGGCAGAACACACATTTTTTAAAATTCTAATTCGTGATCTGCGTTTCAAAGTGCAAGCCGAGGAGTAACATGTCGTCTGTCAAATCTGATTTAAGGAGCAAAAAAAAAAAGTGTTGTTTCTAGGAGTAAAATCAGAGGAAAAGTGGGGGATTGATTAAAACACAAATTCAGAAATTTGGAAAAGTTGAAATAAAAAATATGAATTAACATGAATGCTTAAAAAGGGCAGAAACAAGTTTTTGTGTTGGTAAAAAAAAATGTAATATGTTGTCAGCAGCTCTGGTCTAATTTCCATGAAATCTCTAATTTAATAAACATGACCTTAAACTGCTGAGGCATTTATTAATTTGGCTTAGTTTATTTATTTTTTCTCTGAATACTCATCCACTGTTCATAAAACTGGTGACCCTCTGCACTTTTACACTGAAAATAAGGACCTTCCAAAATTCTGAAATATGTAAAAAAAATACAAGTCTTCCTACTGCTAAGAGTGAATATGACTGAAAATCAAACGTAAGCAAAGCGTTTTATGTGATAATATTGAAATTATAATAGAGTAGAATATGTGCTGGCAGCAGTCTATTTAAGTTATATTTCTGTTTTATATGCCAGTAGGTGTAAGAAAGGATGTTATGAGACATTTTTTTTTTGCATTGGTTTTGTATAAAAATCAGCATGTAGTTAAATTCCTCTGCTCTGACATGATGCCATGTAAAGCATATCTTGTGACTTTACTGGATATTATTGAATTCTGGATATATTTCTCAACGTCCTTCAATTTTACAGCCATATTAAAAAGAAATAAATCTGTTTTCTGTGGGTTATTTTGCAAAGAGGTCTTTATCATTTCATTTGCATTAACCCACAGATCCTTTATCATTTAGAATAAATCCCAGTCACATGTGCAGAGGGCCAGAAGATTTTAGGAAATGCCGATCCGGTAAAGAGACAAAGAGGGTTAGGGTTATCCCTGAAAATGAATCGGAGACAACACTTTACTAACACTGCTGATCATGTTAAGTCATGGTCAGTGATTAACAAAGGAAAGCTATCATCTGGATTGATTCAACAAAATCTCTCCTGATCCCCAAACCATTTAAACTTACGTGTTATTAAAGCTCTTTAGACTGTGAAGGTTTTTTTTTTTTTTACTTTCAGCAGGCTGAACTGGAGGTCTGTGTATCCACATATGTAGCTGGACATTAGAGTCCAAACTAAAAGTGGGATTCAGTGGACTGAGAAGATTGATAGATATGGATTGCGAGAATCAGATCACATGGTGCAGAGAACGATATAGAAACAGGCATTAGCAAAAAGCTGAGACTTAATAACAAAAAACTCTTAATCCTGACCAAAAGAGCTTTAAAATCACAGGCATTATGTGGTGCTCATAAAAACAAAACTACCTATCAGTAAAAATACAGGATTTGGGGCTTTGTTGAGTACGAGGGACTTTTACTTGTCTGGCTCAGGCAAACATTTCAGTGGGTCAATATTTCCTACTGAGAGCAAGAACAGAAAAAAAAAAGAATGTCTAAAGGCAAACCTTGATGAATGAAAAATTAAAGTCAGTAACACGTATTTACATTTATGAGGCAAGGGTTTTTGTTTTTCATCCAGATGGACTCCCAGGCCTGACACAGCCGCATACAGTTAGACACACACACACACACACACACACACACACACACATTGAAGTGTAGTGGAAAAAAAAGGAAAGAGACGGAGGAAAAAAACTTGGATCCCTCCGCTGGTTTGTGTGTTGGAACAGGTGAACAGTTTGTACTCCAGAATAGCCATTACCAGCACTCTGCAGCAGGGCTGCAGTTGGCTGGAGCTGAACGCAGCATGGCTCAACAAAACAAGAGGCTTATTTTTTCCTCCCTTTTTGTTAAAATGCAGATATGACCAGCTTCTCTCCACAAAAACAAAAAAAAAAAATTTTCTTACAGCTTCCAGTCCACTTTTCCAATTTTTTTTTTTTTCACAGAAAATAGCCCCACGAATCTGACAATAACAGCAAAATATGCCGTGAATATGCTTAACAATATTCTTGTTGTTGTTGTTTTTGACACATTTCAGATTTATCTTTTGTAGTTTTTGGTATTTTATTTTTGTATGTGTGTGTGTGTGTTTTAAACCAACTCCACTGAATAATAAGTTTATATGAGGGAAAAATAAACAGCAGTAACCTGAATATAAACAGTGAATTACTTAAATCACTGTAATGTAATATGAACCCAGGAAACAAATAAATTCCATTTCCAATAAATCCACACAATTTTGGTGAGCTACTCTCCAGGTCCATTTAACTACACACATGTGTACTATAATGAGCTGAAGACATTATGCCTAATTATGTATTAGACTGTGTTAGAGGGCCTAACAAAAGCTTTTGAAAGGGACAATTACGTTTGTTGCTTAGTTACATCGTTAAAAATATACCGAATCAGTGCAGATTATAGTGGGCGAGAATGCACATGTACGCCATGAGCGTTGTTGCCAAAATGCACAAAATTCAGTTAATCCGGAAAAAAGAAGAAAAAAAAATTGCCTTCTTTTGCAATGGACGGGAGTATAAGTGGTGTATCTGAACTGTTAAAAAATATGAGCCAAAAAAAATAAATAAATAAATAAATAAAGTGATACCAACAAAGAAAAGGGAAGTTTTAATTTAAATCAAGTGAACTGGTGCACGCCTCCGTTCAGTTTTCATTGTATGGAATCAATGGGTTTGGCTGAGCTGTTAAAAAAGGACAGATGAGGGGTCTGAAATCTGGCCTCATCAAGAGGGGGTAAAGCCACGCCAAAAATATCATGGCAGATCAGCTGTCAAAACTTCAATTTGTGGACGTGAGACACAACTAATATGGGCCCAGCAGTGTAGTCTTTCACTTCCACTGCACAATGACTGCGGCTGCTGGCTGATGGCAGAGGGAGGAGAAATATGAATGCAACAGATGGGATTTTAAAATTCAGCGTCAATTGTTCATCAAAACAGACAAAACAACAGGACATCTGTTTACCTGCTGGAGTGTCAATGTTCCTCAGCTCTTCTTTGTCCTGTGGCGGTGCCAGGTCCTCGCTCTCCTCTTCACATGCGTCGCTGGGGCTGTAGTGGCGGGGTTTCATCAGCAGGGACTTTCGCTTATTGACAGGGGCGCCCTGCACCCCATCCTGGGCGCTCCTCTTCCTTGCCGCGGACCCATATGGGCTGGACAAAAAAAAGGGGAGGACAGCAGAGGCGGGAGAGGAGTCAGGATGCTCATTTTAAACTGTGAAAATGCTAAACTTTTATATATATATATATATATATATATATATATATATATATATATATATATATATATATATATATATATGCTGAAAGGTAAAAAACATTCTTATGATCTGTGTAAAGATATGAATAAAAAAATGTTTTTATTGTAAAAACCTTACCTGTGGCTTTCAGTGACCCAATCCACCAGGCCTGTGAAGCAAAGAGCAAGAAGTATTAGAGGTAAAGTCGTGTTTATGTTTCCACCACAATGGCGTAGCATCTGTCTACATATTCTTTTCATGAAAGCTCCATGGCCACTCACAACTTTTGGACTCTTGCTAATGAAATTTTACGATGTCCAGTAAATATTTGTTCTGCAGATAATGTCTTAGGGATGATATGACGCTGGCCTTTTCACCATAGATTTTACAACGCCACTGTATCAGCATAATCAGCAGACGGGTGTAGGAGTGGACTCCTCATTGATCTGAAAAAACCCCCCGTCTCATTCAGCCTGCTCACTCTCTGGAAACGTGAAAGTACCTCATCCTTTGACAGCATTGACAACATGATCTAAAAGGCTAAACCTATTTCCCCCGAGGGGGCCCGGTATAAATCTCATTCACAAGTTGCTCTGCCACTCCCATGAAGCTCAACCAACAATAACACTTTTCATGAGTTTTTTTTTTTTTTTTTTTCAGGAAGGCTTTGCAAGCTTTGTACACTTCCATGATGACATATCCAGTTTAGAGGTTTTCAATAACACAATACACACACACACGCACACACACATACACACTCCTTCACTAATTTGAAGCCCATGTTTGAATTTAATGAAGTTATTCCCCTCTGAATAATGAAATGGCGGTGCAGTGCTCTTCAGACTGCGAAGGTAATAGATAAAACTGACAGTTATAAAGTTGGGTTGTTGAACTAATACCCCTAACCTGTGATCATAAGTGGTGTGTGTGTGTTTCAATAGGTGTCGGCTAGTGAGTCCTTAAACCTAAGGGCTGAACTCACCTGTGCTACTGTTGCATGTTTTGAAGGTTTGCTCCTCCCCTTCAGTATCCATCTGTAAGAAAATCATCAAATATGCTGATGATATTCAAAATTATTTCTTCATTTGCTAATTCTGGTATCAAATTAAATATAACAAAATGTCCCACAATTTACTCACACAAAAATAGGAATAAATGCAGGAATAAATACAGAATAAAATAAGTAAAATGCAATGAGAGGATAACATTATCAGTAAAGCAGCACTTTTAAAACTATCAAGGTCCTCATAATTAACTCAAGTCAAAAGGCAATGATTAAAGAATTTTAATCTGATGTTTAAATGAATATATGGTCTGAACAGTATGGACGTGTATAAAAAAAAGCAATTGCATTATTAATAAATGAAACCTCAGTTACCTCTATAGTTTAGTTTGAAACTCAGGGCATCCATGAGAAACTTGTTGATTGGCCCAAGTGCTTTTCAAAGTGTGTGAATTATCCCATAAATAAGACGAGGTCATATCATTTAAAAATTAATTCCATACAGAAATGTTAAAATCGGCACAGAAACTGAAGCCAATTCTAAGCTTTTAGGACCAAAGTCATGTTGTAATGCTTTTTTGGCTTCAAGTTAAAAGGCAAACATTTCTTAAATAAGATTAGAAAACATTTTTTTTTTCTTTTTTAGGGTTTTAGCTGATAAACTGGGAGTCTCAAGGCCCACTTAGCCATATTTGTGCGCAGTACCACAAACAACTTCTAAAACACTGGTAACATGTAAACAAACCAAGCAGCATTTGGGAAAAAAAAAAAAAAAAAAAGTTCCGCAAGAGTGAGAAAATCATAATGACACAAAATAATGACATTTAAGTACAGACAGGACCTCATAGTGTGTGTTTAGACAAAAATAGTTGCTAAAAACCATCTACTCTCACTGACTGTTGCTTGTGGATCCCAAATAAAACCTATTAAACATAATTATTCCGGGATGGTGGCGGTGTATAGTGGTCACAGGCCAGTGAAATCTGTGAGTCATAGGATATGCTGTTACTTTTCTCTGGTAATGGGAAACATGACTCCTCTCTCTCGTTTGCTGTTGTGATTGAAGGCACTGACCTGTCATACATTTATAATAGGGGAGCAGGTGTGGCAGTGATGGACCTTAATTTCCTTTAATAAACCTTTTATGTGCCACACTCTTAATGCCACGCCGGGCCCTCAGAGGTCCTGCTCATAATAGGTTCATTACTTTTGATTACTACAGCCTATTGAGACAAACAACTCCAAAACACTATAGATTACGTTCTGTAAAAAATGAGTGTAGCTCATTAGGTTATAACACTTTCCCAAACAGACACACTTCGATATTTTTGTATAAATGTTTTGGGTCCAAACACAAAATATTTTCTTCACATCACCCAACCTGTGATTTCAACACGGATGTAATTCGATCCGAGTCCAACTGATGTTATTAGTGTAGGTAAACATCCTCAACATTGGAATATTGTGGACTTTTTTTTTTAAATCTTTCTTTGAATGATAGTTTACATAGACCCCTGTATTAATATACAAAAAAAAAAAAACAGGTGATTTTAGAACAAAGCATAACTTTAATATTTACAAATGTAAAGCTTGTTATTATTTATTTATTTGTTTATTTATTTATCCAGAAGTTTTTTCAGTTTTATTGCTTTATTTTTTTTAATGCAAGTAAATTATAATTTTTTTTTATTTACACACTTAATAAATGGTTCACACGACATTTTGCACAGCTCTCTCTGTATGGATAAGCACCCATCACGAGAAGATAGGCTATGGTTTGATACAAAAAAAGTGAAACATGTTCCAATACTAATGGCTTATTTCATTTTTACTATGTCTGTCTTTGTTTGATATTGTACATTTTTAATAGCTTAAGCCAACTCTGCAAGAAAACCTATGGATGTCAGGATTTACTTATCTGCCTTGACTTCAAGCATGTCAATGGAGTTGATCTTTATGATTAACTCTGCTTTTACATATTTTTTTTTGTTTAGAATTGGTATGAATAGTGAAATTAATTAAGTCTATTTCCAATGTTTTCACCTATTTTAATACACATGTTTTAAGGCTATAGCCCAAAACAAAAACAGAAATCTTCCTGCTGAAGCAGTTTTGAATCAAGCAAAAATATATATTTATATATAATTGATATAAAGAAAAAAGAGAATCCATAGTGTGTGATGTGTTTGTAGTCCAAAAGTAGTTGACTTTCTTAATTTTGATACATTTAGCAATGGAAAATAAATCATTTTCTAGAATTTGGCTTGCCAATCGAGAAATTATTGATAATTTCTGATTTGTTTTATTATTATTTATCCCTAAATATTAACTTTAGTTAGCTATTTCTTTCACCATAAAACAAAATTCATCTGAGACAATAATGCAAGTACAGTCCTTCATTACGTCAAAAAAGCAAGTTCAGCTACATTAAAGAGTTTATTATTTGCCAGCCTCCCACACTCCCCTGATAAGTAAAAACCTATCTCGGACTGTGATCAGCGCAGTCGAAAGAGCACTGACTCTCCTCCACTCACAGACTGAAGCCTATTCAAACAGTTACATAATCCTTGTGTCTTTTTCCATCATCTAGCAAAACTACATACAAAACTTGGCTCTACGACAGACCATTCACCTTTGATTGCGGTTTTCCGGGTGCACTGAAGGATAAGATGCCAGATCCACACTGTTCACCCGGGCTGCTGTTTTCAAGTTTGTTTTCTCTCAGGAAGTGATCGTGTAATTCATTATCTGTGACAGAAAACACAAAAGAAGATACACTTTTGAGGTATTGGCTGAAACTTTTTCTTAGAGGGAAAACTGTGCGAGATCTGGAAGGATTTTATGAATTCGTCTGTTGTTTCACGGTGTGGAAGCGTTCACTTTCATATCTCCAAAGGAATAAGGAAGAGAATGCAAATTGATTGCTTGACAGAGATCAAATTGCTTGCTACTAATTAATACAAAACATCCAAGAGGGAAAACAAGGATGAACACAATGAGTACATTAAGCCTCTTCACTTCACAGATCTTATTATAGAATTATTTATTTCTGTTAGCTTTGGAGAAAGGAAAAAAAAGAGAGAAAAAGCACACATCTTCTTAATTATAGCTCACAGAGCATTTCCCCAGAAAAACAAAATTGGGGTGGGGGGGAGGGAGGAGGGGGTCGCTAGGGGGGTTATTCACACAGTTAGATTTGCATATGAATTAAGACTTAGCCTACTACTATTCTGGCTGGTTCGTCATCTGCTGAATCATATTTAAACCCCCAAAACACACACACACACACACACACGCACACAGGCACACAGTCACACAGTCACGCCCCAACATAAGTAATGTTTCTCAGAGGCCAGATTTCTCTGGGGGGGACAAAAACTGAAGCAGCTTGATGCTGAGGGTCTACGAGACTTTCAGTGTGTTAATCTGGCTGCTAACTGTCCTTGAGCCCAGCCCATTTCCCCCCCCCCCCCCCAACCCCATCTGCCAGCATTCCCACTGCAGAGGAGGAGAATGGGTTACAATTGTGGGAGGGGGGCATGTAGGGGTTGGGGTTTGTGGGGGGTGTGGAGTGGGGGAGGCAGAAAAAAGAGAGACCTTCCCAGTCCAGCAATCATGAATAACCATTGCCTTGCACCATTATCAGGGGACCCTGGATCCGAGCTGGAGATGTAAGAGAGAGCAAACGCGTGCGCTCGGCGATCTGGACATTACTCTCACATTTTGGTTGTTAGTGATGCTATTATTATTATTTTCATATTACGCTTTATTAATACTCTCCAGCTGCCGTGGATATTCATCACTGACCTTGAGTGTTTGTGTGTGTGTGTGTGTGTGTGTGTAGGTGTGTGTGTGAGTGTGTGTCCTGCCTCAGTTCCCAGCTTATCCGTCCACTTGGGATGCTCTCGTGTAATTAACACAAACATTATTGTGACGGAGTAAAAAAAAAAAAAAAAAACAACTCTGTGCTGATACCTCATCTTGAAAACAATAAAGCATGCCAGAGTAGCAAAGTAAGATTCTGGAGAGCACAAAATTAATTACATTATTTACATTTCCTTTAGATAAGGGGGTACAGGCGATATGATGGAGGCAAATGAGATTACACAAAATAAGATTTCAAAATGTCAGAGCTGCACTCCCAACCAACCAACTGTTATGATTAGATTACTCTTTTAATATAATTACTGTCTAAGGCCGTGTGTGTGGAAACAATGCATACATAAAAAACAGCAGCCACGTATTAACTGATTCTCCCCCCCCCCACTCTCCCCGTCCCTTTTCTCTCTGAGTTTTTTTCTCTTAACCTTTCTTCAACAGTATCATTTTGAATTATAGGGAACGGATGGGTGCTCTGCACAAGGTCACTGTCTGGTGTGCACTCGCAACTCCCACCCCTCCACCCCCTCTTTTGCTCCTGTCTTGTTTTTGTTTCCTCTTCCAGAAGCGCACTGAGCGAAGGGTTAAAACTGGAATGGATTTAATTATGGAATGAATGGAATTATAATGCGCCTGCAGCAAGTTTTCCTCCTTATTTATTAAAGCAGCTGATGGGCCAGGTTTGATGAGCCACTTCTGGCATAATTGAGTCATCACACAAAGAGGGTTCCTCGCATTCAGAGTGGTTTTATCAGCAGCAAACAGACCTGATTACTGGCAATTACACTCTGATCTAGGGGAAGGAGAAAAAAGGGTAAATGTGCGGGGTAACTTTTTGTGTTTATAGTTTACCCCGGGAATAATTTTCACATTAATTTTACATGCTAAGTGTTTTCTGTTTATGTATAATAAAGAGCAAACGGCAGGAGATAGGACCTTTTACTTTCATATTTCCTTGTAATGAAGGTCTATGGGGCATATAGTTAATTGATCGCAATTCATACTTACACCATAGGTGGTTTTTTTAGTGTAAAGAAAGTGAGCTCAGTCTGTTTTAGCTCCAGCAGCAAGGTGCGTTAGCCACAACATACCTGTTTGGATAAGGCTCACACCTCTTCCTGGGCAAGCTGGTGATTGCTTTTGCCATTTTTCATTGAGATGCAAATAGATTCATGGAAAGTAAATTAAGCCTTGGTCAGACAGTGAAATCAACTTCTGTTCAGAGAGTATTTAGATAAACAACTTTGTGTTGTGCGTGTGTGCGTGTGTGTGTGCGTGCGTGTGCATGCGCGTTTGTGTGTGTGTGTGTAGTGTGGGGGGGTGGGGTGGTTTTGTTATCTTCTTTTGTGTGAGGTGGCCATGAAGCCATCAGACATTCTCTGTCTAAATACCAGCTGGACAGTCCAATAACTGGAAAATAAATTAGGAGGGAAGATGGGTCACAAAATGTCTGTGTTTAATTTTAGGCTTTTTCCTCCTCTTGAATTTCACAACAGGTGATTGATCAGTACATGGATACTACAGGTGTGGGCTGATTACTTGTATTATTGTATACACATATTTTTTAAAAGTTGTAGATTTAAAACTGCACATTTTTCCCCATCACTGTTCCTATGGTTTATAGTGCTTTTATGCAAGAGCCAGAATCAGAGCAGAAGTGGAGGAAGTTTTCACTTATTGTATAAAGCATAGTGCAGCTTTGCCCCTCCCCAAATTGTTGCTGCACAAAGCTATCCAATTGAGTGAATGGAGGCTACCAGACTTACCCCTCACTTAAAAGTAATACAAACAAAGTTTTCTGTGGCTGTTTGAGGCGTACAGGTGTGCAGCCCTGCCCCTCACCCACATGGTTCTTATACACACTGCCGATCAATTGATTTAAAGAAGACAACTACGTATATACCTCTTATAAGAATTTTTTTTTTCTCTGCACATCCTCGCCTAACTTTTCCTGCACACCACTGGCCCACAGTCTGAAAGACGGCTGCTGCACTTATGCCTCTCTTACAAGAAAGACAAATTCAGTTATGTTGTGGAGATTAAAAGTAGGGCCACCAATTGGTCTTATTAAGGTAATCTTGTTTGAAAACAACACTTGGCAGGCATTGTGTGTCTGTTAAGCAGATGACTGCCGCCTGGCTACCTGAGCAGGAAGTCTGACTAATTATCCTACTAATGTCTGCTTGTTATACTTTGGCAAATACTACTAAATTTAGAGGTTGTTTATATTTATACTTGAGCCCATGCATAGAAATTAGTTTTCACTGAATAATTATAATTGATAATATTGTTCTGTGTCCTGCGGTCTAAATATGCAAGATTGTAAAAGAATGATATTTTTACTAAAGGGTATTCCATGATAATATCATACTGGCTCATATCCAGTAAAGATTAACTGATAATTCCTTAAAACAAAACCCTGATGCCAAGTTTATTTTATTTTCCCATTTTTCAATTAGATCATACAAAAAAAAGATGCTAAGTAGTCTTGAACTTTTTGAGATTTGTTTCAGTGGTAAAAATGAAAGTAAAGATCTTTATGTGCTTGCTTCAGAGAAAAGAGAAAAAAAATAGCTTCATCTTAAAAAAAACCCTGCCAACAATTTATGAGCATTCCTCTGTGTAAAGGAGTTTAGTGGTTTCATGCAGACACAGGCAAAATCCTGAAGTCAACTGCGATTTCAGATATAACAGCCTCACAGCTATCCTGACGGCCAAGCAAAGTGTTTGTGCCTTTTGCCAAAGTGTACTTTTATAGAGAAGCGTATTGGCATCTCATCACTTCTCCAAGACAGAGACGCTTCAATAAAGGAGCACAGCTCACAGAATTCTTAACAGACAATTAGGAGGCTGGCTAGAAGCTATCGCTTCAATGATTTGTTATGATGGCAAAACTACAGGGGAAACTTGTTGTTGGACAGAGTTAGCAGGAGTCCCATGAAAGAGTCAGATGGTGACACCTTTGCCGAGGTGATTTATGAATCTTGTAATCGCGTTCCAAAGTCATCCCAAAGCCTTTCCTTCCAAATTGGGTTCATCTGGAGCCGGACCACACAGAGGCACCGAGTCCAGATTGTTTCTTCTGACATCAAAGAGCCAATTTCAGTTTTTGACCGCATTTCTGCTGCTTTTAGTCCCCTTATCTTATAAAAAGGGTCTAGATGATATGCTATTTTATTTGTGAATTTCAATCCAATTAGGGACACCAAAATATTGAAACATGTAAAATTTGTATCCTCCTCCTCTAAGCTATTCATCAATAGCGTAATAAATTGAGCGGCACGCAATTCATCCACTGGCAAGTGTCCAGCTTGTCAAACAGCTCCTGTGTTGGGCCGAATCTTTGAATTCTATCATGAGCATGCTTTTTCAAACCTGTCTAATTTGGGGACAGGTGTTTGGGTGAAAAAAAAGAACTTCCAGCTCTGGTGCGACAATGAGCAGAGTAATCCCGTTCATTGTCCCTGCCCAAGGAGCCCCTTTTCATGGAGGAGGTCGCATGAAAGCTACCAGGTGGTCTGCAATTTGGAGAAACGTAGTAACCGCTCCGGCTAATCCCCCCCTTTCCGTCACAAAAGGCAGGTCTCCAGTGCTCCGGGGGGCTCTCGGGGGGGGCAAAAGGGAAAAGTTTACAATGCTCACAGAGGGTCTGAAAGGAGTCAGGGACTCGAGTGGTGATTCCTAATCAGATTGCACTGAAGTGAACAGCTCGCATGGCAGCTGTAGTTTTCCCAGGGTTAATTACCTTTCACTGCTCTCTCTAAATGAGTCAGCTGTTCCTGTCATTAAACAACTCCACTCTATCTCTGCTCCCGTGTCCTCCTCACACATGTGCACACGTGAACACACACTAACCGACGCTATTTTAAACGCGTTCGGTATAGCGATCAAAGCCCGTTCAAAAATATCAATTATTCGAGAAATGTGAGGTCTTTGATCAATTTCCTTACCACTTAGTGGACATTGGAGAGCAATTTCAGATTGGTGTATTTTGATTTGCACCGCTGATTTTTATGCATATGGGAGGCAGTGGTCCCAGTGCACCTCCCATACACACTGATTCAGAACAATAATACCAGTCTGTCAAGGTCTCATTGTAAACGGTTCCCGTTGTACTAATGGAACACATAAAGGAGCACACATGCTCACATATGTGCACATGCAAACACTAGCATACGCACACACACCACCAACACATGCACAGTCCAGCTCGAAACATAGATGTTCTGTCATCAATTCTGAACAATCTGTCTGCTCGCCGAGCTCAGCGGCTCAGGATGTTGGGGGAGTTTTAAGTGAATTTTGCCACTGTATGGTAAAATCCCTTGGCCACCTGGATTACAAACTCTAGTCCTTTAACTCATGCCAGTATAAATCCGTGTTAACTCGGATTTACCTCTGGCATATGAATTCTCAATCTGCGTAAGCTTTGTTTGGAATGAGTCGAACATAAGTATTTTGTGCCGTTAACGATGCCCGGTGGTGAATTTTTCTTCTATTTTTTTTTTTTTCGTTGAAACACACACTGGGGAGATGGTTCGGGACTAAATTAGTTATTAGAACAACTTGAGAGGACTCAAGCAGAGTTTTATTACAGTCAATATGTGACACTGGTGCGGCCCTTCACATCCAGGTGGAAGTGCGCAACACTGCACTGTGAAAGCCATGTAACCAAGGCAACCAGCATAAACTCAGAAAGGGTACACTGTGAACAAGAGTTTAAGCTACAAATAAGCATTCGGGTCACTTATGGAAGATCTTGTTTTCTTGCACTCTGAAGTTAAAGGTTAACAATAAATAGAACATTTTATTTTGAGAATAAAGTCTAAATGTTTACAAAAAAAATCAGTCAAAAGTCAAAAATGAAAGTTTCGTTTCATTAGTAAAGTCAACATGTTTGAAGTAAACAAAATGCTGACACTCCTTTGTTCTATTAAAGCGTTTTAATTATTCATGATGTAGCTACTGCTGGTCTTTTTGCTCGATTTATTGACTGCAATTTTATTATCATTTCCTCTTCATCCCAGCTTTATTCACAATATTTAGTATTTAGTGAATACTTTTTTTCCCACATTTTCAATTTTTTTCTGTACACAATAATGACTTTTTATCTGACCATTCTACTGAATTAATCTTGCAATTGAGTCTTTTATTATGGAAATAGTTTATAAAGTTTTCCATGTCATTATAATTTCTTGAACAATTGTCTTGACCTTCTATTTAGTAATTGTTGTCATTTACATTTTTGGTTGAAAATTATTTTTGATTTTTTTTTTTCATTTAAACTCGTTTCTTATTATTTGGACTTTTCTTGGAAGTGCTTTGACTCTTTTTCTTGTAATTTTGACATGTCTTAAAGAAATCAGTTTGACTTCTTGAAAAATTATTTTGACATTTTTCTTGTCATTCCAACATTTCTTCAAAAAATATGTAGACTTTTTTTATTATAATCTGGGTGTTTTGATCAATTTCTTAACTCAAAACAGACCATCAACAAAGAAACCCTTGCTATTGTTTGCTATTCATCAACCGACCTTTGTACTCTGTCTTTGTAAACTGGCCCTAACATTTATATTTACTTTTTAAAACATCAATCCGGGTCTGCAACCACAGCCATGATAAAATAAAACATGGCAAAAGCAGCCTGGAGGATCTAAATTAAGTATTATCCAATCTCTAACACTCACACACACACACACACCCACGCAGACACAGACACACACTTCTGAGTTAAGCCAGACTATTTTGTACTTAAAAGGTTAGCAGGGCTGTTTTGTGAGTTTGATCTGTGCTTGCCAAATCAGCAGATGGTCCATGAATATGATTATATGCATCAATAAAGGGAGTAATCTTTGACAAAATGTAAATTTGACTTAAGTCCAGGCTTTAATATACACCATGGACTTTAACCCACTTTCGAGCTTGACACAAGAGCACGATATGCCAAGGCACTTGAATTTTGTACACTGATGTTCTAGTCTAGTGCTACTATTCTGGGGATTTGAAAAACAGAGCCAGGCAGTAGGTAAAAAAGATCCACACAGTCTAATTTGCCTGTGTATGGGGAATAGGCATCTTATATTGCTAAGTGTGCAACTGAGCAGTTCGGTAATTGATTCAAACTGAGCTCGAGTGCTTTACAAAACAATCTTTTGAGCAGCTCTCCTCTTTTCTGTTAAACACTTTGCTTTTAGGGTAAACCTTTAAAAAAAAAGACTAAACTAAAACATCTTAGAGTTTTAGCATCAACCAGTATTATTTACTGATCAGAAAGCAAGTCTTGTAGACAAGAAAATAAAGTTGACAGCTTACTCAAAGTTTAAGCAGCAATTCAGAAGTTCAAAATGACAAACTAAAATGTGCTAGTCTTACCCTGAGTCCCTATTTAAGAAATAAAATAAAATGAGTAAAGCATCCCCTGTTATTGACCCGGTCATCAATCCACTTATCTGAGCCTGAGGCTTACACAGCACAGCGCATCCTTACGCAGACAAACAGAATCACTTGTCTCCCCGACGTCTGAACGCTCTCGTGTTAACATGTCCGACAGGGCAGAATCACAAGCTTGACTTACCAAGCCCCTTTTAGCCTTTGTTTTTCATCTCTCGGGGACATCAGGGAGGAGACGGAGCAGAAGGATATCGAGGTGGGGTTACGGGGTAGTCCACGGTGTCGCTGCTGCGAGAGCGCGTTTGGTTGTCGCGTGTACGTGTGTGTGTGTGTGTGTGTGCGTGTTCGTGTGTGTGTGTGCAGAGACCCCGTGATATTCCCCCAAAATGCTTCTTTTTTTTTTCCTTTTTTTTTTTTTCAGGGTAGCCTTTGTGTCGTTTACTTAACAACCAATCTCATTAGCTGCTGGGCTACAGTGGGCTGAATTATTTTCTGTGTAAATACAGCACTTGGTGATCCTCAAGGTAAAACCTCTAAAGGTTCTTTTTTATGACATAAATCACAGATTCACATCAGAATTAAGAGCAAGACTCGTTTCTGGAAAAAAAAAAGAGAGAACTAAATGCAACAGTTATTATCACTGCCTTTAGGTGAGAAATTTCACAATTAAAATTCATAAGTGAAAGTATATCACTTTAATAAAATAATTTATATCTTCATGCAGTCTTAATTGATAATGCCTAAAATGAAATAGAGAGAATTGGGGGATGTTAAATTCAGGTCCCAGGATTTGGAAGTAAATGATGTGAAAATGAGTACAAATAGTTTGTGCAAATACTTATTTATTCATTTTTTTATATGTTTATTTTTAGCTGTGCCTGTTGGTGCAGAACGCCTAGAAAATGTAGCCATTGTAAGTACTTGAAGTCATGACAGCTGTCTATAAGCATAAGGGACATGTCTATTGGCCAACTTGACCCTTGTTAGAAAACAAAACAAATACAAAAAGAGAATACTGCAGCCTGGGACTGCCGAGCCGGGTCACTGGAGATTTTCCAGACAAACGCCGCACAGAGGAGGGGAGGGGAGGAAGAATAAAAAGGACAGGCTCAGAATCTCATTTTAACAGACCGCACACAATCTGGGCTCCCACAGAACTATCTCTGCCTGACCGCTTTCTATTTATCCCTTATCAGTGTTTACCAACCGCTAGTTTTCTTTCATTCACACTGTGAGGCAGTTCTCTTACTATCAGTCAACAGCTGACACCGTGGAACAGCCTCAAAGGCAAGAGGAAGGGATCAAAACTAAACCAAAGCTGTTTAAACAATACAACAGAGGAAATAAATTCATAAATCCTAATTCTTCCCAACCCACGAGGGTATAAGCAGATCCTTTATAGTTAGGCCAACAAACAAAACCGCAGCCAATGAGGTACATTACAATCAAGGTATATTCTGAAATATATTTAGAAAAAAAAAATACAAATAAAAAAAATCCAATGTATTATTAATTGGAAGGATTTTACAGGCTTGCCCTGTCAAGCACATTTACGAATTAAGTGAAAGGATTTTTTTCTTTTTGTTTTATGGTGTTTTTAGGAAAATCCCATCTGATTAATCATTCTAACATTTTCACCACAAAAAGGTTTGGAAATGTATTTTATGTCTACACCACCTAAAGATTAACACAATTCTCAAAATCT
This sequence comes from Poecilia mexicana, assembly GCF_051168715.1. Classification (NCBI taxonomy): domain Eukaryota; kingdom Metazoa; phylum Chordata; class Actinopteri; order Cyprinodontiformes; family Poeciliidae; genus Poecilia; species Poecilia mexicana. Next base: position 12,824,344 of record NW_028263386.1, on the reverse strand, counting down.
TAAAGTTATAATAAAATACTTAATTTAACGCATCTTCTCTGGAAGAGACAACTTTTAAATAAATTTGGTATCAGCGTAAAACATGTAATTAAGACCTCGATATTTACCGTGTTTGTTTCTTTTTAGCTGTATTTTCTTAATGTGCAAAACATATTATTATCCAATGAATTTTACATCTAACCAGTTTTAAACAAACTCACAACTACTTTGGAGTACTGCCTAAAATGTCAGTGCTACAGTACGGTTAGACTAAAAACCAGGAGCTACAAATCTCGCTATTGCTCTACAATTTTCCCCCTTTAGGATACACAAACAGCACTACTTTTACTGCAGTGCTTTTTGCAAAAGTTAAGCAATTAATTACATTTATCCGATCACCAGCTGCTCAACAGCAGATGGATAATTTCTGAAAACCTTAGTTGAATCAAATCCACATAATTCATTTTTCGGGATTAACTGGCTGAAGTTTGAGTTGGGGGCGAAAACAGGTAACACGATGTGTTTTAAATCGGTTCTTTTTTGTGTGATTCAGTCAGGCTGCCCTGAAGACACGTGGGTTAAAATTTCCAGGACAATAAGAAATTTTTGGTAATTACGCCTAAAACAGCTTTTTAATTTAGTCGGAGTAAAAAAAGATCTACATTTCCCATGCGGTTGCTGTGCGTTGTCCAACAAGGTGGAGGTCTTAGTAAGTTTCTAAATCGGTTTCCTCTTACAGCAGGTACCATGGACAGTTCCTTGACGGCAAACACCGGTTACATTAACGTGTTGTGTAGCAACTAACATCCCTGGGCTTTGAAGAGGAAGGAGTGTGGATGAGAGAGGAGTAATGTCTTTTACTTATCACTGCTGTAACACACAGACCTGCCACAGCCCTTTGCTGCTTTCATAATTAAAACAAAATGTAGAGGTGCAACTTTGAAAGCACTTTCTTTCTGTTTCATGAATGACTGGCTTAACTTTTTCCAGTAATGTCTCGGATTTTAAGGTTTAAGCCATATTTGTGAATTTAGGTGTGTGTTAGGAAACAAGCTAAAGAATAATTATATTTCCAAAGAACTGGTATATGTTGGACGGCGAAATATGCAGACCCCCCAGAAAAGTGTGCACGTGAAATGTTATTTACAACTTAGATATAGAGGTGATAATCTGCTGAAGTTTTAAAGTCATCCAGTAACATATTTACACTTTTTTCATTCTTCTCTTTTGTTTTGTTTTTTTTCAAAAGTCCTCCTTTTGCCAAGCAAGAGTCAACTTAAAGACTGCTCCTACGGGGTAGCCGAGAAGCCATTAGTGAGCTACGAGTTACTGGTAAATCATGAACTTTTCTAGCTAGCATCCAGCCTCCTGAATCAATAGTTGCTCTGGAGACTGCTGAGTGGTTCGACCCCTCACAATTTGTTTAAACCTAAGTGTTGTCCACGTCTGACACTAAAAGTTAACCTCTCGACTGAATTATCATCACTCCAGGTTGAGGATTAGCATATCTTTTCAAACTTTAACACGATTACCAGGCAAATAATTGCAGAAATTCAGTGTTGTCTCACCCCAGCTGAATACTCTTTGGAACATGTGAGGCAAACTGATTTGAAATTTACTTTATTGTCACAATTTGGATAGTTTTCAAACTTCCAATACAAATTATTTGAAAGCCAAAACAAGAGGCAATAAAGCACTTGCCTGACTGCTCAAACATGTTATTGGAACAGAAAGTAAATGTTTAAGTGCATTAGGCTCAGTGGTCTTGTATGTACAGCTGTCACTGTCAAAGCCACAGGCAACCTGACAACGCTTTGTCTCCACACACAATGCGAACATGTGTTCTTCTAAGACAAGCTTATTCTCTGCACAAACGCGGCGGATCTAATCTGGGGAGACAGTATCTCATGCTATCTGGATGATCAAAAATAGGTCATGCCTCTCAAAAAGCAGTTTGAGCCATTTAATCTCCTCTCAAACTGTCTGAAACCTAAACAGAAGCTGCGCTTGCTTTCCAGCAAAGATTTTGAAAATGCCGGTTTGTAGCAGACATGCAGTGTTCACCATCACTGCAAGATTTCTTGAAATACCCCCTGACATGGTACAAAACAATTGCCAGCCATAATTCTTTTTTTTTTCCTTCTTCTTCTTCTTCTTCTTTTTTCTTTTTCTTTTAATTCTCACAGCACAAGTTAAGCAGATGGGTGAAATCTAACTGTGAATCTGAATAAGTTTCCATCACTTGTGTATTTCAGCTCCCGCGTTAGTCCTGACCAGACAGCATCTACAACAGCATCAGCTAAAAGCCCTGTCATTATACGCACGCAAGACGGCGGATCAGTGATAATAAATGCTGACCAAACAGTCAGTATAATAAATAAAAAAGAACTTTGACACCAACCTATTGCTGTGATCCAAAAAGTTTGATTTTCTCCCAGTCTCTTGATAGCTGAGCTGGTGCTGCGGCTTTGAAAGGTAGTCCCCAGGAATATGACATACTGTGCCTTTGACAGCCTCGAGATAAGCACCTGCGTTCGGGTCCCTTTTTACGTCACACCTCCCCATTCACAGCCCTTCAACATGATGCACATTTGCACATCAACAGCCACCAAACCCCCCTCCCCCCACCCTTCCCTCCCGTCCCTCCTCGCTCTACTCCCACATCCGCAAAAAAAAAACAAAAAAAAAACAAAAAACACACAAACAGGCACACAAGGAGGCAGATGCGCGCACTAGCCTCCACTCAGGCACGCGGACGCTTCCACATACACCACAGATTGTTTTTTTTTGTTTTTTTTTTCTTATGTTAGCTCACGGAGGATGAAACTTACACCCAGGGTCACACACAGAGGTGATCTTTTTCTCTTCCTCCAACTCTGTCAGATTTCTTTATATACATCAGTTTTTATTGTGTGCTTAAAAAGAATAAACTTTCACTTGCTTTGTGGTAAGACCAGGGCATATGCCCTCCCATGCTCCTCATACATCACTCATCATGCAAATGAGAGGGAATGTCACTCCTCAGCAGCAGATGGCCAGGGACGATAACAATGGCTCAACAGACCAGTTTCAGTGTCTATGACTTTATCGCTACGACAACAACAAAAATAGATTACGTGAAAAGTTGATTTCAGAGTTAAGTCAGATTATCCTCCTTTTTAATGTTGGTAACTTTCTCGCTCTCTGTCAGCTAAACACAGAGATTTAGATTTTTTTTAAGTGTTCTGTTTTTATAAAGGGATTTTTGGTGACTTTAGTAAGCCTCCTGGGATTTTACCTGCTGGGTGAGAATTTAGCAGGGTCTGGGTCAATTCACCCCTTCGCCAACTGATCTCCCCATTTTGCAGCCATTCATTGCCATTTTGATCCTTCCTATTTCCATTAGCGCTGTAGATTGGCAAACAAACCCTTTCGTACCCATGTATTTTACCCAATGCTGTTATTTTTTTATTGTAGTTTGGTATTTTCGTAAACCAGAGCCAAAAGACCGCAAAATGATTAAAACTCACATGTAGCTTAATTCAACTGGATACTGTTGCTTAAGGATTTTACATTGAACTCTTGTTCTGCTTTATTTCAGTTCTGATTCCTCTTTGAGTCTTTTGACTCATAGACAATGTGACAGACTATTGTGCCTGGTGAAACTATAACAATTCTAATGCTATGTTCACACTGCTGGCAAAACTGGACCAGATCTGACATTTTCACCTACATGTGAACCATGTCTAATTTTTTTAAACAGTGTGAACAGCAGAAATCTGATTTTTAAAATCAGATCCTAGTCACATTTATAGAAGGCCCTGTGTGTCATTAAAGAGTCACATTTCAGTCTAGTTTTATGTTATTGTGTGTAAAGAGGAGGGAAACGGCTAACTCAGACGTAAACTTTGAATGAAACAGGCATAGCAAATGTTGTGACTGTTTCTCTGCTTAATAATTGCTTGCTAACGTCTTTGTTTAGATATTAAGGTTTCAGTTGAGTAACTTTATTTACACAGAACAGCATTTAAATTTGACTGAAAACCGTCTCGTCGATATGCTACAACTTGCTACAAAGTGAGTCTTCTTTAAAATAAAAGTAATTACAAACATGACAGCAGACATCACTGAAGGAGCTAGCCACAGTTCTTTGGCTCACATATCACAGTTATTTCAAAACTGACACATGTATTGACATGTAGCATCCATATTTACTTCTGTAAGTATGTTTTTTTTGATAGTAAAGTCACATTTTCTTCTACTAATGCAGAACATTTCAGGGAAATAGACTGTTCGAACTAGGATCTGATGGTGGTCACATTAAAATTACCAATGTGAACAACCATAATAAATAAAAATTGGTATTGAGTAGTGTGAGCAGAAAGACACTGTTGACAGATTCTTTTGGAGTCATATAACATTTCTCATAGTAGATGAACATTAATACATAGAAAAAATAACTTTTAATAGTTAGCTGTAAAGGTGATCGCAAAGCATCAAAACAGGAAAGCTACAAAATATCAAGGGAAATAATAACCACCACACTTTTAGGGCTTTTGAGCTCTTGAGGTAAAAAAAAAAAAAAAAAAAAAAAAAAAAAAAAGCCTTCTATATGGATGTTTTGTTAACATGTTGATTTCAAACGAATGGAAGCTGTAGCCATTAAGAGCTTTAGTTAAAAATTTGTCATGTAAAGAATGCAACTATTTAAAAATGTCTGACATTGTAGCACCACCTCTAACATCATCCTCGAACCCGAGCAGATCAGACATAACAAGAGGAAGCATAAGCTCACAGTCTTGTTAATTGTTTTTAGTGTATTTCAGTGACGATGGCATATCACCACATGTAGGCCTGGTATAGTTATCATAATATTTAGGTAAAAAAAGAAAGTGTATTAAGAAAAAAAAATCACAACATTGGGTTATAAATAACTTTTAAAAAAATGTTTAGATCTTTTTAGAAAAGACAAATACAGAAATCTTATTTTCATTTGAAAAAGGCATATCAACCTAGGGGTTTATGTGCATCTAACTAACAATCTATTTTCATTTGCATGTGTTAAAAGAAAAAGGCAAGTAGGGCAGCAAAACTGGTTCCAGCCCAGGGGGCTACATCCTCTTAAATCCGACCCTGATCGCAAACATTTCATGACTTGGAATAAACTTTAACTCCTAAACCAACATAAACACATGTATGCAGACCCATTCAATAAACAAGAAAATTATTGAAAGGCTAATTTACTTTATCACGAAGCGAAACACATTATATATATATATATCAACTACAAACAGATCTATCATCATATGCCTGTTATGATGTTTTCCCACTTAAAACTACTGAAAACATGACATTTAAAATTAAAATACTACATCAAACCAATAAAATGGATACTATTTTTTTAAGAAAAATAAAATATGGTCTGTAAAGTATGTTTAATATCTGCTTGAAGGTCATTTTTGGAAGTTACATTTAATCTGACAAACGAGACTCATCGGGACATCTGATTTACTGAATATGAGCATAGACGTGGATATACTATTAGCATGTGTAGTAGGTTTAAATCATTTACCTTATAAGTTCCACTGAAAAGCAAGAGTTCTTTGGTGACTGCACAAACCCTCCTGTACAGCGGTTATGCAAGTAATTAGGTGTAATTCGTCCCCGTAGGCCACTTGAGCTCCCCCCCCCCCCCTTCCCAGGTTAGTTCATGCGTTCGACAAGCCTGGACAGGGACAGGGAGGACTAGAAAGAACAAGGGGGAAAAGCAGAAAACACAAATGCAGCTTCTTTTTTTTTTTTTTTTTTTTTTTTTAACACCTCCCCACCCAAAAGTGATGTCACCCTGCGTCCTGCTGACTCCTGTTCATACAAACCCCCACGGCGGAGAGTAAACAGTGGAAGCGTTTAGCAAACAGGGCCAGATTACAATGACAAAAGGCAACCACACTTCTGGGTGGAGCCTGGGGGTGGCGGGTGGGGTCGGGTGGGGGTTGCAAAAGAGGGGAGGCACAGGGTTTTAAATAAGTGATAGCCCCCCCTCTTCAAGATCCCCCCAGCTGATGGTGAGGGGCCACCCAAACATGAATTTCTATTGGGGATATGCCCCTCCTCCCCCTTGTCACCACCATCGCCACCCCTTGTCCTCAGGGGACTGACGTGAGAACACAATATGTGATAATAATGAATTTTCAGTTCTCTTCTGTGATTTGTGCACTTGGTTATGCAAGGCCAGGGACTTGAGGACAGAGAATATCATTACTTAAGGTTTGGCAGTTGATCATCACCTTGTTTAATGCCTCATTTAAAAGTCAAATTTTTAACTGTCTTTGAGAGCCAATCCATGCTACGCTGTGAAAAAGACATACAAAGAGAGCAGACGTGCTCCAGTTTACCCTCCTTCCCACCATTTGTGTCTTGTAACTGTACAAACACATCAAAGTGAGGAATAATCTGTCTAAGAATCTTATTAAATAACATGTTCTTTGTCCGCGAACGCAGACAATCTCACAAGCAGCTTGTTCGAGGGATGATTATTTCATGTTCCGGACTGTTTGAGGCAAAAGAAATCAACTTATGTTAAGCAATCATGGCACACTGCGAGAGAACAACATATTGAGGGCTACACAACAACGCCATTACAAAATGTTACATTTTCTTTTAGCCCCAACATCTGTTTGAATCTAAAAAGAGAGCGAGAGGGAAAACTCATTCAGAGCCGACTCGCCGACTCGTGTTTTGTCGAGCTATTTCATCCGCTGAAAATGTGGGCATAACTGGAGAGAGCTGATGGAGAAATGAAAGAGGAGTGGGTTGGACAAAATTACATGTCAAACAAGGGTTCACATTTAAAAAGTCCTGCTCATATTTGTAGAAAGTGTTTGATTGCATTTAGAAAGGTATTACAATGGGTCACATCTGTGTCTAAAAGCTTTTTGCATTCTGCTGCAAATTATGTAAGCAGAGCGAAGTGTCACGGCACCCTGTTGTTTTTGAGCACTATACCTTCCTCCTGTGAAACCTACACAAATATGTTTAACTCGATTCTTCTAATGCACGACGGGATCAAAATGTCAGCGGCGCAACTTCAGCGAACCCTCTCACTCAAAACACGCCGCCCGGTAATTTCGACAAAGCAAACATGACTAATTTCGCATGGCAGCCCGTGCAGCCAAATAACAATGCACATCCACCCTGCCATTCAGTGAGACAGATGTGTACAAATCTCTATCAAACTGTGGTTAATTTCTGCTATGATGCTTCAAGCCTTGGTCTAAAATGACAGATTCTTCTTGGTGTTGCTGAACCCTCATTGTGTAACCACTTGATGCCTGCTTGTTCATCTCACAAAGTCGCATGAAAGGGGCTGAATTACATTTAAAAGAATATCTATTTGCATATGCAAATATGACGAGCCCAACATAAGTGCATGTTGATGTTGATATGGCTCCGGGACGTAGAAGTACATTTATGTTAATGTCAACAGACGGGGAATTTTCTTTTGAAAATACAGTGCATTTTTCATGGGGATCATTATCTGTCAGCATGTTTCATCTTAAGACCAGAAGTGATTAGATCAGTTCATAGGAATCCCCTTTGGGAGGAAAATTGCATGTGACCATAGGCAAACTTGCTGCACATTCATTCATTGTTCTATGAAGATGCTTTGATTCAATTTTGGACTTTTTCTACTCCGTTGTTCAAACCTGATCATTATAACCCGATAAAATGATTTTGGTCTGTAAAACGGTAACCCATTATTCAATTATAGATACTCCCTTCATTCATCAGCCCAAAATAAAAAGAACAGGAAAACTACAGCCTACAGCTATTAAAAATAAATAAATAAAAAAATAAAAGCTATGGGTCAAGTTGCTCCTTTGCTGATTTGCACTGCTATTTCAGATCCCTGTGTTGCCATTCTGTCCCTTCCTAGTTCCACTTCATACATATAATAAAATGTTTCTAACCCAGCTACTTAAAATATTACGTATCATTTTAAAAATACTTTCTAAGTTTAGTATTATCATTAATTATGGCAATAAACAGTCATTAAAATTTCTGAAATGGATCATTTAGGTTAAATGTACCCTATTTTGTTTTAAATTTCATGTCACATCATATTTACATTGATTGTCCCATTGAGTGACCACATGTTCTTAAATCCAACTCGGATTGCGTTGCATAAGTAAAAATTAAACTTATGAATCGTAAGTTTAATTAAGAGTCCTCTTTCATTATGAGACATTCTTTTGAGTCTTACTTTAGTAAAAAGAAAATACCATGGTTTCACTGTATCACAGTATTTAGATTAAGATAAATAGTATTATTTAAATTCTGTTTAAAAAAAACCCAGAAAAACAACTAAAGTGACCTATTAATATAAGAAGAATTAAGTAATCTATGATATTTATTAATTTATACAGTGATATAAGCAAAGACACACCTGCTGAATCCGCTAAATTTGGCAGTTTTCACATGCTTATTTTGCATTCTTGCTGTTCTGTTCTTTAAAGATTAACAAGTAAAACAAGCAGATAAGAGCTGCATGGTTAGTGGGGCTATCTACTCAGGTAGACTGCAATCAGTTACGTAACAGAATAAAACTTCTCTTTGCTTGCAGGTTATAGCTTTAAAACTGTATTACCTTGATAAGAGTCACTTTTTCTAATATTTATTTAATGCTCTCAGGTGAGACCGTTGCATTACAACCAAAAAGCCACAGGTTATGTTTTATAAAATATGGGACAAAGATCAAACCTCTAAAGTTATAAAGGAGAATTGAAATGCAATGCATACCAATATACAAACCTACCACTGTATTTGAATTTGTGTGTGTCAAAGAAACTATGGAAGGGCAAATGGCTCTAGCCAAGTGGCCACATGTTTTTAAATCCAACTCGGATTGTGTTGCATAAGTAAAAATTAAACTTATGAATCTTAAACCAAGGCAAATGTGAATATGTTCACCAACATGTGGGTGTAACTTATTTACCTTTTCCATGAAAAGGCAATAGTTCTTTGTAGTTGCGTCTTCTCTATTCCTTTTTTGGGCGAGTCTATGGCAAAGGCTTTTGATTAAAGATGGTGATTCAAAAACCTTAAAAGCTATATAGGGAAGCTATATAGGGAATTTACAGAAGAGAAACTTTAATTGTGATCCTTCTAATCAGAGGAAGACATTATGAACTTGAATACCAACTAAGGCTTCGGACTGCAGGTCTTAATTCTAAGAATCCAAGCTGCAGTGGGTCACAGCTGGTTTCCTGCAATTACTGTCTTCAACCAAGAGCATCTGATTGGTTACATTAAACCAATCGATGCTTGGCTGGTCAGTCAGTGTCTTCTCTTTTATAGGCGAGAGGCTGACTTTGTTGTGTCATTGAGAGGTGAGGTGCAGATCTGGGTGTCTCTGGGGGTCCCTGCCTCTTCCCCCCCCCCATCATCCTCCTTTACCCAGGCAGGCTCACAATGCAGCAGACACGCCTATGAATGAGGAGATAGGAGCTTGGGTGCTTGGCCAAAAACGAGCAACTAAACAATGGTAACAGGTGTGTGTAATGTGTGCTTTGATAATGACCTTGGTGGCCATAATAGTATGTCTAGACACAACTAAAAATAAGCATTTTTGTCTGGAGTCCTCACTGCTAAAAAGATAAGATACGGGAGGTGGAGATTATTAGTCTGTAAAATAAAAAAAAATTGCCTTAGCTTGACGTCTTCAAGGAAATATGATTTTTCTATGACACTACAAGCACAAGGGGCTTCAAATAAGAAAAAAAAAAGTTAAGCCTATCACTCAAAATATTTGTATAATAAGCTAAAATTATCTTGAGTATTTGGAGATATGCTCTTGAATAAATAGAAAAACCACCATTAACATGGATGGCTTGCCATTTCTGATTGCGCCAGATACAGGAAGCTTTGTGACATAAACCAAAATGCAAATGCCCTTTGAACAAAACAAAGAAATTGATTATGAAGTAAGTTTCTCCAGCACAAGTAGCCGCCTTTGAGTGATTAATGGGGGCGGGTCATTGATTTGCTTTTGTTTAGGATCTTGGTTAACTTTCTAGATACACAATTATAATTTGTTTCCAAACAATAAATCTAATTTGGCTTGAGCGCGTTAAACTTCCGTATGGCCTCTTCTGTGTTGTTTTACATCTGAAATTGGTTGTTATCAAAAAAGCAAGGCGCGCTGTCTGCTGTTTCTGTTTATATTTGTTACCTTTCTGATTAGATATTGTTTTTCTCAGTGTATTGGAAGGTGGGGCCCTTTTTAAGAATCAGAGTACTTGTTTTCTGAGATGCTGTGTGACTTGTCTGTGATAAGAGTTAATCCCCCAGTCATACATCATCTTTCATGATGCCAACTGCTGTCTTCATGTTGTCTGAAACATGCCAAAGAGTGTTTATAGAGTGAGCTCCGAGTGATCTCCGTACAAGCAAAAGGTGAGGAAAATGTTTTTGGGATACTGCAGCACAATGCACTTTATTTTTCTGCGTATTTGCAAGTCAAATTACGGTGTTACAGACCAGATTATTGAGAGGATTTTTTTTTTCCTCCAGCTTTAAAACTTTGAAAACTTCCACAGATCCAGACATTTATACTTCCCGATTTCTCGCATCATCTCTCCAAGATAGTGATAATACGATTTCTGTGTTTTTTGCGCTGTTGAGAAACAAACTGGATTATGAGCAGATCACTACATAAACAGCTTTCTAAAAGGAGGCAGCTATTTTAAAAAAGGCTGAAGAAATGCAAAGAGGGATTTAAATTTTAATTTGAATTTATTCCAGCAAGTGAAAGGTTCTTTTGAGAGGGGATTTCAGCAAAGATGATGGTATTTAAAAGTGATAAACAAGCATCTAAACCTCCAGTGGAAAAACAGTCATTTTGCCTCTTCTTTCTAGTGTAGGGGGGGAATCAGGCTCGCTTTGGTCACATCCAAAAAAAAAAAAAAAAAAAAAAAAAAGAATAAGTAATAGTCGTAATTAAAATGTAAATAAGTGAGATTCGTTGAGATTTTTCAACTGATTTCTCTCATAATTTGTACAATTTACATTTAGTCTTGACACACCTTGTGGCTCTGAATGAAAAGCTTATATGTCCCCAGGTGCAAATTCCTCCTCTCTGTGTACTTGGCATTGCATGTTTTATACTATATTGGATGCTTAAAAAATATTTCACACTTATCACATGCAATTTACATCACAACATGACAGAGAAACACCAGGCAAAGTTCAAAATTAAATGCCTTACAAATCAGAATTTGTGTTAATTACGGGTTGTTGGTTTTGTTTCCGGGGAGTACATCTGGGAAAAAAATAAAAAATAAATAAAATTAAATTTTTTGGGGGGAGAGTGATTCACTTTGGGCATCCACACATCAAATTTGTGTGACAAAGAGCGATTAACCAAGCCTGTCAACTGTTATATTTGTAATATGTGGATTATAATGCTGTGACTGGATTTCAAGTGTGTCTATTCTCCTGCGGATGACCACTAAACTTAAGCAGAGAAACCTATGCCACACAAGAAAGACAAAGAGTTACATCATTTTTGTAGAACAGTTAATCCGATCATGGACAGTGTGTGTGCATTTGCTATCTTCGGAAAATGCCAGCAAAGGCGCTAAGTAAACCTATTTTACAAGACTCCCTCACAAGGATACAGTGCCAGTATCGGGATAAAAATTTCACACAGCAGCATGGCTCAGTCACATAACCTAAGCAGGCTTAGGAAAATGGAACACAACAAAGTGTTGCACTTTCTTCCCCGCATGTCTTTTACTGCACACACACACACACAAAAAAAAAATGTGCTCAAATGACTGATGTGGAGTTTCAGCGTGAAAGCCAGCGAGAACTAATGGCTGAATAGCATGGAGATACTGTTGTTGATGCTCAGAGTTGTTTAAAATGGTAGATTATGGAAGTGTGCACCTGGCATTCTGTGGACTAGCCTGGCAACACTCCTCCCTTATAATTATAATGAACACACAGTAATTCAGGGTTGAGGCTGAAATACGAATGATGTCCTTTGAGACAGCTTGTTTTAATGGCTATGCAGAAGAGTTCCTAGAAGTGCAGATGGCAGATGCAATGCCTTTGAAGCTGTTTACAGATTGTGCACAACAAGGTATGGAAAGACCCCTAGTGTGAGGCCGTATTACTTTAGTGTGCTCCTCAATTATACCGTATGTTAATCGATGTAGACTACATACTGTAAGAATACAGGGATACTGATACCACATTGTGAAAACAGGGTGATTAGTGCATTTGTGTGGCAACACATTGAACTTTTAAGTACCACATTGCATTTTTATTTCACCCAAATAGTCCACTACGCTGATTTTGTCCACACGAGGGTGTGTGTGTGTGTGTGTGTGTGTGTTTTCACGGGTTTCCATACAGAATTTAGTACAGGTTAGTTTTTGTTATTTTAATATAATGAAATACATATGTTGCCTTAACACGGGAGATGAAATTCGTCAAAAAGGAGAAAAGAACAAAACAAAAATGTATGCCAGACACAGACAAGACCAGAGCTATTTTTTTTTGTGCTGTACTGTTTATGCCGTCTACGTATTCATCAGAGCAGTACTTTAACCAAAGAAAATCTGAACCAAAGTTTGACGGTGTTAACACAAAAATTAAAACAAAGATGTAAGATCTAACAGATTTTTTCTATTGTAGCAGGAGAACAAAGGTGGGTATTTACAATAACTCTTTAAATCAACAAGTCATTTTTGAGTCAATTCCAAGTTGTTAAGAATTCAGCAGCTTGACTTTCACCTCTCCCTCTGAGTCAACACATTACACCTGTTTAAGTTCTCTTGAATCATTTCACGCCCATTTTACAATAAGTTAATCTGTGTCAGTATGCTGCACGGTCTACTGACACACTTAACACTTCTGGACTTAACAGAAGTCCAGAAGAGTCTTTGCTGAAGAAGCTGGTTGCTCAAACGTTCTGTATAAAAGCATATTAATAGAAAATTGAGTGGAAGGAAGACACAAAGATGGATACTAGACATGGGCTACAAATGTTGCCCTCCCCGTTTCAAGCCTCTTCTGAACCAGAGATTATCTCCAAACATTTTAGTATTCGATAAAGAAAAAAAAAGAAAAAAAAAGAAAAAAAAAATCTCTCTCTCTCTCTCTCTCTCTCTCTATATATATATATATATATATATATATATATATATTCAGTTTTTCAGTTATTCAGTATATTCAGTTTTTTTTCTGGTTTTGTTTTGTGGTTCTCTTGGGCACATAAGATATATTCTGTATCATGTGCCAGTAAAATGCCTCTGGAATAAACTCCAGCTCCTTTAATTATACTTTTAACTCTAATTATTCTATGATATTGTTGGGAAGGTTAAATGGTTGCACCTGTTTGCACTTTTCAAATATTCAACCAATGCATTTCAATGCCTTTCTGTACACCACAGTTATAGTGTATCTCTCTCTCCCTGGCACGATCCCAAACCCATATAAAAAGGAGTGCTGAGTCTTTGAATCAGACCACTGCTGTGATACAAGAGCAACAAAAATGTTCGCTCCAAGAAAAACTTTTTTGCCGCTTCTAAGTCGCACAGGAGCCACATTAGCATGTGAAAGGAATAAACAGGAGCATTCTCAGTTACACACTCCACCTGGCTGCAAACCAGCGTCCTTGTCAGAAGTCCACCCACCGCACTGGCTAACACTGAAAGACCTCCTGGGGACCGCAGTGACCATTCACTCGCTCCTCTCTTTTTCCCATGCACCTGTGACTGTTTTTGTGTTTGCTATTTTTCGCTTTGTCTTTTTCTGGCAACACTGTATCATCGGAGACACACTTTCCCTCAAAAGGAATTCTCCTGCCCAACAATGTGGTTTGTTTGTTCACCGGATATGGCAGGCCAAAGAGTCAAAGCAAAAAATAAAAAAAATAAAAAAGCAAAACAACTCAACACAGTAATAATTAAAATTGTCACAATAAAAAAAAATAGCCAGGTGATTCGGTAGTTTGGCCAAACTCGAAATAAGAAATAAGATACTCTTTACCAACTGATTTCTTGGCGAGTTGGGGGTCTTCACAGGTGCAGTTGGAAAGGTTCGCCTCCTTACTCTCCTCAGAAGGCTCATCCGGCTTCTCCATGGTCCTGGACCTTAGAGAGCTGCTTTTCCATTTTCCAAAGGACTTTGCCACAATCGCTTTGTCCGCTCCTTTCATTGTTTTCTGTAAAACACATTTACAGCATGACTTCCCAGGTTTATCCCTCTTGTGAGCCATCTGCCCCCTTTTTTGGCTCTCAGTAAACCTGGGCTCATCTTTCCCAAACCCAAAGTAAAAGAGAATTAGGGCATTGTGTGCATATGCATTCTCTTAAGCATTCCAGAAAATTTCCTGATTGCCCTGGCATGTTTTTGTTAGAGAGCGCTTGGACATTGTTTTCCTCTCCTGACATTTTTCAATTCAGTGCTGAGAGACTCGACCTGATTGAAAGTGTATAAAACAATACTTTGCAAAGTACAAAAACACAGTACATAGTAGATGGAAACAGAAAAAAAACAAACATGTTTTCACATTTAATCCAACTTAAAGGAAATAAAAATAGCACATTATGCCCTAATTGAGTGCTCTACAGTCCACAAATACTATTACAAGGCCGATCAGGATTAGCAGAGGAACATACCTAGTTATCTATTTCTGAGTGCCAAGACTGCTAGCAGTGGGCAACTAAATTTCAAAAGCTGGCAAATCCAGTTGTCTCCTAAATACAGAAAGTACTTAAATCCGCAGCTAACAGAAGAAAAAGACGGATAAAGGGTGCTCTGCATATCACCAAAAAGCTTGTGCACTTTTCAGAATCACTGGCTAGGTTAAACAAATATGCTAAGTAGAGATCAAAACAATCCTTTGATCTGCAGCCTAGTTTCCAGAGGAATGGCTTGGCTGTTGTTGTAAATAACTTGTATAAATCTATACACCATTTGCCTTCAGGTAATATGAAAAGTGCCAGGAATTCTCAGGCAAATACCTTGTGGTTAGGAAATAGATCAGATAAAAGCATATAAATATTTCAGAAATCCTGCACTTTGTAATTTTCTGCA
Source organism: Poecilia mexicana (assembly GCF_051168715.1). Lineage (NCBI taxonomy): Eukaryota > Metazoa > Chordata > Actinopteri > Cyprinodontiformes > Poeciliidae > Poecilia > Poecilia mexicana. The sequence goes on along the minus strand of NW_028263386.1, from coordinate 12,809,278 downwards.
TTATAGCCAAGACTTTTTATCCAATCTCCCCCCCGCCCCCCCATGCCCCCTCACCGCACGTTTTGCCATTACATTTATTTCACCATACCATAAAAACCTGACTTAGTTTAATCAGATAAGAAAAGAAAACCACTTTCTACCTCTTTCTGTTTTGTAGTTTGGAAAAGAGCTCCTACCTCCAACATGCCATTCAGGTCAAACACAGTGTAAAACATTGTGCTAAACTTCATACAAAAGAGGCTTGAAGAACCAGAATGCAGAAGCTATGCAACTTGCTGACTAACTTTGCCCTCTGTTTTGATCGGCCACACAAAGAAAAACGCTGTCCATTCAAAACAGACAGCATAACTCTTTTCACAGGGGTAGGGCTGGAGAGTGAAGGGGGGTGGTGGGGGAGCCGTGAACAAACGAGGCCATGTCCTGAGCTGCAGTCAGCTTCCCGTCAGGCCTGAACAGTAACGCGGTGAGAGCCGCAGGGACTGGGACCGGCTGACACCACATTCAGGCAACAGAACAACTTTTGTGCACTCTGTCCTCTTCTAGAGCATTTTTATCCCATTTATGCACAACATCAGACATGTCTGCTGCTTTGAATTAAAGCCTTTCCTGCCTCAGTCGTCTTAGTCGGTTTAATGTTGAACCATAAAAACACACATAGGTACTTTACAATAACTGAAACCTATTTTTTTATTGTTCCAGCTGAATAGAAAATAGCTCACTTTCCACTATCTAAGCTAACTGGTTCACATGAAGAAGCCAAACCAGCTAGTCCGACAAATTGCATCAAGGTGAATTGTGCACCAACTTAAAAACTGACTTCAATGTTAGTTTTGAGCTGACGACTACATTTTTTTTTATCATCTGTTATTGAATATTAGCTATAGGAGGACTGTTATCATAAATTGGTGAAAAATAATAACTGGGATACAAAACATGCTGTGCACCATACACTGATGATCATTTAGTAAATAAGTTGATTCAGCTAATGTTTTGCCGATGACATATTGTGCCATGTGAATTTTATTTGTGTTTATCTGGTTGCCCCTACACTGTCCATTAAATGTAATTAGTCTTTTGTTTGCTGTTGCATGACTGTTGTTACAGACTCTCCATCCACAACCTCACACATAGTCTGAAAGCTCAGTTTATTTGCTCTTCATATATAGGCGTACCAGTAATTAATACATGTATGTTTCGGTTTTTAGTTACTCCAACACTGTTGATAGCATCCAACTTTCCATCCAATGCAGGTAACACCGCTAGAACATGAAAACATTTAACAACAAATTATCTGCACACACCGAACAGCTTGGTATATCTAAGAAAGAAGCATCGGGTTTACATGAAATCATGCCAATCCATGAAAATAAACCAAAAGATTGCTATACTCACACCTCTGTTTCTACCTGCTGCATCTCTGTGAAGCACTGAAACTTGGCAAAACAAGTGCTTGCACAAAAGGTTTGTGTCCAAACTCAGAATAGACACTCCCTCCCCGTGAGATGTTTAAACCCAACATTTAGAACCAGTGTCAAGGAATAATAATAGACATAGAATAAATAAATAAATAAATAAATAAATAAATAAATAAATAAATAAATAAATAAATAAATAAATAAATAAATAAATAAATAAATAAATAAATTTTCAGGTATATGTGCACATTATTTTTTTTGAGTAAATGAATAACTACTTTGATGCAGGACACATAGGGTATTTTTCACTTGTTAGGTAATTCACCTACTTATATTTCAGATCTTTTCACATACCAGACTGGTACTTATGATACCAGAGCCAATTCAAATGCACTAATAATGTTAGCTGAGTTTTGGTAAAACTCTCTCTTTTGTTGCCCCATATTTTGAAATGATTAAGCCTTAAACACTCTGTTCACATTTCCAAATGGTCTTCTTAAAGAAACAATTGTTTTATTTAGTCTCTTACAGGGATTGATTCAAGTAGGTGAAGGATTTGTATTTCATATTTTTAAGCTTCGAAAACAAAAACATGTTTTGAGTTCTCTAGCTGTGCTGCCATTTGACGACGAGTTATTCGGGGGAGAGATGTTGTGTCTTAATGGACCTTTGTAGCTAAATTAAGGCGGTCTCATTATTAGCATGCTTCAAAATTATTGGTACCACTTGCAAAGATGTGTAAAATATTCTAAGGGGGAAACTCTTTTGAGTAACTGACCTGAAGATGTCACTCTTTCCTGCAGGTTTGGAGATTTTTTTTTTTTTTTCTGTCTTTTTTGATACGGATGGTCAGATTAACTTGAGGTCCTTATAAAGGATGTTTGTCACACTTCCACTTGTTTTAATGTGCTTGTTAAATGCTTAGTCTGTAAATATGGACAAGTATATTTATATTTAGCTATTTTTTTGTAAACATTTTATACCTTATTATTATCAGCACTCATCTGCCTCAGTTGATGTTCTTTAGTGTTTCCTATTTTGAAAGGTTTTATATGTTTGTTCCCCAAAGAAACAGAAGGTTGTGGAATATGTATTTAAAGTACCTAAATTATTAAAATTACTTAGTTTTTTTTAATTATTTTAACCAAATTTTTAAGGGGTGCTAATATTTGTAGCAACTGTGAATATTTTCCCTAAAGAATAAATGCAGTTCAGTTCTAGTTAAGGTTGGATTCTTCTATATATTTAAGTGCCACTGACATAAAAAAAATGAATGTATTGTAAGACTGTTTATACGTCTTCAGTGGGGGGTGCAGAAGGTGCCGGTGGTGACTTTTAGAAATAGCACAAATATCTCAAATAACTAGACCGAGTTAAATCTTATTAAGGATAGCATTGCACAATTTCAGGACAACCAGCTAAAATCAAGAGTTTCATATCTTTTAGACTCTCCTGTTGTATTCAGAGGATAAAATGGGATGTTTAACCATCTCCCTGAGAGTCCTAAAAAGCAATTTTGAGAGGGAACAGAATGTACCATATTCTTGACCCGTCTGCCTCAGATGCTTGCTGTATATGGAACTGAATACTGGACGTGAATTGTATCATTCTCTGTGTCAACTTGTTAGATGGCAGTTGCTGTAGTGGAGTGGTGAGAGCAGCACATATGCATTATAGGAGAAAATTGTGAAATGACAGATTCCGGGTGTGATACTGAGGGAATGACTAACTAATAGGAGGGGTGCTCCAGGCTGTTAGCTTTGAAAAGCAGTTTGCACATTACTTTATCTTGTCAATCAGATTCCTGGAATGGAAAAGGTGACTGATAACTTGAATTAATTATTTTCTTATTGCATGCATGTGTTAATTCATGTTAATTTATGTCCCTTACAGGCCCAAGCCAGAATATCCAGAGTAAAGCGCCACCTCTGGCACCCAGATCACCACACCACTCTCTTTGCATATATTTATATCAAATGAAAGACTTTTTTTTTTAATCCTGTTGGAACAAGGACTGACTGCCAAATGTGATTTTTGAAATGTACTTTTAAGCTGTTCATGCTTTCTGCTTGCGTTTTTTCATAACAACTGAACAACATAGAGCAGTATTTATGGCTATGATGGGATTGGAAAGTTACAGATTTTTTTTTATTTTTTTAAGCAAATCCTACCCCTTCAAAAACACTATTATTCTTATAGAACTCATAGCTAATGTAATGCAGGGCTCCAGATTACAAAGGGATTCACATGTCTAAATTAATTTGATTATTCACTGTAGTTAATTAGGCAAAAAGAAAAATGTATGCCTACATACCTTGCTTATAGCTTTCGGGAGGCATTGCAAAAGTAGCAGCAGTTCGATGCATCGCACAGAACGCTCTTTGTATGTACAATTTAACTAAAGATTATTAAACATTTTAACAAATTTAACTTCCCCTGAACACAGAGGATAAGAGGAAAATCATTCCTCTGATGAGAACAGAAACAGCAAGAAGTTCTAACAAGGAAAAGCCTGCCAGGTGGCGAACTGGCTGCACCAACAGAACGCACAATCTGTCTGCTTCTCCTTCCAAACCATTGACAGCTGCCATCACCAGCCTTGCACAGTCGCACTCAGTGGCTCCTCAGCTCCCTGCCCATCCCTCTTTAGTGTTTCCTGCTAACCTCAGAGACAGGGTCACCTGGCCCCCTAGTTTCCCGTCTGTGGGGCCGTGCTGGCCCCCTGGAGACCTGCCTGCACGGGGATGCGTGGCTAACAGGGGTCTATCGAATCCCCTTTAATATGCAAACTAAAGGGAGATTCCTCTGACCTGAGACCATAGATTTTTTTTTTTTTCCTTTTTTCTTTTTTTTTTTATCCCTAACAGCGAAATCCAAAAATATTTCAGTGATGTATAATAATGAGACTGGATGACCAGTTTTTGATCTGCTGGTGATTTGATATCAAGCGTTATCACAGAAAAACAGGTACGTTTTCAGGCTGCCTTCAGTCACTTTGGATCTTTTTTGTCTAATCCAAAAGCTCGATGGAAGATTGTTGTGCTGAACCCGTTTTTAGAAATAATCGCACAGTTTTAGCGTTTGCTCGAATAGCGTTTCCACGTCTGAGGGAAGAACCAAAGCGCCGTGGATGCACAGAGGCTAAAGTGAAGAGTGTTCCACAAAGCGAGCCTTGCAACCGGGCTAAAAATAAAACCTGGCAAAGTTGTTCTGATCCCTTATTGGTCCCATAGTTTGATTTCACATTTAGCATTTGCATTCCCCTCCGCATAAACATTTCATTCTTCCCCTCCTGCAGTACAATGAGACTTGAGTGACTTTGGCAGCAGATTTTGGATCGGTGCTCCTGAATCCACCAGTGTATGTTATCAGCAGGTAAACAAGCTTTCGAACAAAGCCATAATGGAACTGCAAGCGGCATAAAGAGGCTCATCTCAAAAGCTATACAGCCCATCAAAGCTGGTGTCATTTCCTCAACACTGCAATGCAGCTGGAAAATGCATGGCTGTTAGTTACAGTTTAAATCGCCTGTCTATTTTCAGACACTTCAGAACTATTTGTATTGATTATTTTCTTGTCAGTAAGCAGCCAGATTACCAAATAAAACAACAGATTTTAATGTTTGCTGGGATTCTTCTCCGTTTTGTTCTGTGGTGGGGAATCCAAAACTGTGTCATGCACTAAATTAAGGGGATTTGCACTACAGGGTATTTGAATAATTATTTTTCCACTGGAAATGAAATAGTTCTGTCTATATTTGGGCGGATTACTGACGCCATTGAACTTAATGTGAAAATAATTTGCTCTTTAAGCGCACAGTAGAGACTATATCCTCCACTTTCTACTCACCAGATGCAATCTTGTTAACCGCACGCCTGGATGCTTGTCACCAAACTTTCCACACATTTGCCTTTTGGGTACAGCTCAGATGCACAACTGAAACCTACGCACTCTCTCTTCCCCAGCGAGTGGAGATACCTCAAAGCTTTCCTTTCACATGCTGCATTATCTCTGTGGCAGTAATTATCCATAAAACTATGCCATCAGATGGTTCCGATTTCCAATCTGAACCCAATGAATGTGTCTAAATTTTGAATTATCATATTTATGTAGATATGTGTTACTAATAGCGATTATGTTCGTCATGTGGGTAGAAAATCAACCGTTCTTACATTGCACATTCTCACATATTTCTCAGACATTTCATCACACATTTAATCTGCCCCTGTCTCAGATTTGCCACTGAACCTGTAGTCGAGGTAGCGAGGGGGGGGGGGGGGACAATAACGGATGAGATTATGAAGCATGTCTGTTAAAGCATGTCTGTTTGATCATCGCTCTGTTTAGGTGAAGTTCTCCACTTGGTCTCTTCAGTCCCTGACAGCAGATATATAACCTAATCTCTTTCCCGAACCCTTTTCTTAGGCATGAATGGGGTGGAAATGTGATGGCATTAAGTCGATTTACTCCTTGGTTTGCAGTTTCAGCCTTAATGCCTCCTGGCTCTTCTTCAACACACTCGCTCCATTTAGATTTCAAAAATATAACTGTTATGTTAAGGCTTTCCTATTTATTTTTTCATTTATCCATCATTTGAAGTTCATGCATATATTTACACCGCGAATAATGCTTGTTTATTTGCGGTGCCATCTATCTGCAAATACGGCCGCTGATACTGGAATATCGAATGCAACTTGTGCATTATCTTCAAACGGAGAATTTATCAGCGACAAAGGCCACCATCTCAGACTGGAAGAGAATCTCTGCAAATAGTCTGACATCGTTTTTGAATTTCGCATTTACTCATCTAAATCTTAATTTAGTGCCTTCAGGAGGCGTTGACAAGCAAAGAGAAGGCTTTTCATTGTGTCTTTGTGTTTCATCTGGAGGTGTCTGAAAGCTGCCTGAGAATACCTGTCATAATACTGTAAAGTATGTTTGTGATAAATCTGCTCATCTCCAGACAATAAATGAATAAATAAATGAAAATAAAAAAGGAGAAAACTTCAGGTGACTTCCTTCTTGGAATCAGTGTTCGGATTTCACATTAAACCGTGTTGATAAGAAGTCAGTGTTGTGTTATTTAGTAGTTTTTCATAAGTGTGTGGAAAAGACCTGGCTGCTGCAACTGTGATAAGAATATAGAAATACATGGGTAGCAGAAAATGTTCTTCACTTTGAAATAGCAGAATTGTTTCATTTTATTGAACACGCATTGAAGTCTAGTATTTATTTATGTAACCAATGACAATACCTGGTGAACCTTTTTCCCCAAATATAGCACAAAATCTGATCAATATTTAAAGTTCATTATTTAAATACTGTACAGTACATATATATTTCTATGCGCGTGTGTCTGAGTGTGTATGTGTCATGGGTGGTAAGTTAAAAAACAGTAAACCGCAATAGAGCTATTAGACTATAAACCACTTTCAGAGACAAAAAGATTTCCTTCATTATAAATTGCCAAGACTGTTAGGGTTTCTTTTAAAAGTGTTTTTGAGAACATTTTTTTAATTCTCAAAACTTCTTCAAAAACTGTATTTTCATGCATTTGTCAGCATTTGGTCACTTTTAAATACATATTCAGGTATGTTTAATGTTACTTCCTCTTTGAAGTCAGTTTTAATGTTACTGACAAGTGGTTTGGAAAGTATATTTTAAGAACTGAGTTTTAGAAAGGCAATACGCTTCTTTTGTAGTTCTTCTGGATGATTAAAGTTAAAACATTTTTAGCCAAAGGAGTTACACAATAAAATACTTTTCTGCTGCAACTGTGACTTAAAGAATCCTGAAAAAGTACATGGACATTTGGACCATCTCCCTTTTGATAACATAGCAAAATTGATTTTATTTTACATTTTATTTGAAAATGCATTTACAGACAACATTCTGTTTTTTTAATGTTTAGATTGCATTATAACTCAATTTTAGTTATAAAATCTAGTTAAGAACTGCACATAAATTTGTGATAGATCTGCTTTTGCTTAAAATATAGTTCATGCATCTTAATTTTTAATGCTGACAAAATATTCAGCTTTTGTATAGAATTATATTCATAAGAGGGTGATACAATCAGTTTTGAGATCATATTTAAGTTTATTTAATAATTTTTATTGATTATTTAATTCATTCAACTGTCCAATTAAAAGATTTTTCAATATATAAATTTTCATGATACAGATATAAATAATATCTAAGTAAATACACTAGAAAATGATAATTAAATGAATTTAAATTTTCAATCTTTTTTTTTAATTACATTATATGTCCATAATTTCATTCTGTACACTTACTTATATGCTAAAGTAATATTGTGACACACTGTTCAAGTTAATCATGGAAAATAAAAATATAATAATAATAATAATAATAATAATAATAATAATTATGGACAATATCTAATTATTCATCAAATATATTAGATCCTAAAACAAGATACCTAAACAATAAAAATACATGAATTTTTATTAGTAGTCTTCATAAGTAGGTAAAAAAAAATGTCTTCAGTTACCTTTTTCTGTAACTTGTCTGCTGGTGGACACACATGCATAACATACAGTCATATTCAATAATTTACAATATTCTTGAAAAGTTCATTTGTTTCACTAATTAAAACATACAGATTACTTACGCAAAGACTTTTCAAACTTTTATTATTCTTCTCTTACTGTATAAATGAAACACAATCATTTAATATTGCAATATAACATCTGAGCAGTAAACAAAACAACATTTTTAATCCGGACATCTGGCCTTGATGAAAAGAACCTGATAAAAGGTTATTTTCAAACGGTACTTTCAATCGGACGAACGTGCCTCATAGGAAAATATTTTAATTTACCGTATGTGCCTGTGCAAGAGATGAGTGAACGTTTATGGGTGAAACATCAACAAAAAATTTTATTCTTACTTACTTACTACTGTATATTTATTTTATATTTTGCCTCCTTTCAGAAAACTCTGAAAACATGACTAATTTTATTTATATAAAAAGTTGAATAAAACATCCCCAAGAATAAGGTGTTGACACCAGTGCCGCCAGTTGAAAAGCAAAAACAAAAACATTACACATTTTCCGTGTGCACGTTTAAAACTAAATGTTTCAGTAATGTAAATAAGTGGTCAGCTGTTAGAAAAAGGAAGTCACACAGGCAGTTTTAATAGAAGTAGCTCCAGACTACACATGGCAACGTTAAATCTCATTCAGCCTGAGGAGTCTGACTCCCAGCAGCACTGAGCTCAGTGGGGGGTTGTAAACATTTACACTAAGAGCCTGTCCAGTGCACATGGTTGCTGCTTGCCAGCCACCTCGGTATCGAATGTTGTGTTGCATATTTTGTCGTTCAGGCCTGTCCCGAAATTGTAGGAATCACACCATCAATTTATGAAGGAGCCATCCAAATGTGACAACAGGCTTATGCTAAATGGAGAAAATAGAGCTAAACATTGTTAAAACACCCCTAGACCCACATGGTAGAGAGCGCTCGACGGCGAGCTGCTATGCTCCCCGCTGTGAACTGGGAAAGTGATGTTGGTGGGCTTCCTTCTCCATGAGGGCCGCATCGTTCTTGGGCCACGATATGAAGCCTTTTTGAAGTCTGTTTCCTGCAGCAGCGTGCCAACATTTATGTTTCCACAAAATCAAAAAATGCTAAATCAAATGAGCGCACTACATTGTGCTTTTTTTTTTTTTTTTTTTTTACATCAATTTCCTGAATGCCCAGAAAATTCTAATGGCATTATTATACAGGCTATGCACTAATTACACAAAAAGAGGCTCTTTTTTTCGTTTCAAATGTCACATGTCAAATAAGACGTCAATTTTCCAGACATAAAAGCAATTTTGATTACAGCCAAGTAAAAAAAAAAAACCTAACAGTCTGCCTACCAAACGTTTTTTTTTTTCTTCTATTTTTTCCCCCCTTCTCCTTTGTTATAACAAGGAAAACGCTTTTAAAATATAAAGAAATAATAAAAGGAGGAAACAATTTAATATCTTGGGGATCAATCCTTTATTGTTCCAAAACTCTATCCTTTACAATACAGTCAGTTATTATTACATGTGATTTTATGGGTAATATACAATGTCTCCCGATAATGAAACACGGTCACAATGTTTTCCTCTCTACATATCCATATTCTATGATAATGAGAAGTTTGTGCTGATATATTTACTTAGTTCTGACAGCTCAATTAACTTCCCTTTTCAAATTAACAAAAGCATTGTTTTTCAAAGTGCATTTCAAGGATTGCAAAGATGACTGCTTCCTTCAGTCAGTCACGCAGTCATAATGTACATGTCAGTAATGACAGAGCGCCATACTGATTGTGAGTAACATACAGCATTAACTACATTTCCGACTACGACATTTATCTGTTAGGTAAAATCAAAGAAAAATATTTCAATATGCATGCTATGAACATTCCTCCATTAACATTAATTATAAATGTATATTCATTTATTTTTTTATTTAATTATGTTGATAAAGACAGTATTTTCCACAAGCGGACAAATGCTGAGAATGAGAACTAATATTTAACATCCAAATTTTGTTCAATTCCACACACAAGTCAGAGGGCATAATGCCAGTGTACAGGGCGACGCCCTAATTAGGTTAATAGCATTTGGTCCACGATAAAATAAAATCTGGATTTTAAAGAAAAGAAAAAAAAAAAGGAAAAAAAAAAACAAACAAAAAAACATGATAGCATATGAGATTTTAAACCGAAACACAAAAAATGATGTTGCAAGACGATCTTCAATTTGTCTTCTGCTGTTAATGTTATCAATTATGATGTTTCCGTTCAAAAAGAATAAAATAAATATACATTTTAGCTCGTTACTTGGCTATTAGACTTTTCTATTCCATGGAACAGCTTTCACTCTGTAGAACTTGGTTCCTAAAGGAACTTTGAATCTGTTCTGGGCCTGCAGGGGAAAAACACACAGTTTTGTGAGGAAACAAAGAAAGTTCTTTATATGCCTTAACAGCATAACAATCATGTCTCAAGATTTAAAAGAAATATTATTCAAATTAGAGATCAGGGAGGATTTACTTGGTGACAAAATTCTTATTTTTGTGCTAGAAACCCTTGATCCCTGCTGATGGAAAATCAGTCAGAAAAAAATCTCAGAAAAACTGAACAATGTTTGTTATGCTAACTACAATAATGTTCCTAGTTGCTAAAAACAAAAACATGCTGAAAAAGATGCTCTCTCTCACACACCATGTGATGTTGCCTCTACTCCAGAGATAAATAATCAATGACTGATCTTAAGAAACAAGTTAATGAATCATTTTAACATTCTAACACAAATCAGTAAATTGCAGATTTTCTTCTAATTAAATATTAAGTTGGACACAGCTGTTATTTGTTTTGAAAAATTCCTTATAGTGTGACAAAAGATCTACAAACTAGATTTCGAGTGAAGGTTTATTTAAAAAGTATATGTCCCAATAACCTGGTGAATTTTCTCTATTTTGTCTTTTTTATTATTATTATTATGCACAAAGGCTTTTTAACCCCTGTCTGAAAAACAAGTGTTTTCTTTTCCCAAAACATTTTTTGACAACTATCTTTTAATTTAGTTAGAAAGTAAAAGCATTTCAATCTTGTTTATTGTCTTTACAAAAATAGCAGCTATTAAGGAATATCGTACACTTGATATAAGAACAAGACAGATGTCAAAAGTTCAAATCACCTTCTTTGCCTGACAATATTCCTTCTCCATCACTTTTCCAAGCACCCATGGCCGTCTTGAGGTCCCTGATGCTTTACACAGAAACAAATAATGTTAAACAATTAACACGTAGGAAACTGGCTACACATGGCTAAGCAGTAAGAATACATTATGATTTGTGGTCAGTGACGCTAATGATGGCATATGAATTCTAAAACAGAAATTACTGTTTATCTGGATGTTTGGCTTACTATAATGGTAAATTATATTTAAAAACACAACACTAAAGTTACAGGCTTGCCAGTGATTTCAATAGGCTGTAACAGGAGCTGACCTGGTTTAAGGTCCAGTGCAGTGAGAGACTCTGAGTGCAGGAAGTAGAGGGTGGGACCAACTGTGAACAGCACGTAGTTGTCGTGCCTTTCATCCAGGATGATTAGAACCAAATCGCCGACCTGGAAACTGAAACACAAAAAGATGGACCATGAGACAAAGAGATGATCTCCCAGGACTTCAGCAAAGTGCAAACAACACTGTTATGGTAATTATACAATAATGTGTGTAATTATCCTGAATGTAATCAGGGTCGGTTTTAGCTAATATTAAAACTGCTAAAAGTCACAGTGGTAAGGACATGCTAATGCCATGTGGTATTTTATTAGCGTTCACTTACTCTCTGATGGCAATTTTGTCTGAATGCCGTGATGACACGGAGGACATGCTTTGAGACATCTGCAAAGAAACGGATGAGACCAACAATTATCGTATTGCATTAATTTAATGACAGCGACAACTTGGACTGGACGTGTCAGAAAAAGAGATAGCCCTTATTCAAACAAAATGCATTAAATTAGCTTGATCATTAGCATCATTACTTTTCGGCCGCTCACTAAAATCTGATTTTCTGTTCATGAATTTTGAAAATGCAGTAAGTATTTTAACATAAAATCTAAGATCAGCAAAATATATATTTAATCTTCATGCTATTTATTTCTCAAAAATCATATAAAGTCAGTTTGCACTATACTGTGTGACACTTTTCTAAATGTCTTTTGAGTCTTTGCATGGATTTATTCTTTGATGCTACTGCCACCTAGTGGAAAGGAGATTCCTTTTCTTATAGCAAGGGTCTTTCCTGGGTACATGCAATAATTCTAAACAAATGTTATTTCAAATCTAACATAGATGCACCAGTGGAAGCAGTTTATTTTTACTTTCAAATATTTATCAGAAAAAAAGCATATTCATGTTTTTCCTATTTTTCTATTTTCATTTGACTCACTTCACCAGATCTGCGCGAGTCGTGTAAAATAAATAATTATGTTACAAGACCCTCAACTAACCAGTCGCTGGCTGAGGCGCTTGTTTTCTTCTTCCTTCATGTGCAAAGTCTGCAACATTTAAGAAGTGAATTAAACACACTGAAACAAATAAAAAAAAAAAACAGATTTCAACATGTTTAAGATAAGGAAACAACATGCATATTTACCCTCTCAAGTAACATTATCCGCTGTTTCTCTTCTGACATCACAGTGTCACTATGGGAAAAAATTTAAGATGGTAACTGTGCGAATAACATTGGAGGAAAAACTGATATTTGGCATCATGTTTTTTTAATCTTGTGCCTAGTTAGTGCTAATAAAAACAAAACAAAACAAAACAAAAAAAACTTGTGTTGTCACATCCTACCCTACCTTCTGTCTGCTTTCAAATGTGTCTCTCTGTCCATCCATATCTGGCTCATTTACACTTGGAATCCTTCAGCAATGCAATGCTTTCTAAGGATGTGACTAATTTTTCTGAAATTCCAACCAAACTTAAGCTTGATGTGAACAAAGATTTTGTCGGACCTGTTTTTTTTTTTTTTCTTCCAAGCTTAGGACTGTGAAGGAAATACAAAACCACTAAGCTGGTGAAATCAAAATCTTCCACTTCTTATGACTGCATGTCAACAAGAAAATGTTTCACATCCAAAGGCCAAATTCAGCTGAAACTACAACTTAAACAAACTTGATTCTACATCGAAACATTCATGCCTCTGTAAATACCAACGTGAACAATAACTTTGACTTTTATGCAAATGTTTTCTCTGATAATTTTATTTAAACCATGGTTTTAGATATACACCACACCTTTCCCATATATCTTGAGAAATAATTCAATGTGTTTAAAGGGATTTGCATCATAACATGATCAAAAACACATGAGCTTTGCCTGTTAGAGACAAAGCATTTCAACGTGTACGCTTAATTTGATTTCCAGCAGCCAACATGCTGAAACAAGGCAGTAAACATGAAACTCTTCTTCTTTTAGCAATGCCAGATTTCAGTCTTATATTTTAAACAATAGTTTTATTAAAGAATAACTGCTTACTCAGAAGCCACCATGCTGGCTTCCACGGCTGAATCGACGTGCTCGTCATCTCTGAAGGCCGTTACGGAGGCCAGTCGGTCCGTTTCGGCCGAGGTCTCAGGAGAGCAAGCCCCCGCAACAGGCAGAGCCCTCGCCGCTGCTCCAGCTTCTGAGAGCTCTTGAGCCGAGTTCGAGGGGAAGAAGGCAGAGGAGACCAGAGCAGAGCTGCGCAGACGGTTCAGCTCTTCCTCCAATTGCTTTTTCTCCTGCATCACACTCGCTCGGTCCTCAGACAGCGTCTCTATCAGAGCTGCATTACGGAAACAAAAACAAAACAAAAAAACAAAAAAAGCACAACATAAATGTAAACTTTATTTGTCAAGAACTTTTACTTATTTTGCTGTCTTTATATGATATTTTTTCAGCAGTTTGTTCAGTTTTGCTGTTTTAAAGGTGCTCATAAATAACGCTGGCTTGGCTAAAGTAGAGTAGCAGAAAAATCTTAAATGTTTCAATACTATTTCTGCTATTGAGACTAAATTACTAAAGTACACAAATAACACACTTCCCAACTCCAACCACATGTAAAGCGTAGTACTCACCTTTGTCTTTTTCCTGCTGCTGGGTAACTTTTTGTAACTTCTCCGAAAGGTCGTTGATAATCTGCTCTTTCTTCAACTTCTCTCTTGTTAGAACGGTGTTGAAGTTCGTCTTGAATGTAGAAGAAACAGACATTTTTAATTTTCAAACAATATTTAAAAAATAGGATATATTTGAGCTTGCATCATGACATTCAGCTGCTGAGTTTAAGGCCATGTACCATCTCGCTCCTGCAGCACAGGGAGGAATCTTATAAGCTTCTAAAACAACATTTTAGTAAATAATTCTGGTTATTGTTTAGCAAATTAGTCACCAGAAATGATTAGAAACTCGTTCAAAAACCAGACTAAGAGAGGTGCACCAAGAAAATGTCTAGTGATAAGGTTCAACCATTTCACTTAGTCAGACAGTAATCTAGAATCCAATCATTTTACATCAAGTAAATGAAGTTAAAGCTTTAAAAAAATAAACACAGAAAATTGAAAGACAACCACAAACTGGTCTGTTTCTAACAACTGCCCAAAAAATATGTCAACCACAAGGCTTTTAATGCCCGCTTCCAGTTTACATTACAGACCTGCTGCTCTGCAATCAGTGATGTTTTGAGGTTCTGTATCTCTTCATTCTTCTTCTTCTCCAAGAGCTCAATCTGGGCCTGCAGAGAGGCCGTCTCCTGCTGCAGGCGCTCCTGTAAGGCTGAGTCTAGGGACAGAGGTGCTCCAGCATCTGCACGGCCCTCAGCGTGCAGCGACAAGCCTTCATCACTGAAAGACAGGCACATTCATTCCTTGTTGAAAAAAAAAACTGCATTTCTATAATGGTAAATGGATAAAATACTTTTGTTTTCCCCCAGAATTGCAGCAAAGTTAATTTACTTTAAATGCTCAAGTTTTACATTTAAGTAAATAGCTGCAGTTTTATTATATAATAGGCATGGGTCAGGTCAGTCACTGGTATAGCAGTAAAACAAGTTCTTTTTCAGCAAAAAAAAAGAAAACAATTGTTTTAGTGAGCTTTCAGGGCGTCATTGTGACAGTTTTTCCACATATTACTAGGCACTGCCCATCAGCTGACTACACCTTTCACTTTCCGACAAAAAAAAAAAAAAAGATGTGAATTCAGCTTTCTGGTCTTCAAAAACTAAAGGAGATGCCAGCCATCCCTCCAAACATTCTAAAAAATACACAAATCGTGAACGGCATGTAAGAAAGGGGAACCTCAGCAGGTTTTCAAGTAATCCGACAATTGGCTAGCAATCTGGTATGTTCTATGTGCAGCCACACTGTGGTATTTTTACTCAGGATTATACTCACGTTGGCCCATGTCTGTTATACAAGTTCGATTGTGTTCGATCATTAAGATCCAGCTTTTACCTTTTAGACGACTGTTTCTCATGAAGCTCATTCTCAAGTTGCCTAATCTTTTCTAAAAGTCTCCTCTCCGTCTCCTCCTTCTGCTGCTCTAACTCCTTGAAAGCATTTGCTGCTACGACGCTCGACGCCTCCTCCTCCTGAGCTGCACGTCTTTCCTGCTCTAGGTTTTTAGAGAGCAGATCATTTTCTGCCTGCAAACTGTTGACAACTGTCCTCAACTGCTGCTCCCGCTCCTGGAAACTCCTGAACTGCTTCTCCTTGTCTTCAGCCAGAGCCGCCCGCTGCTGATCCAACTCCTGTCTAAGCCTCTGCTGCTGCTCCGCGTGGTTTCTCTCCGCATCCTGGGAGTGCTGCTGCAGGGCGGAGATTTTGCCGTGCAACAGGATCGTCTGCTCCTCGTGCCGGTCCACCAGCTCCGAGATGCAGTGGTCCTTTTCGATCCTCATGAGAGTCCTCAGCTCTGCCAGATCCACTTCGTACTCCTCGTTCTTAGCTTGAAGCTGCCTCTTGAGATCCATCAGCTCATCTTTAAGGACTTTGGTGTCTGCCTCCACTTGGGTCTTTACAGCTTCCGCCTGCTGCATCTTGGCTTCTTCAAATAAGATCCTCACCTCCTCCGTCTCGGACTCTTTGAGGGCCAGATCTACCTCCAGTCTACAGCGGAGTTCTGTGAGCTCCGTAAGCCGATCTTCCATTTCTTTAATCTGAACATCCTTCTCTTTAATAGCGGTGTCGTGGTGATCGGCTGCCTTGGTCAGCTTTGTACTATTTTCAACAGCAAGATGTTCCAGGGCCTCCTTGTTGTTCTTATTCAGACTGTCCAGAGCCTTTTGGTGTTCCTGCATCAGTTTTTCCTCCAACTCCTTTAAATGGCACTGAGAAACCTCCTCCAGCTCCTGTCGGATCTTCTGCTGACTGCGTTCGATCTCAAAATGCAGGTTTTCAAGCTGACTGCTCAAAGAGTCTTTAGAAGTAAGGAGCATCTTGATTTCTTCTGTTTGATCACAGTTGATCTGCTCAAGATGTTTTATCTTTTCAGCAAAGTTTCTCTCTTTTTCCACCCATCGCTCTCTCTCGTTCTCCAGCTGGGTAAGTTCTTTCTCTTTGCGCTCCATGAGCCCCTCCAGCTCCAGCATGGCTCTCTGGACGTCTCTGACAATATTCTGGTTTACTTTGTTTTCTTCCGTCAACGCCTGAACCTGGTTCTCCAGCTCCTGCCGAGCGGTGAGAAGCTCCCCTTCATGCTGCTCGTTCAACTCCGTCTTCTGACACTGGTAGATTTCGTTCACGGTACTGCGCACTTCCATGGTCATGCTGCGCAGAGCTAACCCAAAGTCCTGCTGTTCCTTCAAGACGAAACCTCTTAAGTAATAGAGGTCAGCCTTCACACTCCTGAGGTTGGAGTGGGACTCTTCTGCGGCACATCTGTATTTCTCCAGAACTTCCTTGAGGTCGGCGATCCTTGAGTTTTCCTTCTCCAGCGTTGTGGTGTCCTGCATCCGCTTGCTGTCGATGGCGTTAATGACTGAGGAGTACAGCGACTCCACCATCATTTCGGGGCTAGTGGGGTCGCTGATGGGGTTGGGGGAGGTCAGGTTCTCCTCGATCACAAACTCGTTGACAGCAGACATGAAGTCGGATTCGGGGCTCTCGGCGAGAGAATCCAAGTCCAGGGATCCCTGCTGCAGGACGGGGTCCATGTTCGGGTGGCCGATGGTTTCGAAGTCAAATGTTTGTGCATCGATGCTGTCTGGGGACAGATCCTCTAAAGGAGCCGGGACGGGTACAAGCAGGGGCTGACAGCTGGATCCCTGAAGGCTAAGACAGAGAGGCGTTTTGGAGGGCACCGGCGTGGTGGTCCCGGGCTTGCCCTCAGACTGCGGAGTTTGCGCCGTTGATCTTTGGGCGCTCTGACTACAGGATGCCTGGAAGGACAGAACAGAGGGAGACGATGAAGTCTGAGTGGAGCAAGCGTTCACTTTACATGAAACAAATAGAAAAGGACGAACAAGCTTTGATTTTAAAGCAATTAAGAAAAGAAATGCGGAAATAAATTACTGTTGATTGAAACCGGACAATTTCTAGATGGGTAGGTTGGAAATTTCGACATGGCGTGAAGGCGTCATACTTTACAGCTGAAAGGTTGTAGCGTAGCGGTTTCAGCTGTTTCCACTATCAGTGAGGATTTTAAAAAAAGTAAGAGGAACAATGACGTGTTGAGACATGTCTGCAGTTTCCTCAGGTAGTGAGAAAGTGAGACAAATACTTTCAAGAGATAAGAGGAAGGCCAAATCTACTATAGCAGAGACGATAGCTTAGGCATCATGGCTTTACAAATGCTTGCATCCTCTAGAGTGAAGGTAGGAATCTACATTCACCCAGAAATACCCACAATGACTCTGGTTTCTGTTATGCTAACGACAGTAATGCTAACAGCTAATCACTAACTCTGGATGCTAAAGAAATTTAAAATCTGAAGGTGTAAATTCTGTCTTTGTTTTAAATAAGCAAAATGTTGTTTTACTGACCAATCTCTCAAAATTATAGTGCAACGTGGCTTCTGGTCATTTAAGTGATTAGTGAGTTCTCAAAGCAGGAAGGAAAGGGAAAAATATGGCTGTTGTTCTTAAAGTATAGCAAAAAATAAAATAAAATAAAATAAATTAGGAAATCAGCTTTCATTTCTGAAAGATGTATTTCTAGTTTCAAGGCTAAAACTGATAAAAAAAAAAAAAAAAAGACATTACTCTTTGTTCACTCAGCAGGTCTGTGATAGTTTGAGACATTTCGTCCACGCTCTGTGCGGCTTGGACCAGCTTATGAAGTGTCTCTACGTGGCGATTTAGGGGCTCAAAGTCACACATGGCGGGAATCCTGCAGAGAAAAACAAACAAAAAAAGAAAAAACATAATAATTTCTGAGACAGGTTAGTTTCTAGCAGTAACGGTTGAGTGTCTGCTGACGGTGACTTACATTAGGAAAGGCTGCACCTCAACAGGACAACACGATTTCAAGTACTGCAGGTCATCAAGCGAGATGTCTGGAAGTTCATCATCAAACCTTCTGGGTTTCCGTGTCTGTAACAATGAAGCGGTAGTTATGGTAACCAAAAACCTCACCCTGAAAATGCAGTGAATACTATTGGAGAAAAAAAACTGCACTAGAAACCTACACAAAATGAAGTTGGAGGCCAAGACTCAAGTCCTCTAAACAATCGATTTCGGAGAAAAGACTTCCCTTAAAGTCAAAAAGAACATCACCATGTTAAAACAACTTCAAAGGTACAACGTATTCATCGTTGGAGGACTTTAAAAGCACTTACTGAAAAGTTTTCCAAAGGATTCCCTTTTGAACTTTTCCACCTCATACAGTCGCTTCCCGTCCTTAACAAGTGCATTGGCCCACTGACAAAATCAAGAAATATTAAAGACTTTTTATGAGTCACACAGCCTGGTCTACATAGTTGTATAGACATGTTAAAGAAACCCCTTTTTTTTTTAAACATAAATTGATTTTTGACCTTTTTTTTGTTGTTGTTAAGAAAACCATAGAATACCAGGTTGCAATAAAAACACTCTTAATTCTATAAAACTCGCTAGAGCTAAAAGTCTCACATAAAATGAATGAAATGCAAATAAAACATAAACAATAGCACATTTTTGCATCTTCAAAACAGGGTTAATTCATATTCATGCAACAAATGTCAAAAACGTAACGCATTAAAATACGGGAATATAAAAACAAGACTGTGTCAACAAGCGGTGGCTGATATTACCATAGCAATCATAGGCACCGACCTCTCTGTAGTGTCGCATAAACATTTTCCTCCTGACAACTTCCACCACTGCCAAGCAGTACATCTGGGGCACCGTACTGAGGGCGTCCACCACCCTCACTCTCTCTATTAGCTCTGTCAGGAGCCGAAGAAGAGCCTGAAGCTTCTCCCCGTCCTGATCTGCGTGAAGCATCACGTAGCAGCACCATCTACAATCACAACCAAAACTCAAGTTACAAAAATGACTCTCTTAAGCATTTTTTTTTTAACCACTAACTTCACATTCAACAAAAAGCATCACAGTTAAAGACATGGAAAAGGACACAGTTTCTTCATATCAATCCTTTGAGGATGCATTTGAACCATCATTTCAAGATTATACAACTAATTATTTCAATGAATTTTAAAAACAATCTCTTGTATTTATTGTGTATTTTCTCAAATAAAGAAAAGGCTGAAATGGTAATGGTAAAGCCTCAAATATGCATATTAACCCATGTAAATTTTGTAAAATTCCACTTCAAGAGTTTAGCGTTCGCTGTTTTTTTTGTAGCCATCAGTAAGCATCAGATACGTTTATGTTTGGCAACTGGACCTTATTTTTGGTCAAACTTGTAATTTAATCTGTTAATTCTCTGGGATAGATTTCATTTAAATCCACAGATCTTACTATGGTATCTTTGAAAACCTATCCAGAACCCTAATTTGCCATTACAAAATTACTTTTGACGTGTTTGGAGGCCTTATTATAACAACCTGCTTTACCTAAATTGTCACACAAAAAATGAAAGGAAAATGGTTGTGATGTTTTGGAAAAATCTCAAAAAAGTCAAGCTTGCCATGAACTTGAAACTGCATGAGGACCAATGTGCCTCTCTGTCTCTACTGAACCACATTCTACATCCTCATAGTCTGGGGAAGTACAGACCAAGAGAAGGCCCTCCACTCCAAAACAGACACTTTCAAACTCAACATTTGCAAATGGATGGTGACAGTGAGTCACCATCCAACTTTTCAACCAAAACTGTATCACAAACATAATTGAGAGAAAAAAAAATCAATTTCAGTCTTTACTTGAGTCTGACTTGAAGGTTGTTTGCTAGCTCTTGTTTGGCAGTGGTGCACTTCTTCTTGATGTCTAGCAGCTTCCTGTGGTTGTTCAGCATGATCATCAGCTGGTTGGTGTGACTCAGACACAGGTCAGGCAGGACGGACGTATCCTTCAGGTTTTCAGCTCGCTTCTGATTGGCCAAAAACCCCTGAAAGCAAAAAAAGTGTAAAGCACAATTAATAAAACAGACTTAACGAATAAAAAGAAAATCCTTAACAGGAATTTATTTATTTTTTTGTTAATACCTGAGCAAGTTCTTTCTGCTCATTCACCAGCTTCTTACAGCTTGCAATCATTTGGTCTAGAGCGTACAGCCTGTCTTCAAGCCCTTTGATGGATTTCATGTTCTGATTATCGAGCTTTGCAATTGTGTCACGACAATCTGCCAGGAAGGGCTGGATGATCCGAGGGTCGAGCTGAAACAAACGACACACCCATAAATCCCGGTCTTCCCCACTGAGCTTACAAGTTAGCGTTTAGCTCACCCTGTTGATGGAGTCAAAGCATTTCCTGACAACCGATTCCACATCGTTAGGTCTGTCTTGCACGTTGATCCAGTCCAATAGTGTTACGTTGAAAGAAGACTGGCAGGCGAGTTCTGGAGTGTCATCGTCTAAAAGTGCAGCTCTCAAACC
Organism: Poecilia mexicana; assembly: GCF_051168715.1. NCBI lineage: Eukaryota > Metazoa > Chordata > Actinopteri > Cyprinodontiformes > Poeciliidae > Poecilia > Poecilia mexicana. The sequence continues at coordinate 12,788,332 of NW_028263386.1, read as the reverse complement.
ACCACTCTCAGTCATTTCGCTTGTCTCCTGGTCGCCTGCTGGCTCGCACGTGCCTCCCCCTGAAGCAGATAAGGACGCTGACGATTTGGAGGCCACCTGGGTTTGAGTAGCGCAGAGCACAGAGTCGGTGGATTTTTCTTCTTCCGTCTCATCCGAGTCCTTCTCCGGGGTCGAACTGGACTTCTCGATGCTCTCTCTGTAACTGTGTCTTGTCAAACATTCGAGCAGAGGAATCCTGGCCATCACAGAAACCGAAGTCCCTAACCTGCAGGCATTACAACAAATGTCAACTGAAACTTTGTTTTCAATCAAGCACTCATGTCTGTTGAACGTAATTTAAAAAAAAAAATGTTAGTTAACCTGGCAGGTGATCTATTCACAGGTTTAAAACACATTTTAGTTTTAGGTCAATTTTCTTTTTTTAACAGTGGAGAATGTCTAATTTTTATACTTACTTTGAAAGTTTGATTTTAATTTCTTCCAAGTCCTGTTGATAATTTGTGTATGCGGTGTTGAACTTTATGAGTAACTTCTGATAAGACAAAGTGCAGTCCTCCAGATTAGCCATGATAGCTGCCCAGCCTTGATGTTGGAGATGCTCATCGTGAACCAAACGTTCACAGAACGAGCAAAGTTTTTTGGCAACTTCGAACATTTCCTAGAGAGATTAAAAAAATAAAAATAAATTAGGCAACATCAGGGTAAGAAAGTATATAATATATAAATAATGTTATACTAAACTTAAGGACACATCATTTTTAATCATTCTTAATTTAAACAGATTCTCATAATGTTATGAGATTATTTTACATCAATAGGTTGAGCTGAAAATGAAGTAGAAGCAGCGTGTCCCTTTTTATTTATCGGACCAGTACAGGTCTGTTTTGTGTTACACAGTGCAGACTGCTGCTGCTGAACACCCGTCTGTCACTGCTGGGTCACCGAGACCACCGTTATCTGTCTGGCTCAAATGATAGCTTCGGCTGATAACAATTACTCGCTGAGCTTCGTGTAAACCCTGCTGAGGATCAAAATAGACAGTGTTTAAACATTTTCCATAAACATACGATGTTGTCCGAATAGTGAGCCTGAATACTAATATCTTGTAGCAGACGCCGATTACATCACACATTTTTGTATGGACTCACTGTCCTTCGACTTGCTTGTCACTCTGTGGTTGAAGTCAAACAGTCCAGAGGCTCAAGTACACAAAATATACTGGTAAAATAAATGTAATATTGCTGGTGTATGAAAAAAAAAACTGCCATGTAGTATCTTTGTGGTACATATGTGCTGAAATAAGGGGTTTAGACATTTGTATTTTTTGGAATATTTACAGCTTTACTGACCATCTTGTAAAAGGAGAGCCAAGGCTTTACAGCTGCCCTCAAAGAGCCAAGTAATTATTTGTTTTATTAATCAAGTAATTTAATTTAGTTTGTTGGAAAAGGGACTATATGAACATTAATTGACACAAGTCAGTCTAAGTAGGTCAGGTTGCCGTCAGCTGGAGCAAGTCCAAGCCCTTGGCTTGTCAACATTAATGAATCTTTTATAAGTGCAGAAAAACCATCTGTGTATTAAGTAATTAAGTAACGTTGTTACTGGGCATGTTTTGCAACATTTACTGATTCTAAATTATAATATGCTTTCCAAAAAGGTGTGGTATTAAATTAAATACATTTTGAAAATAACTTTTAAGCAGGTATTACAGATACTTTTGTCAAGTGGTATTCTAATAAGAAATTAAATACTTTGTTTTTATCAGCTGTAAATCAAAAATTATCAGAATGAACAAAAGTAAAGGCTTGAAAACATCAGTCTGTGGGTAATTACTCTATAAAATGTCTTCCACTTAGTGAACTGAGTTGCTGAAATGAGTAAACTTTTCAAGAATACCCTAATTTATTGAGGTGAACCGATAGATAGCAGTCATGAAAATTTTGTACCAGTAGCACTTATGAGAAGTCCCACAGTTGTTTTTCCTGGAAGGATTTTTTATTTATTTATTTTATTTTTATGAAATTGGAAGAACTTGGCGTATTGTTTCAAAATCAATAGATATTTTCCAAAAAAATTCACAAACAAAAACAGGGAAAGGTGTAAATAAATTTAAAAAGTACCAGAGCAAGTTGTGTTCGTGAGGCAACGGTGTGAAAGACAGCTGGCATCAGTAGCGACTCTTCCACCTTAACCTGAATCTCACTCTCAATGGAGAAGGTGGTTTTTGGGATGGTTGGATCCCGGTCGGACAAGATCATCTCTTTGTTGAACAGGAATATGGGGTTGGTTTCCTAGAAAAGCATAATAAAAACAGGTGATATCAAATGTCAGCCATGAAGTCTTCAAACGCTTGAAGGAAGTAAGTGAACTGCAGCTGCCATAAACTTACAGTGCCAGCACTGTAACTGCAGACCCGTCTGTCTGCAGCCATACATTCCCCTCCATTGACAACGAGGACCTGATGCTGAACTGCGATTTTGTATTTGGCTTGGATGGCATGTTTAAGCTCTAGTACACTGAAACAGAGAAAGGAGTCGTTTGGGTCAAAAGAAGCAGGGAGCACCGGCCACGGTTTCTGAACGTCGTCTGTAAAATCCCAGCTTCTTACGTTTGGACAGCAAGGTCGGTGTCAAAAGTCAATGTGCTTCCATTGTTGACCTGGAACACATACAGCTTCATGGTGAATCTCCCAGGGTTCTTCAACCTCGCCTTTCTCGTTCATTAGTCATGCACCACTACCCTGCAGAATAAAAACAAATGTGAAAACAATAACTATTAAACTTCTTTTTTTTTTTTTCAGTTGCCAATATCTTTTTGCATCCCATAATTTGCATCCATCTACCAATGGTTGAGAGAAAGGAACATCTGGGTGTGAAGAGGCACAGGACAGGCTCTGTGCAAAAAGCAGAAGTTGCCTCATCAATTAGGTTAAAATATCTACCGATTTTGCAAGAACAGCATTCAGCCATTAATAATTTCTCTATGATCAATCCAAAACATTTACAGGCGTGTGCAGAGCTATGAACTAGATGATTCTGCAGACTACAGAGTTAACAACTCTAAACCAAGATTTTACTTACACCAGCAATTACATAATAATTTGCATCAATTCCAACATTTTAGCAAACTGGCTAAAGATTAGATATTTTTAAAGAAGTATACAAAAACGTGAGTACATAACTGCTTAAAAATATGCAATGGCGGGAGTGAAAACTGTGGATAAAAGAGGAAAGGTCACACCACCAGATTGGCAGTATTTACAACAAACAGAATGCAGGTGGAGGCTGATATTTAATATACAGAGAATGGCACATTTCCCCCAGATTCCCTTTAAAAAAACCAGAAGATGTATACAAAAAAAATGTTTTCTGAACTTGATCAATCATTGTCTTCAACCCATGTAAAACAAAATACTTAACCTCTTCATCTCTAGGCCTCTTTTTGAGAAATATGGTTGAAAATACATGCCCAAAATGAATTGAATGTATCTCAAGAACTACAGAGTTTATTTTAATTGTTTTGGTATCAAAATAAAGGCAAGACTCTAGAGAATATGTTACAGCTCTAAAACCCACCCTGCCTGTTACTGAGGAAAGTGAATTAATATGATACACAGCAGAAATTAAGCAAAATATCTATTTCCGCCTAAAAAAAACCAGTTCAATATATGAAGATTCCTTTCAAAGCATGTTTACTACATGTTTTGGATGTAGTAAACAACAGTACACAATCTGACCTTTTACTGTGCCAAGTTTCATGGAAAGAAAGTGAATCACATGAGTTTTAGAGAGGTACTACTTGATAAAAATCTAGGCGGACCTTCCAAATTAGCCATTTTGGCACAATTTGAACTTTCTCAGTTTTTTTTCTGTAGGTTCTGTTTCAATTATTTATTCTTATAGAATAAATGATTACTTGTCATAGATAAGTAATTACATCTAATAACAATTGTTTTTGGGGATTCCTTTGAAAAAAAAATTTCCTCCTGGAGTCTCTAGTCTGCGCTCTGCGCTCTGCGCGTAAAACCATGCAGTTCTCAATACAGATATTCAAACTTACGCGGGGCGGTTTCTCGGGATCCCATTGGCCAATTTTGATGATTGACACGTCTTTCGAACCGTCAGAGCCAATAGAATCCGAGGGCGTTGACATTAATACGGAAGCTAAAGCCATTCACCAATTAGAGGACGGGAAACGCATGTGACGTGCATTGACGGAGTTCGCCTCTACATTTTTATATGGAAGCCCAGGAGGCGGAAGAGGCTCTGGGCAGAGCCGAAAACAGTATGAGATGGACTTAGGGAAAATGGATTATCGAACCAAGTGGAAATATTTAGTCTAATAAGGATTATGACCACGAAACAGCAAAGGTAGGACTGAATTTATGTTTTTCGCTTCGTGAAATTAGCGATTTCTTTTTTTCTTCTTCAGCTGCTGGTTCAGTGAGTTTTGCACGTAGCGTGGTGATTCTGGTATTGTTGGAAACGGCAGAGCTTCGGCTTTACTCTGGTTGATAGTTTGTGGGCTTTGGGAATAGTCGCTCTTTCACTGTTGCATTTTTTACCGTGTATGCCTCGTTAGCCTCGTTAGCATCTAATTACGTTTCGTTTTATCAAGCTACTTCGTGTTCAGGCTGGGTGTTGTTGATGTAGAAAATATTGTTTGTATCATTTAGAAGAGCTTTTTCCCGATCTGTGGATATGCAATATGCCTATATTGATAAATGTATAGCATGTTTTTTCAATCGATCTTGTTGCGGCAAGCGCAGAGGACCCAAATTTGGGTCCTCTCGCGACAAACAGTTAAGATCTAAGACCTGATATAAGTGATAAATTTGTAACTATTCTTTTTAAATATTCCACTTGTATTTTATGATACATCTAAATATGAGCAGATATTTGAAATAAATTAAACTACAAGCAAGAGAAAGCAAAAACAACAACAACAAAATAAAGCAACTATTTTGTTATGTTGTAAGAGTAAATCAACAGACCCCAAAAGGCATCAGAACAAAAGACAGGGGCTTAAATAAAACATTAGAAAATAATAAGTCACAAAATGGCAGTAGATGTGACATTTGAGCATCTTAAGACCATTTGTCTTCACAATTTATCAAAGTAAGTAACGACAAAAAAAAAAAAAATCTGATACACAGGTTAAGGGCACTCTCACAAAAAATATTTTCCCAAGTACAGAATGGAAGCAAGTGGTATGTAGCAAAGAAGCAAAGTACCTGTAATTTTTTTTTTTAATTGTCAATAATGATTCTTGATCAGTATTCATCTGTGATATGTAGAAGGTGGTAATTTCTCTTACACTTAGTTTCTGCACAACTTTCATGTAATTCAAGCCAGGCTTGTGTTTATAAGTTTAAGACTATAAACACAGGTGAGGTATTTTTCAATTTACTTTAAGTTCAAAGAACCTTCACGTAAAAAATATGCAACAACTCGCCAATAATTCCGTCCTAAACAAGACAGCACAGTACCCTTTGTGTTGTGTAATAAAGTACATAGTCTACTGTGCTTTATTCAGTGCCTATGCCTGAAAATAAAGGGAAGAGTTATTTTTAAGCCTCCCTTAATGTAAAATTCATATTTTGACTTTCAAAATTTTTGTAATTGTTGGTTTCCTTAAAATAGTCTCAGCTGAGTCACGGTTAAACTACTGTTTGCTGTCGAGCCTCAAGCCCCGGTGGTTACAAAATGTTGATCTCCTTAGAGACAAGCTGACAATCTCTCAAAAAAAGACTAAACCAAAAACAAAGTTTTGACTGACATTTAGACAGCAACGGCAAAGAGTGTGTTGGTAATAACATAAATCTAAACATGCTGTTATAACGATGTTGTTAACTGGTTTAAACGGTTTCGGTTTATAAACGATGGTTTGATAGTTTCTCCTCACTCGGTGATTCCGTTCACGCTTTGTGTTTCTGTGGGCCGCTTTCAGTTTAAACTTATACTTGAGTAGATGTTTATGAATATTCAATTCAGCTGGTCTTATCAACCTCACGGCCTCTGGTTTCTCATGAAGATGGTGCCGGAGAAGTAGCCACCAACAGCTGTTGTTAGCAGCTAGACGGTCAATAATAACCTACTGTCTATGCTAACTAGCTAATAGCTAACAGGACTGTGTGGCAGCAATGCCTTAATACCGACGAATCTAACAAACATATCTCATAAACAACTAACGTCACTTTAATGTTTACAAGTCAGGCTAAGCACAAAAGCAACTTGAAAAACGATTAATTGCTTCTTACCTCACTTTGCTCGCATCTCTCCCTCTCTGTTGGTCTTCGCCAAGGCGAGGTGGCTAGCTAAATAGCTAGCACCAGAGCTAGCTGGCTAACGCGTATAAACTGAGCATACTTAGAGGTAGCTTGGTGAGCCACTTAGGTAATGTCAGCTTGACTAACCAAGACACCGACTGACAAACATAGTTAGTTATACAGATTACGCATATTCTTGTAGATTTCTAATGGATTAAACTCCACCGGTCGCTGTTTATCTGAATTAGCTAACTACGCTAACACCCTTTCTCAGTAGGCTTGTTTTGTTGTTGTCATCTGGTGATGTGCGGTCCGTGAACGATTCGCTTAGGAAAGACGCACTGACTGGGCACCAAACTGTTAAAGAAGCCCTCCAAATGTACTTTATGACAATTAGTTCGATAGTTTTACACAGTAAAGACAGATTTTTTTTGTTTGTTTTTAGATTTTGTATACTTAAAAAATAAATACATTAGTTAGTTAAATTTCATAATTAAATATTAGCACTGTTAATCAGTGTTATTTGCATTTTGTTGAACCTGATTATTTTAAACCTTACCATCCAAATGATTTGCGATTTCTAACAAAGCTAGGTTTATTCCGGTTGAAAAACAATATACATTATATGTTTATTATTATTATTATTATTATTATTATTATTATTATTATTATTATTATTATTATTATTATTATTATTATTATAGTTGTATCTGATGTCATTTTCCCCTAATTCAGTTTTTCGTCTTTTTGATTTTTATATGCTTCAGTTTTTAAGATACAATCATGTTTGTTTAAGTTGTTTTCCAGGCATATTCTGGAAAACAATTATACAATTATTTCCGTAATTTTCGTACTGCAACACGGAAATCACGGACGGGAAAGGGAAGTAAAAGTAAACTGCAGGGTGTGGATTACTCTGTTTTGCAGCAAAGAATTTTGGGAACTTTCTGATGGTATCTATGTTGGCCATTTGTTACAATAGGCAATAATAACATGTCCTTCATTCAATATTTTTGGGGATAAGAAATCATAATGTCAAAAAGCTAACTCAATATTTTCAAATGTACATCTATTAATCCTAATTTACTTTATCAAAGTGGATCATTCTAATGGAAGGCAGGCAAAGAGATAACCGTGCAACTACAGACTGTAACATCCAATTACAATTTTTTTTTTAAATCACTTCTTCATCGCTGAGTATTTTAATTACTGCAGTTAATTAATTAATGGTGCTGTTAGCAATCCCTATGCAGAATTTCTACCTGGGTGCTTAACTCAGTTAAGCAGTAAGATTGTAAATTAAAATGTCCATATCTGTTAATAAATGTTTCTATAAAAATAACATTAATTCAAATCATATTCAGTTTTTTTTTAGAAATCTTTTTTCAGTGCATGATGATGATCAAATGAAAATGTTATCTGACAATAATTTTAATGTAGAGCTTTACCTTTAACTATGAATCAAATTCCATGTTCAACTTGATGAGCCAGTTGTATACAATTATATTTTACAGCACTAACACTGTACACAATACGTGAGTGTGCCAACTATGCTAATAAAACATAGGAAGTCTGTTCTACAACTGACTGTCAGTTAGGCCTGCCCTGTCAGTGAACCACATTATTTAGACTGGAAAAAATACAACTGGATATTTATTAAGAAATGTTTACAGTTTTCTTACTATGAACAATAAAAAATTTTGTACCTCGCAGAATATGTCTGATTAAATTATTTCTGTTACTTTTTTAGCTGTTTAACAACCATCTGAACATATCCTCCAGTATGCAGAATGTTTTACAATCTAATATCCGCTAGAGGGCACTGTTTCATAAGGACCTTTTTGAACCAAAAGATTCAGACTTAACACCATTTATTTCTCTCCCTCTCCATCGCTGTCTCTCTCTTTCTTCATCTATAGAATGACAAGTGTGCAAGTGGAGGGCTTCATTATATTGTTAATGAACTTCTCCATATTTTTCTGTACCCATCTTTCCCAAACCCAGACTACTTCACTGTCACCTAAGGTACATCCATAAAGACAGGGATGTGGTATGCTTATGTTACATCGTGATTACGTGCTATATATATATATATATATATATATATATATATAGAGAGAGAGAGATATCTATCTATCTATCTATCTATCTATCTATCTATCTATCTATCTATCTATCTATCTATCTATCTATCTATCTATCTATCTATCTATATAGATATATATATCTATATAGATATATATCTATATAGATATAGATATATCTATATAGATATATATATCTATATAGATATATCTATCTATATAGATATATATATCTATATATCTATATAGATATATATATCTATATAGATATATATCTATATAGATATATATATCTATATAGATATATATATCTATCTATATAGATATATATATCTATATAGATATATATCTATATAGATATAGATATATCTATATAGATATATATATCTATATAGATATATATATCTATATAGATAGATAGATAGATAGATAGATAGATAGATAGATAGATATTTTTTTCCATCAGAAGAGGAAAACCTGGTACTTAATTTGTCAACCAGAGGGTTCCAGAAGCAAGGGCTCTGTTTCAGTGGATTAACACTTCTATTCTTGTCTCTCTATTTCTCGCCTCAGCCGTTAGTAGGAATGCTTGACACCACTTGGAGTACCACAGGGAAAAAGGAAACAATAAGGTCTGCTGAAGTCACTCTGTACCCAAGGTAAAAAATAAGATATGGCAAGAACTATGATATTCATTTGGTTTTTCATATCGCAGCATAATAAAAATAACTTGTTCCTTACTATGTTTTAAAATAATGTCTTCAGGTAGACAACAACATATGACATATTGCACAGTTTAATTATCCATGTAGAAAAGAACTAAGCCAAAGTAGCAGTGTGTTTCAATAACGCATGCCCTGTCTTTAGGTGACCTAAATCAACTTTTAACAGCAAATAGCCAATGAAACATTTTTTCTGTATGACCTTATCAGTTTACAGCAAATAGCCAATGAAACATTTTTTCTGTATGACCTTATCAGTTTCTCGTAATGCTGTGAAGTACTTCCATCTACTTTTGGAAATGTTATGTCAGGTGTATTATGGTTTGCACATGCTTATAGCTCTTTTAAGGTTCTATCACAGCATGAAGTCTGGACATCAAATCAAATTGCTGCAGACATCTTGAGCATCTCCACTGTTATACATGTGGCTAAGATTGTTTGATTCTACAGTGTGCTGGTATTTACTTCACAGTCACGTCAGCACTTGCAAAATTTCTAGGATAAGCATGACCATGAAATAAATGCCAAATACTGAGATAAGAGGAGACAAAATTACACTTATATTCATCTGTCCAGTAAAGATAACTATTCAGGACCTGATATTTTAAGCAAAAAACATTTTTGTACCTAGAAGAAGGTACTGTGCATTGCAACACACTCAAAGTTCTGCATGATTGTGAAGTCTTTTCAATATTTTTATTCAAATTAAAAAAAAATCTAATCTAATAGCCCTACATAATACCCAATGCATTCATCTATCATCAGAACTCCACACATTTAATTACTTGTTTGGAATTTATTCTTAGAATAAATACAAATGCATTTTACCAAATAACACACATTTCTATATACTTTTTATGAATATTTTATGTTTTATCCTTACACTATAAACAGCATTATGACACACCACAAAAAGATCACCACAAACATTTCCCCCCACTTTTCCAGGGCCTTTCCAAGAACCTATAAAAGATGTCTGGACCCATGGAAAACTATTTGTCCAAACACCCTGGAGATGACACAGAACAGACAGGTGAGTCATTCTACCTTAGCACCTCCACATCACTTTTCCATCCAAACAGCTCTAATGTTTGTTTAACAGATTCTACACACACATTTGCTTAAGTTTTACTAACCATTAGCCCTTCTTTGCTCTGAGTAACAATGATCCTCCCCTCAGAGGCAGCCACCTCACTCCACTGAGGAGCAGAACAAAAGGATACATGCTAATTATTAAAATACTCAAATATTAAATAAATAGTTAGAACTTCTTGTGCTATTGGTGTGCTGACTAATTGAACTGTTGAGCATGTAACTTTAGGATAGCTATATAGAAATTGTATCCCAAAAATGAAGCAAACTTGTAACTCCATAATCCCCTTCATGGTGACAGTTTTAATTTGATAATTCCATCATGTCACATAAGAGAGCAGCATGTTTGAGCAACTGTCTTGAAATGCAGTAACACTTGTCTTGTGCTTCCATTAGCTCAAATATAAATTAACCTACTTTTCAAAGCCAGTACATCAGCATCTAGGCTTTCCCAAACTGATGAAAGGAAAAGTAATTTTAGTACGTCAACTTGTGAATTAGTCAAAGGTAACAAAATATTCTTTAAATTGTTTCACATTATTCTCTAGTTACCCTTGATCTTGGCTTAATAAGGCATAATAATAGCTCTAATGTTTGAACAAAGTTCAGTGCTCAAGTATATAAAAGGAAGACATTTATACCTTGCATATAAATTTCCATATGCATTAGTTACTTTACGACATTTATGTGGCTTATCTATGGCAAAGTAACTTCATTATTTCTCTTTGTAAAGAATAGGATATTGGTTCATTCCTATTGAAATGCTTTCAGGCAGGTCTCATACTGGAAGGCTTTCGATGCGAGGGCTTATTAACGTGAACAAATTTGGCTGGAAGATTTGCATTTAATTCATATCTTCAAAAGTCAAAATGAAAATCCATAATTTAGGAGGTTTCATGCAGCTTAATTATTCTGGTATTCATGGCAGCTCGTTTTTACACTAGGGCAGATCTCACAGGCCCTGAGTTCAATTAAAGGAAGAAATTGAATTTTAAAAATGTGCTCATTGCTTCAACCTGTGCCGTTTTGAGGGAAAAAAAGAAGAAGGAAGTTTCTATTTTTTTACTGTTTTTGATGGTTGAGCACAGGTACTTGAAGACATGTTTTTTATTAAAAAAATTTTTCCAAGAATTACTTACAGTTAAATCATTAAAGAAGACAATGGAGGTACGTTGAAATGGATTGGGATGAGTATGTGGAGTAATGAGTGACAGATGGGAATGAAGAAGATTGAGGTAGGATTCCACTTCAGTCTTCTTCACGTTAAACAAGTAGCACTTGACCTGAATGGGGAGAAAAATGCACATTTTAAACAACTTAAATCTAAACCTATATTAAAATATTTCTGCATTTGGTAGCCACCAGATGTCACTTAAAGCTCTGAGATTTTTTTTTCTACAAATATGTATATTTGTTGGCAGAAAACATGACTTCATAGTGTAGCTTAAGCACAAGTGGAACAGTGTAAACAAAATTCTCAGGAACATAGCAAATATACTGAAGGGATATTAATGATTTTTGCTGCAAATATTGATTTAACCAAAAGGGTGAGATGAATGAAGAAGTTTCATGTTTGGCCAACAGATGGTAGCAGAAGGCTGAAAATAAAGAAAACACAGGAAGCACTTTGCAATGACAGGAGTGTGGATTTCACATTTGTGTCGTCAATACTGTTCATAGTTTCCGGAAATTACTATTAATGTTAGTTTTAGTATGTTTCTTTAAAGCACTTATTATGTCCTGAGAATGTTTGTGAATCAGCTTTCTTACTTGAAACGGCAAGAAAGCTGCATTGTTTATTTTGGAAATCATAAATAATGATTTTAATCTTCAAAGCAATGGATTCGTCTTGTGACTGAATATATAATTGCTCAGACAGGATGATGATGCTGCAGCACCAAAGAAAGAAAGAAAAGTTGCTCTGTAAAGTGCATTATCATCTCTGCAGTCACACTCAACAGGTTTTGTTACATAACAAATTAGATTGATTTAATTACATAAACAGGAGCATTAGCATTTAGCTTCCAGCATCTCAAAGGCACTAATTTAGCTTTGTATGCGGAATTATCAACGACTAAGTTTTTGAAGCTGTAAAAAGTGCCACGTTTGACATTTTCTAATCTCATGCATTTCATGAAAGTTCATGAGTGCTCAAAGCAAAAGTGAATAATCTCAATGGAAGCTCGATCTGTATGGCCTTTGAGAACATTGAATTTTTTTTTTTTTTTTTTTTTTTTTGCAGTACCCTGTTAATAATGTGTGAATAGAGTTTCAACGCAGCAGGTGGTCTGAGAGCTGAGAGAGCCATAAAGATGTCTTTCATTACAGTGTCTTTAGATTACTGTAATTCTTTAAAGCTGTCTTAATTTTGAGTTTTGTAGACTTCTTTAAAAAAAAAAAAAAAAAGACAGTGCAGTGAAATTATCATTGATGTAATGGTTTCTGTTTTGCTTTCAGAGTTGCTTTTACTTTTTCCATCTAGAGCTTACTGTATTAGTGTGACCACACTGCTGCAACAGGAACAGATTATGACTGACAGTCACAGTCATCTGGCCTTTAACAGCCGCTGCATTCAAGCCATGAGGGCAGTCTGGTTCTTCCTTGGAAAACAAAAAAAACAAAAACAAAAAAAAATTCTAATCAAACTCCTTACTGGCAGCTAACATACAGGAACACTTGATGGAGTATGCATTGACATCATATGTGCCATGGTTTTGAGTCTTCAGCTGTCATGTTCTTTCTTGCTCCCCAATGCAGCTGGGAGCATGCTTGTTTGCTGAATATGCGACCCCGGTGCCAACTTCCATAAAATTAAACTGGCTTTTATTCAAGGCTGCTGCTGTGAAATGAGAGCTTGAAATCTGCCGTCACAGTAATCTCTTAAAAGTGAGAACATTTTGAATGCTGGCGTTGTCAGAGCAGCTTCAGTTCCTTGAGAAAGTATTCAAAGGTCTAAAACTTTTTCCACATTTGGCCACTGTACAACTACAAACTTCAAAAGATTTGATTTTGAATGTGTATGATAGACCAAACATAAATTAGAGTGTAATTAAGTAGAGGGGGAAAAATGATAACTTATTGTATTTTGTTAATCCTCTAAAGTAGGTGTGGCATTCATTTGTATTCACCCATCGTTTAAACACATGAGAATACCTGCCACTCTAAACACAGTGAAAGGCGGCTGGACTTGGGGGGCTGAATAAAAATGCATGGTGCCCTTGTCAGATTTTTATTTGTGGAAAAAATATGTATAAGCCATATGCTTTACATATGGCTTATACATACAGTCCACAATCATTTTAATTGGTCTGTCACATGAAATCCAAGTAAGATAAATTGGAAATTATGACTTCGTAATTAGAAAATGTAAAAAAAAAAAAAAAAAAAAAAAAAAAAAAATAAATAAATAAATAAATAAATAAAAATAAAAACTGAATGTATCCGTCAATCATAGCAAGGGAAGCCCCATAAAACCCCATATTCTGAACGAATGCACTCGCACATACTTAGAAATGAGACATATATATATATATATATATATATATATATATATATATATATATATATATATATATATATATATATATATATATATATATATATATATATCATCATCCTTTCCGTGTGTATCTTCTTCTTGTTCACTTTCTCTGTTGCATAATTGCCAGGTAGGTTATTGTGATGATTTGCACGTTGTGATTTTGCGCTTCCACACCCTCCCCCCATCTCATGCACAATTACGTGATGGGTGACGTTTCACCATGCGGAGGAGGGCTCTGGGCAGGGACCACTTGGACCAACGAGAACTGAACACTGTTTCATTTCAGTGCAGAAACAACGGCGTTCAACGCGAGTGGACCAGGGCGCCGCGCAGAAGCCCATTGTCTGCTTCAAACAGGGCAACTACGGGAAACGGCTTTGACCAAAACAGCGGTGTGGGAGGAGTGTCCGAGTGGTAGGCACTGCGGGTTTGTAAAGACACAGGAAAAAAAAGAGGGGAGGGGGGGGGCCCTGGACAAGATCTGGCCAATAACGGAAAATGAACCTCAGTCAAGTTGTGATAATATGAACCGCGTTTTGTTGCAGTTAGCGACCAACTATTGATGCTTCTGTGTTGATCGCTTTCCAGACCACCGCATCGCGCGAACTTCTTTTGTTCGCATCGCCTGAGTCCTAATTTCTAGCCTCCACATTTGTGTTGTCGCTGAAGAAGACTTAGCCGCTCCATTTAAAAAAAAAAAAAAAAAAAAAAAAAAGAGAGAGAGAGACAGAGAGAGAGAAAACAACCAATAATGAATTTCCAGTCGAGCGTCCCAGTGTCCGGTATCTCGCAGCAATCTCAGCCAGCCATGCCCACTCCAGGGACGGTCCCGGCGCCCGTTCCCGTCCCGGTACCCCAGTCCATCCCGTCCCAGTTCGGATCCGGATCGTCTGCGAGCTCAGGGGCCGGTCAGTTCGGTTCGGGGACTGTTTCGGGTCAGGCTGCACAGTCCGGCCCGGCCGGCTCGCAGTTTGTTTTGTCCAACTCAGCAGCCATCAGAGCGGAGATCCACCGGTTCGAGTCCGTCCACCCGAACATCTACGCCATCTACGACCTGATCGAGCGCATCGACGACCTGGCTCTGCAGAACCAAATCAGGGAGCATGTCATCTCTATTGAAGGTGAGTAATTTCATAACCATTTAGTGGTTTCATTCATTAAACGGAGGGGATGTTATTTAATTCAGGGATGGGGCTTATGGGGGGCATTTCCTGCCTTTTATTCCCACTTGGTAACAATGTCATAGGCACAGCCCTAATGTCAACAATCGCACTTGGAGGATGGGGGCGTAGCCAATCTCATGCTCCTTGTTCACGGATCGAACTGCACCCATGCACTGCAGTGTGAACAATAACAGAGCTCAGCTGCCTCACAGGAGGCACTGTGCAATCAGTCCTCTGAAAATGAGCTCTGCTGCCTAATGGGATTTGCTTTTGTTCTGACACTGACCTGTAATGAGAGGGAGATCTAGTTTGGCTAATAGAGGCAGATGCTGCCAAATATAAAAGCAGCATGTGTTTCCTGAAAGTGACACACAGGAAAAACCCTTTCAAAACAGTAGTAGAAGGGTAAAGAAAGATTGATTGACAGTAGGGATTCTATCTATCCATCCACCCATCCATCCATTCTTCCTTCCTTCCTTCCTTGCCATGTTTGTGTCTAAACTCTCGCTTGACAATTTCTAAACTTTAATTTGAATCGCCTTTCTATTAAT
Source organism: Poecilia mexicana (assembly GCF_051168715.1). Lineage (NCBI taxonomy): Eukaryota > Metazoa > Chordata > Actinopteri > Cyprinodontiformes > Poeciliidae > Poecilia > Poecilia mexicana. Next base: position 12,772,908 of record NW_028263386.1, on the reverse strand, counting down.
TGAGGAGTATGCCTCTGTCACTGTAATGCTGAAAATGAAACTCCACATCGTCTTTATCTGTCTAGTGGACAATTGAAGGATTTGACTGGGGCTGCATGATTTCTGGAACTTCTTAAAGGCAATAAATTGCAGTACTGGTATCGATTACAATCAAACCTCATTTCACTGACATTTTTCTTCCTTTACCACTACACATCGCCTTTACATCCTCCTTCACTTTTTGCATCTCAGCCACTGAAGAAAAACACTTGGTGTGAATATGTAGGGAAGTTGGAGCCTCTTCATCACCAAAGGTGTCATAGATACGAAGAATATGAATGCATGGCACTTGAGTTCCACCAAAAATTGCACCCTCACAAATTTTTGCAGCTGTAATAGTGTGATGACAAATGCGATTTGATTTCCCGTGCAGCACTAGTTTTGACTCACATTTGCTTGGTATTTGTCAACACTTATAGCTCCACCTGCATCGACACCTTAAGAAAAGTAACCTCATATCATGATGCTGCCTCCACCATTTGGTGCTACTTTCGGAGAGTCTCTAATTTTGCTTGGCAAGCATAACTTTTAGAAGACGGCCATCCAACTTTGGAGAGTGACAGCAATATGTCAGCTGCAGTTGATGCACTGCCACTTGTAAGCTTCTTAAATTATAGTAGCAGTTGTCCTTTTTTTGTCACCCTGCCTGTCATCCCGCTCTTTATCCAATAATTTCCTGTGAGCATGTTGTTAGTCGGAACTGGGCAACTATAGGTTTTAAAGAGTGCTGCCACTCAAAATATTAAATTAAAATCAAAAGTGAGCAAAAATACACCAAAGTATCTGCAGTTCATTGGCATTGGAATACATTTTAACTTAAGCACAATACAATCTATGTATTTTTCAGCAGGTACATTTGGCATTTAGTTTTTGTTCTTCCAACAGCCATACATAAGAATAATGAATACACATACACCTCCATATCTACGTAAGGTCAGTGAGTAAGCTGATGATGGTGTGTCAGCTTCTAGAAGAAGTTCCCCATTTCTCAGTGTGCTATTTCAACACTACCTGAAATAAATGTTGAAACCATATATTTTATATATACTGTATGCATGAAAAGATGACCGTTACCAAAGTTACACTCAAACTCATTACCAAAGCAATGAGTTTGAGAATTATTAGATATTTAATTTTTAACCTTCTTCAAACTTTGAAGTTCAGATGACTTCTTTTTTTTAGCTGTATTATCCGGATCAAGTGTTTTGGGCATCCCCCCATGAGCTTCTCATCATAGTTTGTTGGAATCTTGGACCTTTTCTCCTAACAGAGGAGAAAATGTCCCATAATGGTGCCACCCTCATATTTCACAGTTGGAATGATATTCTTAGGCTTGTGAGCTTCCTCTATTTTCCTCCAAATATAATGAAGCTCGTCTTGGCCAAACACTTTTATTTTAGTTTCATCAGACCATTGGAAACGTCTCCAAAAATGAAAGTATTTTTTCTCTGAGTGCATTTGGGAATATGGCTGGATATTCCCATCCTCTTTATGCTTTCATACAAATGTTTGAACAGATGAACATCACTCTTTCCGGCATCTGGACATTGCATCAACAGACCCACAGTTTTTTTTCTTGATGCTTTGTCTAATTTTTTTTTTCTGTAATGATTCTGAAGGAATCTGTGTGTTGAAGGTGTTGCCTTCAAATGAACGGGGAGGTGTGCTTCCAATTAACTTAAATTTTGTAAATTATCCTGTCCAAAGCATACAAAGCTAAGGGATCAATATGAGTTTTCCAAAATTCTTTTGCATTGCATTGTAATCTAATTGCATGTAAACTCATGACTTTGAGGAACATAAAAAAAAAAAAAAAAATAATTTTTTTCTCTCATTATGCTGACATTTAGGAACCAGCAGCTCATTCCAAATTTGTGGTGCATAAAAACAGAAGGCTGCTTCACCATGTTGTGTTTTTACTTTTTGTTGTGATCCAGTCACTCAAACTGCACTTATTGAAACCAGGTCTCAGAGTGGAACTTTTCAGGAACATCCCCCGAGGAGGTGTGAAGTACTGTGCAGGTGTAAAAGTGCACATCCACAGAACACATGGCTGCTAGGGTTTGTTCCACACATGCACAGGCAGATGACAACAAAAATGACAGCGGATTGCATTGTGTTGTTGTGCTACCAGTCTTTAATTTAACCCTCTGATGCGTGAGTGACTCACTATACAGTCTTCCTTGAGTGGGTCCTTTTTGACCCGGGTTCAAATCATTGTGTTTTTATGCTACTTTTGTCATTTTGATTCAAAATAATGTTTTGTATAATACTTTCTACTGTGTTTTATTTCACACAAGAGTTATTTCACGTTTGAAATATTTTCATTTTTCACTTTTTTAAACGTTTTCAGAACAATTTGTAGAACATTTCTGACAATTTATAGAACATTTTTAAAACAAAATGACAACAGCAGCAATTTTACAACAACAATGATGAAATCTCAATAATGGACAATGTTAACATCCATTATGTGTGTGTGGGTGTGTGGGGGGGTGCAAAAGAGCACGTTTCCTGAACTAGCCAGCTAACCAGGCTAGCTAACATTGTTGTCTCTATTCTATTATGCTATGTGTATCACATATGTGAGTGTGTGTATGTGTGTGATCCATCCATCCATCCATCCATCCATCCATCCATCCATCCATCCATCCATCCATCCATCCATCCATCCATCCATCCATCCATCCATCCATCCATCCATCCATCCATCCATCCATCCATCCATCCATCCATCTTCCTTTTATCCGGGGTCGGGTCGCGGGGTCAGCAGCCTAAGTAAGGAGGCTCAGAGTTCGCTCTCCCCAGCCACTTGTTCCGGTTCCTCTGGGGGAACCCATGGCGTTCCCAGAACAGCTGAGAAACATCGTCAGCGTGTCCTGGGTCTTCCCCAGGCCTCCTCCTGGCGGGACATGCCCGGAACACCTCACCAGAGAGGCGTCCAGGAGGCATCCTGACCAGATGCCGAGTCACCTCAACTGGCTCCTCTCGACATGAAGGAGCAGCAGCTCTACTCTGAGTCTCTCCAGGATATCTGACCTTCTCACCCTATCTCTAAGGGAGAGCCCAGATGCCCTACAGGGAAAACTAATTTTGGCCGCTTGTATCCGTGACCTCGTTCTTTCGGACATGAGCCAAAGCTCGTGACCATAAATGAGGATAGGAACTTAGATCAACCAGTAAATCAAGAGCTTCACTTTTTGGCTCAGCTCTCTCTTCACCATGACAAATCGGTACAGCGCCTGCTTCACTGCAGACGCTGCACCAATCCGCCTGTCGATCTCCTGCTCCATTTTTCCCTCATCCTCTCAGGATCTCACAAGATCCTGAGATACTTGAACTCCTCCACTTGGGGCACTACATCCTCCCCGACCCAAGGATGACACTCTATACTTTTCTGGCTCATTTATTTATGGATTTATTTCTATAGCTATGAATTTTTATTTTATTTATTGAGATGATAAAAGAAAGAACACTGATCAACAGGTTTTGCATGTCATTCAACACATTCTCTCTCTTGTCAGACACACACAGAGACACACACACACACACACACACAAATAATACACATGAACAATAAAGTATAGGTGGTAATGTTAGCTAGTTGGTTAGATAACTAATGTTGGCTAACTTTGAAGAAGGCTAATATGTTGATTTATGACAATAACGCTGTCACAGTACTCATGATTGACACACACAAACACATTTGTGAGATAAAAAATAAAGATAATACTTATATGTAAGAGTTCTTGCTGTGTAAAATATTATTCAGGGGTGACACTTAGGTCTCAGTGTGTTTGGTTCACAAAAAAATGTTTTCCCGACAGTAACAATTGGTAAGAAACAAAGATTCCCATTAAATTCTATAGGAAATGAATGCGGGTCATTTTGGACCCACTCACGGAAGAATGGGGTAGTGACATAAAACATGCTATTTCTTAAAATGCATAAAAGGTAAATTAAAAATTTGAACTGCATGATATCAGTAACATGTTTCTTGAGGAATACCTGGAATATGAAGTGATGAAAACTTTTCATTACAAAGATATTGCAAAAAGATGACCTCCCCGGGTCAAAAAGGACCCACTTACGCATCAGAGGGTTAATGGAACTTCCAATATAGAATATATTTGTTGAAAGAGTACTTCATCAGAGATGTGTGGCTGTTTTCTATACGAGGTGGATGCACGTTTCGACGAGATGCTAAAATCACAGCGCCGTATAACGCCCTGGCATGACAACTACAGCAGATTTAAGGTCTCTTGACAGTTTCATTTAAACATAGAAAGTTTTCCCCAAATCAACGTCTGAAAATACCAGCAGTTTATAGACATGATGGAAACAGGAGCTATTAATTTCAGGTACCTGAGACTTAAGAGTTGGCAATCTGACGTATTTTCTGTGTCGGAGGTTTTCAAAGTGTGGGAAAGCTTGTCCCCTTGTTACATTTATACCTTTGAACTTTTTGGCATTCTGTTGTTGTTTGTTCCCTTTTATAATCGATCGATGTTTCTTTAAGGAGGTTTTTACATTTTCCAGAGATACTTTTGTTGCGATGGGAGCATTGGTATCAACATCTAATTTTAAAACAAAATTATCCATTAAATTGCTGAGAGAAGGCTAGGGGCTTGTAATGGATGAAGAGAGAGCCTGGCTGAATTCGTCAGCAGTGGTTTCTGTGATGTAAACCATAGAAAATGGGATTCACCCTTCACCACCACCCTTGGGGCTTTATTGATTAGTATTTAAATGCTCTGGCTCTCACAGTTTGACAGATTTAACATTTACACAATGATCCAATTAGATTTTGACAGTATGACAAAGTGAATGCACTGCAGACGTTATAACAACTGAGGCAAAAAAATTGTAGTCTTATGTGGAAAAATGATGCATCATAATGAGTGCATTTATGATAAAGTGACTTGTCTGAACATGATAGCTTATATAGACCACATATTAGTCACCACAGCCATACAAAAAGCTGGATATTTTCTGTAATGGAAGGAAATCTATATTAAGAGATGTGAATTTTGTTAAAATTTGAAGAAATGGAGGATTTTCTTTTGTTTTTTCAGGCGCTTTTTTGAATGGTTGCATTTATTTTCTTTACAATATTCTGTGTCGTGATGGGACAGCGCTGGAACCTTTTATCTCCCTGGTGTGCTTTAAACATAAAGGTCATGTTATTCTCCCTCTCTTTATCCTGTCTTTACTGCCTTGAAAAGGAGCACAATCCTGACCTGATAACAAACAACAAAATTGATTCTCTGCAAGTGCTTAGAATGCCTTCACAGGATAAGTTTGGGTGGTTGAACTTAACTTTTCTTGTTGATTTGTTTTCCTTCAGGCTTGAGTGTTTTCTTCAGTTGAGAATTTGCGCATTCTCATAGAAAACACTGCACGTGTTTGCTGCTGTGTATCTGTCCAAAGAACATCATTCCAGAAGCTCTGCTTCTCCTCCAAGTCCTGGACTTGATCTGTTTTCTCTCTGACAAACTTCAGTCTGACCTTTGTTTTTCTTAGAGAGCAAAGGCTTCCTTCTTGCACATCTCTTAAAAAAAGTGAAGCTTGTGGAGTCTCAGTCTGATTGTACAGGCATGGAGTTTCAGGTAAAAAAGTAGCAGAAACTGTCGGTTCTATTTTGACATTTTACAGTTTTTGGAGACTTCTGTCGCATATTGTCTGCTCTTATGATGAACATTCTTGGACAGCCAAACCTAATCATGTTCTAGGTTATTTAAAATGTTTAGACTTTTCTTCTGCATCGTATTATGGCTGATTTGAAATTCTTATGAGACATCTTTAAACCTACCAGATTTATAAGCTGGTACAGTCATCTTTCTGAAAGCCTCAGAGAGCATTTTTGATCAAACAGGGAAAACTGTCTTCAAAATGCTGTGTAATACTTTTCTCATCATGTGCACCTGACGTGAAATTTCTGCAATTTCTTGTGGAAGTAAATGTGGGAGTGTCCTCATTTTTTTTCTCTTCCCAAATTGTATTTTTAAAAAATAAAATTTAACAGACATTTTACATATTTTCTTTAGTTTTATTTGTTTACTTATACTACCTGAACTTCTCAGCGTTGCTCAACACGATTTTAACAGTCCACGGGTCCAAATGTACTAGAAAAATATACAGGCTTTTATGAGGCATGGTAAGACATTCAGGATTTTTATATCCCTTTGATAAAACATGCCTGTAGCTGGAGGTAAAAAGTCTGCGCTTTTTCATCACTTGAAACAAGATGAGGTTCTCCTATTGATTCGAACTTTGAGATCCTTTGAAGAGCAGCAAGAACCGACTTTGACTGACTTGTCTTCACCTGCGCTGTATAGAGCCGCAGATCTATGCTTCTCAATCTTGCATCATTGCAGAGTCTGTTGCTAAGAAACCAGTGGCTCATGCATTTAGCTGGAGAAAGAGTGAATAGAAATTACAGCTCCCTACAAAATGAATTCCCATCGCCACGAAGGTCTCCCTCTTGTTTTGTTGATTAATAAAACCTTGCTTTTATATGGTGGTGACACAACGGCCCTGTTCTTTTTTTTGCTACGTGATGTTCATTTTTCTGCAGTGACTGACATTTGGGGTGCTGTTTGTTTCTGTGAACCCTTTTCAATACGCAATTGGCAAATGATATGCAAGAACAAGTGACGTTTTTTTCCCCTCTTTTTAGTGCTCCACTGCTTTTATTAAAAATGGTGTTCTTTTAGATGAGGGTGATTAAATCTGAGAGACTGGAGAAGCATTACATTCCTTTTGAGCTGTAAGAATCACCTGGTCAAAATGTCGGAGTGAATTGGTAAAAAAATAAGTTACAAATCTATTCCAGTAGACTTTGATTAAACATGGCTGAAATCTTTAGGTCATAGATCAAAAATTTCTCCACAACACACTTTAAAAGGTGTTTATATGATTTTTTTTTTTGCAGATTAAGGTCTGTGACCTACATATTTAGAAAGGATCACTCTAACAATGCTACGAAATATGCTAATATAGAAATCAGTTTGTCCTCAATTAGCAAATTTGTTGAAATTAGGTATCCTTTTTTTTCTTTTAACAGTATTACCAAAAGTCATTTCAGAAGAATTGCAAACATTAATTAATTCATGACTTGGAAAGGTCCCAGGATTCGATCTCAATCTGTTTATTTAGAGCTCCAGCTAAACTGACTCTAAACTTATCAGCCTGTAATTTTGTTCTACCTTGAGCCGAGAATAAAATTGGATGAATGTGTCGGGCATAAAATCACTGAGGCATGGAGACAGCTGCACAGATGTTATCGGTAATATAATTTTGAATATATAAAAGATATTGAAGTTGATATAGAAGTCAGTGCTATTAAAAAAGACAGCACCCTGGGAGTATTGTGCTTTGTGCTGTTCTCAAGGAATTATAACCATGTTACAACTGCAAATTTCATTGTGTTCTATTTCTACTTTATATGATGGACCATATGGATGATGGACCAAAAAACAAATCTTAAAATATAGTTTGCAGTCGCATTCAGCCAGACATTTTGCTGAAATTCCAACTGCAGGCCTTTAGGAGAATATCAACCTGTTTTGGTTGGTAATTTGTTTTGCCCACTCTTTTTACAAAATAGCTCAACTTTGGTCAGGCTGGATGTAGAGAGAGAATATGCAAACACATTCTGGCCACAAGTTTTCACTTAGTTTTAGATCTGGATCCAGTGACATTCTACCACTTGAATATGAGTTAATCTAAACCATAATGTTGGAGCTCTGGATGTATGTTTAGTGACTTTCTAGTTGTGGAAGAGGACAAGGACATTAAACGTATATCCATCCTTCCTGCCGTATATTGAGCCCCATCTTTCTCCACTTTGACTCTGACCACTTTTCCTGTGTCTGCTGAAGAAAAACTCCCCCACATGTTGATGGTTCTGTCATCAACATGTTTCACAGTGAGGGTAATGCATATGATCCAGTTTCTGTCACACTGTGTTTTGTTTGTAGACCGAAAGGTCCAGCCTTTATTTCTTCTGACTAGACCACTTTCCCCCTGTCTGTGTCACCTACATGGCTTGTAACCAACTACAAATGAGAATTTTGTCTTTCTTTTAACAAAACCCTTCTTCCTGCCACTCTTCCATAAAGGTCAGATTTGTGGAGTGCAGGACTAATCGTTGTCTTGCCAACAGATTCTCCCAACTGTGCCGTGAATTTCTGCAGCTTCCAAAGAGTTACCAAGTGCCACTTAGCTGCTTCCCCTTGCCTGGCCTATCAGTTTACATGGAGCACTGTGCCTTATTTTTTTATTTTATTTTCAGAGCTCTGTGAGATGGTCAAAACACAAACCTAACCTTGTTTTGAACTTCTACACAGCTTTATGCCTGACCTGTCTCATGTGCGTGTTGCTCTTTGTGAGGCTGTGATTGTTATTTCTGACTGGCCACAGTGTTTTGTCTGGATATGGCAGTAGGTCCACAAGGAGGAGGCAGCGAAGCAAATTTATTTTCACAGATTACCTGTCTCATACTGTAGGACATAGTGACAGTTTTAACTGTCACTATGTATCTATTCATTGTATCTAAAAACAACAACAACTTTGTTATAAAAGTTGCCTGCTGCAGCTTTAAGGATATTAGAGAAAGTGTGGACTGAACACAAATCTGAAAAATAAACATTTTTCAGATATTTATGAAAAATATTCAAAACCATGTCATTTCTCTTCCCCTTCCCAAGGCACTGTAGCTTCTGGATATCGACTGATGTGTTTATCTGTGAAAGTATTTAATGTAGTTGCTGTCTGCACAGCGTGTGTTGAAGGGCAGGTGTTGTTCAGATAAGACTTGGATGACTAAAGCTTTGATTCCTCCCCGCTTTTTTAGCCTAAAGGTAATATTGTGCATTCTTAGCTGCATGTTGTGATCTAAAGACACAGACATGTGGGTATTTCTTGGGATTTAGTGTTTCATTGTGGTGATATTATTCTGCATCTTGTAACTACATTTTATAAAACTGCTGAAGCTAAAACTCCCAGTCACATTTCATGACGGCAGGACCAATGTTAGAGCAAAGGCAGTCACCCAAATCCACAGCTACTCAAGAGGAGTGCTTAGGATTTCAAGAAAGGACCAATAGGCTTCCACAATAGGACATTGTGCGTATGACTGGCAAAATGGATGACACGGAGAGATACAAGAAGCTTAAAGACTGAAGCTTCTGAGCTCTCTGTTGTATTGTGTGGCACCTAGGCAGCTCCCTGGTACAAACTGCATCTTGTTTGAGTGCAGGACCATCTGTACTCTTTTGCTAATAACAAAGAAAGAATGAAACGATAACAATTATTGGTAAAATATTCATTTTCTCAGGGGCACAAACATTAATTAACTGCGTAAACTGAGGCGAGTCAGATTTTGCGGTTAGTTGTAAAATTTTTGTCTTGTCTGTGTTTGTGTGGTTTGAATTTCAGCTCACGAACAAGCTGCAGGCTACGTCAGGAGAAAGGCCACTTCTCTGTCCAAAGAGTAGTGGCTATAATGAGCTCAGTATATTTTAAAATTATATTTGTGAGTTTGTGGAGCATTTCTAGATTTAGAAATGTCAGTCAACACCACCAGCTGTGTCTTTTACAAGTCATGTCGGTGTAAATTGCTGTTAATGTGGAATGTTGGTGTTTATAGAGGAGCTCTGTAAGTATTTACTTGTTGTAGCTCTTGTGCCTAAAAAAAGCCTTATGTAAATACATCTGTGAAGTATGGAAACGACTCAAACTAGGCATAATCTTTCCTCTCTCCCCCCCCCCTCCCTTGAGTCACATAAACAGCACAAATCAAATGGTACATAAAGATAAATATTTGTCTTTGGGATTTAATTAATTGACATTTAAATGAAAAATCTTTTATGTCCAAACCACAAGAGCCATGTGCATGTGTGTGCTCACAAACATGGACTTTGATTCCTCTTGTAATGTTGGTTAATCAATCCAGTCAAATGGTTATTCCAAATAGCAATTAGCATAGTTTTCATTATTGCCCGTCATTGTCGCCACAATACAGCTTTGGGCCTCATTTTGCTAATTCAGACGTTTTATCTTAAATGGAAATATATTTTTCTTCTTAATTAGATGTTGATCATCTTTTGTCTGCACGGAAAGCATAAATCTCGGTGATGCATAGATCAGCTTTAGTCCTTGCAAATCTGCTGATATCCTGCCTGCTGTTGCAAAGCTTTTGTTTTGCATTCTCAGTTTTAATAACAGAATAAGTATAAATGGTGGGTTCCAATTAGGCATATATTCCAGTCAATTACCAGGGTACAGTTAGTGGAACAGTGTCAATTCATCAATAATTTCAATACATTTTGTTTCCAGGGATGCAAACTGAATTTCCTATTCTATTCTATTCTATTCTAACTTTCCTCAGATTATTATAATTGTTTTGTGTCAAGCTCCTGTTTTGGTCATTTCAGTGCTGTTCCATTGTAGATGTAGTGTAGATTTAAAGACGGTTACATGCAAACTAGTTACATTTTATTTTTCTGGTCCCCAGCTTAAAAAAAAATCTGTATGTTTTCATTGGATTAATTTCAAACACATTGTAGTACTTATGCTGCCCCCAGTAGGTTATCATAACGTCAACATCAATTACATATATTTTCAAAAGAAGATTCTGAGCATAGGTAAAGCAGTGCAACAATGTGGTGGTATTGAAAAAAAAAATTCCTCTGGGAGGCATTTACAGTTTTGGATTTGTAGTTTCTTACTTTAGCACCTTACCATCTCTTTGTCTTTTAAAACATATGTCGCCAAGTATTTTACAGGCACGGGAACCTTGAATTCATGGTACTTAAATGATTTGCAAACCTTTGCAGTCCAATAAGTCCCATGCAATTATCGTATTGCATACAACACTGCACAATCCATCTTTTCTTGTCATACACAGTCTTTAGCGTTTGGTGTCTTATTGTTTTCTAGTCCTGTCTTGTTTTAACTGCATGCGTCCTCCCGGACTTGTAAGTATATCCCTCTACAACTATTTGCCTCAGTTATTTGTTTATAAACCAAAAATGGAGGGAGAAAGAACAGAGCCAATATAAAATCTGAGATGAATGATCCTTTGGGATTGTGCATCAACTGTAAAATATTATTTTTTTTCAACACCAAGGTTGGGAAGAACTAAATACCCAAATCTCATTTTTAAAATATGTTAATCTGCTAAGTTGTTCATGTATAAACACAATATGCTGGTTCATTCCTTTAGGTTAAGAGACCTTTTATGTGCTTTAAATGTACAGAAATGCAATTGTTCTAAAAAAAACAAGAAAAACCCATACCTCTAAAAATAAGTGCATAGAATCATTTGGGTTTACAAAAATAACCAGTTTTCAAATATTCTACAATGAATTATATAGTTTGTAGGACTCTTGTTTAACAAACATCTTAAATTACAACAAACTTCTTTGGCTTTAAAAGAAAGGCATAAATAAATTATTGATGACTCAAGGCGCCTACAGAGCATATTCTAAAAAAATAAAAAAACACAAACGATGTAATTTTAATTCATTTTTATAAACCATTTAATGAGTGTTATTTGTTGGGCCTAAAATGAGAAGCCTCCAATTTGGCTAAGATTACACATGTTCAATCAACCCTCACTATCTGTGCATGCGTGAGTAATTGGGGAAAAAAACTACCATCAATTGAGCTCTGATAACATGATTCACCATGGCAACAGGTGAACAACGCGTAGTAACTCCATTTCAATGCATCAGAGCAAGTGATGTGAATATTTGTCCAAGACTTTCATTAAATACATGTTTTCAGCTCTAACTTGATGGGGACAAAATGCAGGTGACAGCAACTGAAACATGAGTCTAACATGACACAGTTTGCATAAGTCATATTCTGAGTTAATGATGGTCGCTTTGAGGATTTGCAGTTAACAAGGTGTTTTTATTTTCAAACATCTGTTTCAAATGAGAACTCCTCAGCTGAGAGGGTTTTAGTTCACTGGGAGTAAATATTTTAACATGAACTCTCAATTGACACAGAGACTGCATATAAACAGCACAAAATATTCTCTTGTTCTTCCACTACATTTCACATTTTAGGTCCTTAAGGATTAGTGAGATCAGTTGCAACATGAGTGATCTTTCACTTACGAATGCCCAGGCTTATTTGAACAGTTATTTTGTGCAATGATTTATATGAAAACCTTCTACAAAATGTTTTGAGAGCCAAAACGTAGTATACTTAGGCATATGACGGACACTTTAAAGGGTTATGTTGAAAGTCTTTGAACGTCTTGCCATTTCTTTTCTTATATTTAATTGTAGTTTTCGCAGCACTTCAATGTAGGTTTTTGCTCGTGTGTTCAGACACTGTATGTAACTTGGCTGCGTAAATTAAACAGATCCATAGATAAGATGATTTAACCTCTGAAAGACTTTGAGAAATAGATTTTTGGTGTGATGAGGTCTTGCACAGATGTTGGCAGATGTAGGGGTTTACAAAATCAAAGAGATGTGGGCACACGTCTGGACATTCTTATATTGCTTTCACTGTTTGTCTCTGAATGGTGCTCTGAAAAATAACTGGGCACTGTGAGAGGCTAGGATTTGCTTATAAGGTTACATCATAAGGTTCAACAGCAAGGGAAAGTAATTATTTTTGTAAAGTTAGAGAGGGGGCACTTGTGTGAACTTCTGATACGTGGTTTGTTAAATTTGCAATCTCGCTATATTATAAAATGTACTAACTAGTTCACAATTACTTAGGGCCCCCATAGAGCTGAGGTGATGCATATTGGAGTGTGTTAATTTGTAAAAGATGGCAAATGATTTTAGATTAACTTTAACACAGATATGTATCTTTTAATTTTTACTTTTGCATGTCTCACTGATGTCACCTCATGATATCTTAATATGCTCTGAGAACAACACCACCACAAAGTCAGATGCACTTGGTCAGCTCCAGATGTTGCTGATATTTCACGATGTCCACCTCTTTGGGACTGAATATTTGTTCAAAGTATTTACTGTAATCTATAAAGTAGTAAAACTGAGAGCAAGAAGTTTCTCTCAGTTTTGCAAAGTTAAATGCAACGCTTTGACTTGCAATTGATAATTTAAACCATTTCGATTTCTCTTTAAAGCCAATCAGAAAATGTAAAAACAGCAAAGGAAATATTTTTTTCCTGCTGTGTGAAGTCTTTTCCTTATATATATAAGCAGAGAGGTGACGTCAAGTCACATTGTGAAAGGGCAGTCAGTGTAAAACAGTGGTTTACTCTTTTTCTACCAAGTGATAATAGATCTGATAAACTGGGGTTAACATCTTACACTAGAGTTTTGCATGGTAAATGTAGTTGGTGTTAGACAGCAGTCTTGACTTATATTCTCAGAGAATATAAATTCTTAACTCATATTTCTAAAACACCGCAAACATTGTTTTATGGCAGAGAGGGTATGAAAGAAAATAAATCAAATAAAATGAGCAACCTTGCTGTACCCCATTTAGCCTTCCCGTTGCTTACAGAAAGTTACTTCCTGTTGCTCTCTCACAGCCTGAATGAAATGCAGACATGGTTTGACAAATTCGGCATTTAAATTAAATGGGTAAATTATCCTACTATAGATATCTTGTGTCTTAAACCATTTGACTTGGCCCAGCATATGTAGTTTGAAAGATTTATTTTGCTTTATTTTCAGTCCCAGAAGACATTCACAAGATTATTAAACTCACCTGACTTCCAGCTGACATAAGGAAACACCTCGATATTGTACACGACAAACATTTTTTTTTTCAGCCTAAGTTTCATTTAAAATCCTCAGAAGCATTAATTTCATCTTGCTGCACGTCAAGTTTACGTCACATACTGTATGCCCTTTGTCATAATCTAGTAGCAACAGCCTGTCTGCCCTGACAGATCCTCATCAGATAACACACGACTGTTCACGCATGCCTCCCTCTGTTTTTACCCTTTCTTCCAGAGATCTTCAGACTGCTCATTGCAGCTCTATTGAAATTCATTTTACCAGTGCATGTTGACTCCTGACCACAGGTCAGCAGAGATGAGCTGAACGGGTGAGCTGTAAACAGAGACACCATCTGAGGGCCCGGGCAGGTCTTTCGGGGTCAGAGCGCAGTCTCTGCATCGGCCCCGCTGTCCTCGCTCGGCTCCGACAACACAACATTGGCTCATTGAATGTGACGCTGTCCTCCACTGCAGAATGTCCTCCATTGTGCCGCTAACAAAGGCCCCCTCTCTCCTGTTGATGGGTGTCTAATTTTTTTTCTAATGTTCTAAATGCAGAAGAGCAGGGAAAAGGCGGTCGGGGAAAATTTAGAGCATACTCATTCTTATCTCTCATATGAATAAAGTAGAGGACTTTCTCTCTCACACTCTTTTGTCATATTTGGGTTTAGGGTTTGTAAGTCCTGATCTAAACTTCGGTTGAAGGGAATTGTCTTTGGGCTTTTTTTTTTTAATGTCCTTTTCTTAAAAAAATGTAAACAGTTAATCCAGTTTACAGGAAAGAAGAAAATTGACACCAATAGTATTCCTTTTTGGGCTTAAGATGACAATTTTCTCCTGGGTGATGAAAAATTAGAGGTCATCTCTGGCCATTTGATCAAATAGTTGAGAGTAATTTGGTTGGTTAGTTGACCAGATCTGCAAAAGAAGACATCACGTTATCTTTACCAAACAGTGAAGCCATGAGAAGGACATAGATCGTAACTAGGATTGATTAGTTGTCTGGTTGTTGGAGATAAATGTACTTTTTAGAGATACACCAATCAGAATCTTGTGGCTGATTTCCCGTTTTTAAGTTTTGACCTGTCAGCACAAATGTAAGGGGATTGTGATTTCTCTTTAACTACATTAGAAAATATAAGAAAATAATTACAAATATTTTAATAAAAATATCGAGCAATATTGATTTCAAATGTTCTGAACTGGGATTATGTTGCTGCTTTTTGTATGGCAAACAGCAAGCTGAATCTTGTCTGATTCAAATGATTAATGCTTACTAATATGAATACTGATGCCAATTTTTAATTTTTTTTCTCAAAAATCTGTATACAGTATTTATTTACTGTTTAAAACCAGTGTATTCTGACAAAAGGAGAGAACAAACAGTATTTCACGACTGCTAACATTTAAATATATTTGTAATAATGCAGTTAAATATTTCCTGGACCATTCAGCTAAAGTCAAATTATTATTTTTTTCTGTATATTTGTGCGGTTGGCACACTAAACATGGGATATCCTTGGACAACTCTTTGGCTGGTGACGACTTTATTAGCCACCAAGATTGTTGAAAACTGGACCTATTTAGCCCACAGCTACCATTAAAATTTAGCCTAAAGAAAGATTACCAATTAAGTAAACCCTAATAACCTTCAAACCACATTTACACATCAGCAATTTTATGTAAAGGTCTTTTCACTTTTCAACTACATTTTCATGCTGTAGATGTAGAAGGTCGTTCTACATCTTCTATTTCTATGCAACATTTAGTTTGGGGGGGATTACGTTGGTGTCAGATTAAATTGCTATAGGCTACTCTCCCTTTTTTTTCAGTTTGTGCATGAGCCATGTCCTATGTTGGAAGTGCTCATGTTTCCTGCCAGTGGGGAAGGGCTAAAAGCAGATGGCCACTGACAGAGGAAGGGTTTTGGGAAGCAGAGAGTGAGCAACAGATGGAAAGGCGCATATGCCTCCAAGTCCCCTCAGCTTGCCAGCAGTCCCGTGACTAACTGTGGGAAGATACTGGCCTGGTCCAGGTTGGGGATGGATAGAGGATCTTGGGGAAGAATGAAGTGTGCCCAGAATAGAAAAGACGTCTACTTTGTATCTGGAAACTTCCTCCGCGGAAGGATTCAGATCCCATTCAGTTGAGGATTCCATTTTATCCATCCATCTATCCATTTTCTATCTTTAGCCGGTTTGGAGTAGTGGGGGGACCGGTGCCTATTTCCAGTAGAGGTGGGGTACACCCTGGGCAGGTTGCCACATCATCACTGAGCCAAGATCAATTTTACTTCAGTTATTTATATAGCATCAAGTCACTGAAAGTAACCTCAGAGCATTTTAGATAAAAACAAACGGGCCCAGCTCGAAACCAATTAGATTAAATCTTATTTAAGTCACAAACTCATATTCACTTTCAGTCTAACAAAATGGTCTCATTGATGCAATTAAGGCATAGCTTCAAAGAATTTGATTTAGTAATTCACAAAAGTTGTCTGAGAAAATGAAAAAAAAAAAAATAATTCCACAATATCAGCAAAAGAAATTTTTTTTTTTTTTCCGCTGAGAGCCGTCTTGTACTTTTCCAGAATAACAAGGCTCAGTAGCCTTTTCTCTTAAAGCACAAACTTCTTAAAGAAACTTTTGCAGCCCTCAGGGAGCCCTCTTTTCTTTCTTGTAAGAATATTCTCGATGAAGAAAATGTGACATACATAGTTTGTGAGCCCATGATGCCGCAGTGTTTGACAGCAGACAGCGCGAGTGTAAAAAGTTAGCCATGTAATTGAGAACACGCAGAGACTATTTAAAGACTGCAGTGCTGTGGAAATTCAGTGTAAATCCCTAAAGGATATGCCACTTTTTTTTTTTAATCTGTCACTCTCCAAGAACAGTGTGTTTTGGTCGACTTACCGCAGGTTTTCTTTTCCCATTCTATGTTTAAAAGATATAACATTAAATCAGACAGATCTTTTTCTGTTTTATCTCAGTAAAATTACCAAAATTATTTGGATTTTCTGAAAACCAGAGATTTCCATTTTCAAAGGTAAACGTTTTTACAATTTCAGAAGCCCAGAGGGTGTCGTGACTTTGTAAGCCTCTGATAAGTCATATTGTTTGACGTAAACGGAATCACTCTGGGACGCATTTTAAGGCAAGTCTCAGAGAGGGATGCGTTTTGGTGCAAAAAGTTTATCAAGCCCTGAATAAAAGCAAAATACCTTGTGAAGATGGTGGCTGTAGCTGCTGGTCTGTCCTCAAATCTCCGTAATGTTATATGTTTTGCAGAAAATGTTTTAAAACCCGAGTTTGGAAAAGGCTTCGAATGGAAAAATTTGCTGGGCTACGCGCCGTCGCAAATGCCTCTATGGAGAGCGAACATCCTCATTGCAGTAGTTCAAACTTGTTTTACTATTCTTATTGTATAGCATATGTAATAGGAGAGTCACATGTTGTGTGTGTGGTAGTAAAGGCTGGATGTGAATGCAGCAGTGTGACTTAAATGCTCACACTTGGCTGCAAATAGAATATCCCAACCATATATATATCACCTGCTCTCTGTTTATTTTCAGTGAACTGAGAACAGTTGTGTGGTTAGACCTCTTGTCAGTGCAGCTTGTTTAACATGTGCCAGCTGAGCGTTATCACCCAGGTCCTACATTCCTTTTGGAGATGTCATTGTTTTGATGGTGTTTCGACATGTCCACTGGCCGCATGTTCCCAGCCTTCAAACAACTAAGTCAGGCAATATGCCAAGTGTGTTTTCACAGTTTATGTTGCTGCTTATTGTTCGGGCTAGACTGTGATAACCACATACTGCTTTAATCTGATTTTTTTTGTAGTAGTAGTAGTAGCAGTAGTAGTTGACTTTGAGGTATTTTTCCATATTTATTATTTGTCATATAGTTTTGAGGAGGGATTTGTTTTGAGGACATGGTTTTGATTCTGTGGGAATATGTGGAGAGGAAGTGTAATATGACCCCCACATTTGCTATTTATGCTCCCATTTCCTGTTTTCCCCTCAACTGGAATAGGCTAAAGTCATTCCACTGCTGACTCCCTCTGGCCATGACCCAGGACTGATGCTATGTGGTGCAGTATGCGAACTGCATGTACTACAAACCCCTCTTGGAACGCAATTACAGAGTTCCCGTTCTGGACCCAAAAAAACTTAGAGGGGCTTTTCAGAGAGGCTTCTGTTTGAGAGAAGACAACTCAAAGCTGCAGAGTTTTACAACTATGCTGTTTATAAAAAGTTAGATGTGCGGAATGTTAAAATCAGAATAAAAAAGTTCAAACCAAAAATAAAAATTTACTCTCTTATCTTATTTCTGACATTTTCAGATTTAGAATTTTAGGCCTATAAACTCTCAAATATGGGGATGGCAACTGATAAAGTGTAAAATGCCATAGCTGAGTATTAGTGTGGGTGACTGCTTTATTGTGCTCCATTTTTCTTATTTTTTCATAGTACAATATATTCTGCAAACCTTCTCTCAGGTCATAAATCCGCTCCAAATTCAACCATGGGAAAAGGGGGAAAAAAAACACACATTTATGATCAAATCTACAAAATAAATAAATAAATAAATAAAGCAAGCACATTTTCAGGGCCTGATTTGTTTAAGATTGAATGGGGTGAAGTGTTTTGATAATTCATTTTTAAGCCAAGGTGATGCAAATCCTGAGAGAAAAGGGATCTTGTTTCTACTTGTAATCACACAGTTCAATAGTCACCATCTGTGATGGTTTGGGGGCTTACTTAGTTCACATGGCATGGGTAATTGGCACATCTGTGAAACTGTCGCTGATCTATAGAGGTTTAGTAATAACAGACGCTGCCTGTAAATCAATTTTTTTAGAAAAAAGAATCTTTGCCTGTTTTAACCAGATTTATAACACAATTCCATAACATTCCTTCAAAGTAGTCTAGATGGTCCTGGTTTATTTCATTTGCAAACATTTCTTTATTGTCACTAAACAGTAATGGGTCATCTGGTGCATTATGCAATTTTCTTTTATTAATATGTAATATCCAAGTTTTGTGCGACTCCTGGGCTTAAGGGTTTGCAACCTTTCGAGCCATGTTTGTGAGCTTCTTCCCATCGTTCTCAAGGTTGGTGAACAATTTCTAATTTTAAAATCCCACAATGAATGATATTTAAAAATATATCCTTGCTTAATGTAAGTGTGAAACATATAGTTCATGTCAAAACTGGTTGTTCCTTTATTTTATACGTCATTAAAATACATTGAAGTGGGGTCAATGACAAGATAACATAACAAATAGTATTGGTGATACTTTAACTGTCTTTAATAGCATTTAGTTATCTTTATGAAACCTAACTATGTTTCATTTCCAAGGTTGAAAACTAGTTAATGAGGAGCAAATAAAGGCTTTTTTTCTGCATCCTGTATTTTACACACAGTAGCAAAAATATTCATAAAACGTTTTATAGTGTTGAGTTATTTAGTGAGATACAAATACTCAAAAATACAGAAATTGTTTTTTTGTAACTTGAGCTAACTCTAACTTTTATACCAGCTAACCATGTTATATTTTGAGCTTGTGATTAATAAACCAGTTGATTTTGCCACTCAAAATTCTGACCCCTGGGAATCAGTCTGTTAATTTTCTAACATGTAAAGATAGAACACATAACAAAATTGATCCTTCAACCAAATATGTTGTATCAGTGTGAAGTGAATATTACACAACAAATGCACAAAACATTATCTTTTTGCACTATTGTTTTTAAGTATGCAAGGATGATGGCTCTAGGAAATGCAAATGTCAATGTAAGTCCTAAAATATGTTGATGGAAAGGTCAATTATCAGATTAGCAAAAAGTATGTAAAATCAAACAAGTCAGTCATACGAGTCACATTTTTCATACTCTGCCAGTCAGCAGCAATGTTACTGTGGAAAATTTGGAAGAAGGTTACTGCAATACAATAGCATTTGCTGAGTGTGAGTTAGTCCCATTTAAAAAAAAAAAAAAAAAAAAAGAAATGTAGTGTTTCTGATCCGAGACACAACTGTATCGTCCTCTGGGAAGAGAGACGCGCTCAGTGGTGCCCATTTATAATAATCCTTTCACAGTCTTGCTTTGGGCTGTGTCAGTGCAGCTTCGCTTTGGATGATGAGATTTTCCTTCTTAAGGAGTCTGGCATGAAAAGTGCACTGTTCAGCAGCCTGACACTGTTTTTCAGTAGATGAGCTTTCCCTCAATTCTGTGTTTGCGTACTGGAACGAACTGCAGGCCTTAAATAAAATACTGGAACGTTAAAAGGAACGTATTATTGCACTTGCGTTGCCGCAGGATATATCTCACATCCCACTTTGTGCTCCCGAAGTCCATTCCATGGTGAAACTGGACCATCGTGGTGTTCAGAGATTCATATTGCAGCTGATTTTAAGCATAGTAATTTTTTCTATTCAAGACATTTATTTTATAACCAATAACATCTATTTGCACTGGTTTCTCTGTCTGGCAAGTGCAATGTTTATGTATTTGCTTCTCATGGATATTTCAATCTTTTATAATTGAAATCATATTAAACTCAAAGGAAAAGCTGGCTTCTTTTTAACAAAGTTTCTTACCTGGATTAAGAACTGGGCTTTGCTTAGACCACTCCAGAAGACTCAGCTTGTTGTTTTTTAAGCTGGAGCATTGACCAAGGTTTCACAATTGGTGACTGTATGATGTTTTAGTTATATAAAGCATTTCTGTGTAGCATTTGCTTCACAATTGGATTGGCTGTCTTTCTGTAAAACAAAATCTTATGTTGACTCTTGGTTCTTGTGCAGACCGAATCGGATTCTCCTCCAGGATTTGCCAATGGGTTTCATTAATCATCTTCCAGGGTTTGCTGCTGAAAGAGAATCCCATAATACTTGTCACCACTATGCATTACATTGGAAATGGTGTGCTTGTGATAAGCTGTGGAATGTGATGTTCACCAAACATGGGATGTAGTCCAAAAAAAAGCTCACGAGACAAAAGAAGATTCTTCTATTTGAGTTGCACATATTTGGACCGTTACAGTTTTATTAAATGTCTTTTTTTTTTTTTTTTTCTCTCAAAAGTGACTTTCTCTTTGCCACTATATACATGTCCATCTACTGAAGAACCCAGGGAACGGTTGCTTTTATATGAAGGTTTTAAGTTATTGTGCATACTTTCTTGGTGACTTTCCTCACCAGTCGTCTTCTTACCAGGTCACTCAGTTTGTTAAGCAGATGAAAACCAGGCAGATTTAGATAAGTGGTCTGCTCCTTCTATGTCTTAATGATGGATTTAACTGAATTATGCTTCTTTGAAGTCTTCTGACAGCCATCCTTGACTTATAGTTTTGCAATAATTACCTCCAAGTAGCACAGTGTTATATTGGCCTTCATGCTGCAGTTGCAGCAGGAACACTGAACAATCCAACTAAACACCTATCAGCATTGCAGTTTCATAAAATAGATTGGTAAACCATTGAATTTTATTTTATTTTTTTACTATTCTAGTGTTTTTGCAGGGCTTCTTTGAAAATGAAAACTACTAAATGGTGGCTTTTCACCTATTTGGCTTCAAGAGAGCTCCACCAGCAACAAAACAGTATCCTTTGTTGTGCCTGAAGCAGGCATAAAATCTAGATTTGGCCTAAAAAAGAGCTGGCAGCTCATCGCAGCCTGGACTAATTCAAAGACCCATTTTGTCTGTTTACACAATAAAACAAATATTCCTGTGGTCTCTTCATGCCAGTGGGGCTTTCAGCAAAAAAAAAAAGAAAAAAAAGAGAGACTATGTTTAAATGTACTGGGGAGGGATACGCTAACCGGCCCACATTGAAAACTGATCTTTAGCCAAAACCCACCCTGGTGGATAGTCAGGTGTGGCTTTGGGAACAATCCATCTCACTGAAATCTCAGTTTTCACTGTCAGGATATTATATAGGTCACTTAGCATCAACAGCCCAGAGGACCTGCCCTCATGTTTGAAATGAATCTTCCAGGCTGGGTGAGATTAGGAAGTTAGCTGTAATTCCTCTGCTGTGTACAAGCTTTGGTAATGAAGCTCTGCTCTTGGCTGGGTGCAGTGCAGATCTGCTGGTGGACGGGTAGGCAGCGACATGTGTTATATAACTCAAGTAGGTGGCTGGAGTAGCTCTGTGTGAGAGCGCGTGTTTTCTGGATGTGTGAATCTCCCCACACACAGTTGCCTTCCCCCTTGATCAGAATGGGCGTCTGTTGACTGAAACGGTTGCCTGGGGAGACGGAAGCAACGGGACATTTTGGAGAGGTGTCGTATATTGTGACTGGAAGTCAGTGAAATGCTTTATTCAAAGTGTGCTGGGGCTAGAGCCCCCTCCTTCTTCTACTCACCTCCCACCCAACCCCCCTCAGGGAGCAAATAGACAAATCCCCTTTGCTCCATACATGATTGCTATTGTTTCTGTAAACTGTCTGCTGTTGTTACTTGATGATCCATTCAAACATGTTTCAGTCATGTTGTTGGGTTTACCTGCTTTAGCTATGTGTAGCGCTAACAGGGCATGATGCTTCAGTTCCCTTGTCATTTACAGTTCTAACAGTATAAACTACTTTCTACTGTGACAATTACATCTTTAAAAAAAGTTCCTATTTTCCTATCATTTTTTTCTTGGATAAGATCCTGTCTTCTTACTCACTGTAGCATCAGGTAAAGCTTTCAATGTTGTCTCTGTATGTGTAACGCTAACATATAATTACATTAATTATTGCAACGGGATGTAATATGATGGAGGACAGAAAACTACATTTGTTGTGTGAGCTTGTGGTGAATGAGCAAGGCAAAACAATAAACTTGATTTAAGTTGCAAAAATGTACTTAAGAAATAAACTAAAAAAATGGACATCACCAGACAAAATTGTACCAATAACACAAACAATGAACAACTGCAGTTTTAACCTTCCTCCCCGAGTCCTTCAAAAGGCTCAGTCATTCCCCCGCTGACTGTGTGAGTAATTCAAAAGTTCAGGGCTTTTTCCCTTTAGTGAAGTCTTCAGCACAAACAAACAGCACACATTTTTATCCAATATGGGAACTCAATACATCCAAGGTCCAGAGATACAAACATACAAACAACAAACATAATTCATTTAATGCATTCAATGCTTTAATATCATAAACTGAAAATAAGCAACCTTTGACAAAATAATCCAAACAACCTGAATCTCAAACAACTGGCTGCTGAATTTGGTAACTCCACATCAAGCTATCATAAAATTTTGGGATGTAAAAGGCAGACCGCTCCACTCCACCCATGCACAGCCAGTAGCAAGGGTGCAAAACCAGAGCAGACATTGGCTTTGAGAGCAACTCCCGTTTATAACAGGTTACACATATGAATGAATGGGTTATGCATATGCTTGTTGACGTTGACTAAATGTTGACTACTTTTTCTGGTTTCTGGTTTTATTTTATTTTTTTCCTTGTGTCTCGCCTTCGTTTCCCCCGAAGAACTCGGCTCCCCATCCAATTACCCAGCAGAGCACGCTCCACGCATTTAAAAGCCCTGCTCTTCCGACCTTTTAAGTGTCATCTCAAAATCATCTGTCTGGAACAATCTATTCTCTTTCTCCCATTTTTTTTCCCACTCATGTCTGAAAGTTCTCGTTCAAATCGGTGTCGATGATTACCTTTACAGCTCAGGGTCTACTGCATCAATTTTCTTTGTTAGCAGCTGGTCCAGCATGCTCTCAACCTTGCCTCTGACAAAGAAGGCAGAGCAGTTGTCTAACCAAGTGGTCATGATTTGGTTTATTTGGAAATCAGAATGCAAGTCAAATGATTGGAGGTGGGATGAAGCTAAAACGGGCAAATCCTGTTTATAAGACACTTTTAAAGGCATTGAAGTTTGTGGAAATGTTCAATAGACATTGATACTTTTGCACAGCAATGTGTGTGCATGTAAGTGATAGAGGAGGGTTATATTGTATCCCATCATGCATTGTGTGAAAATCATTGAAATGCTCCAAAATGCAGCCTCTGATTGATCAAGAATATAATCCCAATAAACACTTGAAATAACCTTTTGGTATCTTCCATCACCCTGTCCTGCATGCTAAAAGTTCAAATAAAGGTCTATAGCCAGTCATTTCAGCACAGCGCTTTAGAGTTTGGGGAAAAAAAAAACAAAACAAAAAAACAAAACAAAAGAGTTGCCACTCCATTCTTGCTTATCTAACCTCTCATTATGACTCTATTTAAATTTTTCCAGGCCCATTTCTGTTCTTGGTCACTGTGTTCGTTAACACATAGGCGTGACTTCAGGAAAAGAGCCGAGAGAGCTACAAAATGATGCACTGTGTGAATCCAGTGACATGGTGATGAGTCACTGCAAATTCTTTTTGCTGCATATGACCCATGCTGAGCAATAAAACACCTCAGTCTGCAGTGACTCAAGGACAGAGATAGCTGCTGCAAAACCAAACATGGACTGGTTGCAGATCACACGTTTTAGGACACACTGTATAACCAGCTAGACACACTTACTATAATATTATTATTAATTTTTTTCAGGAAGAAGCTGTTGGTTGTCCTTGTACTTGAAAGTCCTTGTGAATTTTAATCTGAAAAATGAAAAGGCCCTGCACTTCCTAATCAATTATTTCTCTGCATATCCATGCTTGGAGGCACAGTTTCTGTCTGAGTATGCAATAAAGTTCATGGTAAAACAGCTTACATGAAGCTTGCCTTTAACGTTTTGCTGCTTTTATTATTTAGTCTTCCATAACTGTGTGTCAGTGAATGGACTAAAAGTGAGAGTAAATGGGGGCATTCAGAGGCCACTCAGCTTCGGTCAGGGCAAGAGAAGCCCAGGGAGAGAAGAGGACAGAGATAAATGGCTCAGATGGAGAATCGACTACCCCAATCAAACGCAAGAGATTGAATGAGCAAAGATTGTCTGAGCTCAGCATAAAAAAACATCTCTAATGTGATTGCTTCGACGTGAAGGCAGTGAACGGGAACATTGGCCGGAAAGAAGTTTCTGTAAAAGATTACGCTTGCACATCATTAGTGGTTTTATTTCTTAATAGAGGTGTTTGAGCATGAGTTCATAGCCCTCACAGAAACTGTTCAAACTTTAAGCTTTCTTGTGGTGGTTTTTGCTTGCTTTGGCATTTTGAAAGTTGTACGAATTGAATAATCCGTTTCCGTATTTTGGTATTCGGTTTACAGCCTCCGTTGTTGAAACTGCCTGAGTTTGCAAGTGCACACTGTCAGTGTTGTGATTGAAAACAAAAATATTACCTTACCAAGGCAAATAGTGAAGTAGGACTGTAGAGTGTGGGAGATGGAGACAAGTTGACATCACAAATACCATCAAGCTGTATGATGAAACATGATGGGAGCGTGTCAGATGTTACTTGAATGGTGCCCACGGCATGCAAATACAGTTGAAACAAGATATTTTCCTGCACGCAAAGACGTATAGCCCTATTTTCCACTCACTAACTGACATTATGTCAGACTAAAACTTCTGTTTTAAGTCATTTTGGATTAGCAAAATTTGTTCATTTTTTACAAATGCCAGAATAATGAGCATCTTTGAGACTTCTTTTTTGTCTCCCTTCTAGGTGATATTTAAAGCATTTGTATTACATTTTCTTAAAAAAAGCTGAAAGGCTATTACAGAAAGTTTTCCACTTCAAACATGTTGGCCTATTTAAAATGACTTATTCCTGAAATAATCACTTATGTAAGGTTAGTTATTTTCTCTTTTTGATCCTTTAAAGGCTAGGTTTCTATCATGGTCTCACTCTTTTCATTCATGAAACCTAAAAATAATAAAATTTCCATAAAATACTATAAAGTATTTGATGAATGAGGTTCTGAGATGGGTCAATAATTACAAAACATGAGTCATCATCTTTTTGCATCGTCAGACTGAAAAACTCGAAGTTGAAATGACAACATGGCTGCTTCCTAAGACCTGTTGTTAAACTTGTAATGCTGTTGACTCCCCAGTATTTGAAGGGCTTAGCTGCCTGCCAATAACCAAAATCCCCAAATACTTGAGACACCTGCACAAATGCTTTTAATTGCCTATTTTTTTACAGTTCAAATATACCTTATTATGCATTAACGTGCACAGTGAAAAGCATCTTAGCACCAGTGTGGGGCATAACATCCACTGTCTCCCCTATCTCTGCTCTTGGGGGTACAGCCAATCAGTGGCATGATAAATAAATGGCGTGTATCAACTAGCAGTGGGGCTATGTGTTTCAGCTTCCAAAGCTGCGTTTTCTTCCTATTTTAGACATACGCTATGACAAAAAGCAAAACATTTGCTAAACAATTAAACATAGTGTACAAAGACTCAAAGAAATTTGGAACGTAGTTGGATAGCTTCAAAAAAAATAAAGACGTTCATGTATCTTTAAGCATAAAACAAACGGCAAACTCTTCACAAGAAGTAAAAAATTTGTGCAAATAACAGCAGGAATGTAACTTATTGACTTTTGAAATTGATTACTTTCAAATTGCCATGCATTGAGCTCATTGATTTCCTTTCTCCCTTCCTCCTTGGTCTCCCCGTCTTGGGCTTGCTGTGATGCACCTACAACATCCTATTCAAGGTAAGCCTCTCAGACACTCCCTTCGATGAAGAAATTCTTGAGAGCACTGACCATATTAAAGATGGATATTGTAAAATACACTCAACAAAACTTTTATTGATGGAAAGTGAATCCAATAATGGACAACTGGAGACTAAAGTCTTCACATATTGGGCTTTCTCAGTAGATTCACCATCTGTTGATTATTTTTTATTATATATATGTATATATATAATAGCTTAATGTTAATTGTAACATTAAGGCTCTGGTCTTTGTTTACCAGAGCATTGAGGATTAAACCAGATGTGCATCCAGTCAATCGATAAGTCGAAGGAAGGACTCGGCATGTATTACTGAAATGTTGCCATTTTATGTGCTCAAATGTGCCCAGCTAATTCATCCATCCATAATCCAACGTAATATGTTGGGTTGGCTCATCTGGCGTCCTAAAATATCCCTTTGTAGGACAAAACAAGCATAAAACCTGGTGTAGTTTACAAGCTGGTTTGTACTGATAATATATTTAGAAGTCTGAGGCAGAATAGTGTCTGGGTCTTGCAGATTTCTTCTGGGCTCGGGGATTGCTCATAGAGGTAACCTCTAGAGAGAATCCCAGATGGGGATGCCATCCTTTCAGCTGGCCTACTTCCCTGCCACTCATCACACATAGCAATTTGTACAATGTTTCTGTGCCACTTCTCTTGCTAAGTCGTCCGTGTAATTATTGTGTACATTGTGGCTTTGCTGCAGCAAAGGACTCTCACCCCACTGTAGACAGAGTTTTCATACGATTTGGAAACCATGTTGTGGACACTCTTGTGGTGGACATGCATGTATGTAAGTTGCATGCAAACAGTTACGGGTAGGTGCTGCCAAGCAGAAGAGGCAGGATGACATGATGTACTAAAAAAAATAAAAAGTGGCTCACAGCAATACTACTTCACTCTGGAAAACAGGAAGAGATGATTAAAACTATAATTCAGGGTGTGATGGGAACAGGGCACCCACTGGGTTTTAAAAGCATGTGATCACAGACAGAGTCCTGTGGGCCCACTTCATAGCAGTAGTCATTACAATTTAAAAGAAAACTCAGTGTGGTCAATGCTGCTTTTTCCATCTCGATACAGCAGTATGTATTTCCCCTGTGAATATACAGCAGTGTGGCTGTGTTTTTACATAAGAAAGAAGTAGCTCGCTCAGTGTGAATTCTGTAATTTAAGCTGCTCTGCTCTCTGTTGTGGCAGCTGGTCTTGCTGCACGTGGGCGTTAATGCAAGTAAGTCACCAGCATTCATCTTGGAGTGTGTTATAATTCCATCTTCTTCTTATTTTCCAAATCGCATAGCTCTTGCTGTGCTAATCCCGAAATTGTGAGATTGCCAACATGTCACTCTAGTGCTTCCTTTTTTTTTTTTTTTTTTTTTTTAACAGCCATGAGAAACTCCTCATTTTTTAGGCTTCGATGTTTTTCTGCCGTGAATAAACATTCCAACATGTTATGTAGTCATACTGGTTTGGGCGAGAACAAGTCGGAACAAAAATGTTCACTAAATCACAGACTTTGGGTGCAGTAATGTATAGATTTTAACTGTGTTTGTGACACCACTTTTGTGCCAAATTTAAAATTGAATAGGGAAGCCATTTCTTGTGACTCTCCTGGGCATTTAGTCTCCACGTTGAGTTTGGAGTCAACCGGTACTTGCTTACAGTTTGTCCCTCTGTTAACTCAGAAAAATCCAGAATCCATACCAAAGCCAGATCTTTGTGCTAGGGCGAAACCAGTTTTGGGAAATATTACTTGACATCATCATTGCATAATATTGTGATATTTGTCTATTATTATTGACCAATAGTTTCATTACTAATGTCTTTTTTTTTTTTTTTTAGATCATTAGAGTCCACATCCTACCTTTAAATTTGTGGTCACTAAACTACAAAGCAGAGATGGTGGTAAAGGACAGAGAAAGTCTGTTCCACTTGACTAATTACATTTGAATGTGCAGCACCTGAAATCAAAAATCGCCTCCAGTGAGAGGTGTGCGGTTGCAGTATTGCACACATTGATATGGAGAAGATTTTTGCAATTTGTTACATTGTGCAGCTCTGAGTTCAAAGCCAATGTGGTGGCCCTGTCTATTAAATGTTGGAAAAGTTGCATATATAAACTTCATTTAAACTTTCATTCCCATCTTTTAACTTTGACCAAAAAGATTTTTAATGTCAGCCTTGGAAGAAATTTTGCAATATTCACAAGTCTTCCCCAGGATAATCGTCTTGTTTGCAATTCTGTTTCAGCTCTTCCATCACATCTCTGAAAATTACCTCAATTTCTTAATTGCACATCAAACTGCTACTGTAATAGATCAAAGGAGACCGTGATTTTAGGTCATTTTTAAGCTTTTGCAGCTTCAGCTTCTTTCTTTTGTTACCAGGTCTAAGGAGCTGCGCCTCAGCAACACCGTTTTTTTTTTTTTTTTGGATGGGAGGCCTTTGTAATCCCCACGACTCCAGGCGGTTTTAGCTTCTTTCCTTTTTCAGTCGGGTTTCTCCAACAACTAGAAAACCAAGGCATGTGACAAAGGAGCATGGGCTCAGGCGGCGCAGAAATCATTCATTGCTACCCCGTGGTGTGGTGTGTATCGTCTCTAGTTGAAAGGGCTTATGTAAGATATGCAGCCTCACTTAAACAGGACAGTCATAAATCAGCCGACACGCTCACAACAACGCAGCAACTTTTGTCTGAGTTGTTCAGAGGGCTCTTCAGCTCTTCTAAAGGTTTGCTCCCGACTTCTCCCTCTGTTTTACTCTTTCCATTATGCAGTGCGGAAAGGATGAGAAATGGCTATGAGGGAGGTTTTATAAGACTGTTCATTTTGATAAATCATTGCGTGTCTGTTCCAAAGGCACTCTGAGCATGCAAACCCTTAATGACTGCAATTGGGTGAAAACGTTCTTCAACTTTGTCAAGTCATCAATTCTCTTCACATTTCTTCCCTGCAGTATAGTATATAGATCACATACAGCCACTTTTTTTTCTATGCAGGAGTTGAGTTGATTTAATTTGAATATGCAAATGATACCTAGTTTCACACTTGGTACATAACATACAAATAAAACATACAAATAAATACTTAAGGAAGCATACACACACACACACATATATATATATATATATATATATATATATATATATATATATATATATATATATATATATATATATATATATACAACATTTTTCCTAAACACAGGAATTTTCGTCTTCCTCTCGCTGTTTTCACGCCATTTGTCTGCATCATATCACATATTTTGGCATCGCGTTCTAGTGAAGTCTTCCAAAATTTTGAGGAAAGTAGAACCTGTCTCAACTTTTTTTCCACAATAGTGTAAATGCCTGTTTTGAACATGAAATCTGCTCTGATTCACTGACTGTGCCTTCATTTATGAGCATAATTTACATCGCTCTGTCGTTTTCATGTTCTTTCTCACACAAAGACACAGATTTACTGCTGCTGAGAGTAAAGTTTAAAGGTTCAGTTTCCACTCCTGTTTTCACAGCAATTATCTAAAATTAAGCTTAAAGAAAATCTGTTTTTAGCCTTTATGGTAAATGGTAATTTTGAAGGAGCACTGTGTCTGGTTTTGGCTAGAGCCGTTCCTCTGCTGCTTTAGAAAAGGCTTGTTACGGTTACCGACACAGCGGTGTTGTCATTGCCTCTGTGAGTCGTCACATTGCGCTGTTTTTTGTCAGCCATTCAGCATCGTAGTCAGTCATAAACGAGCTTAGCACCTTTCTGAAGCGCACAGACGGCATCTTCCGGTCTTCAGGGCCATGGCTGGCATGTGACTGGAAGAAAGAGAGAATGAGTCTGAGCCACCGGATGCGTAGTCAGGAACCAGTCATCATTCTCTTCCTAATCTGCCTGGTCACCCCCCCTGTTCACTGCCATCTGGAGAGGATGCCAGGGACTGGCCTTGTAGCAGAATTAGGCTCACGGGCTCGGAAAGCCAAGAAAAGCCTAGAGGAAAATGGCCTTTTTGCAGTTCACGCCTGTCTGTCCTGCGTCCTTGCTCTGTGGTGCTGGCTGGCAGCCAGCAGTGCTGACGTAAGCTGGCCTGCCTCTCAACAAGACAACATCAAGCTCATCTGGCATCCAAACAATGCTCGTAAGAGCAAAACCCCTGAGTGTAAAGCAGTCTATTGACTCACAGAGGCATTGGTTTAATGTGTATTGCAACCATCCAACTCAAATTTCTGTGGCAAGCTGTTAAAATGTTCCCTTTTTTTTTAACCCACCATTTAAATTCAGTGGAGTTCAGATTATAAATGAAGGTAAAAAGTATCTTTTTTTTTTTAAGCTCTATCCACTGGAGAGCACCGAAATGCAGAGAGCTGTCATTCTCCACGTAATGAGACTGTTGGCTGCATAATGTTTTGCTGCAAAAATAATGACTTCAGAGATTCACGGAGCACATGTGCATGTTGTAGGTTGTGAAAATAGTGCTGTTCTTGCTGTGCATAATGGAGTATGCATCAGATGCTGTCAACGTTAACCCTCTAGTCATTTGATTCAGTAATGTGGGTTGGCTAATTGGTTATGAGAACAGAGAGGGAGCGAGAGAAGTAATTCCCACTCCATGGTTACTCAGGTTTTATGCTTAGCACAGCTATAGTAAGGGACATTTTGTCTGTCTCTCTGTAGTTAACCAGTCCAGGCTCCACAGACCAACGTTTGTCGGCGCTCTTGGTGTTTTTTTTTTTTTCGTTTTTTTTATTCATACGTCTCCTCTACTTCGTAACTACCAGTTGAGTTGGCTTTAATCAGCTTTAGTTATTTTGCTTTCACCTCCCTTATCTCTTTAGCTCAGTGGTCTGTGAGGAGATAAAGACGGTAAGTTATAATAAGCAGCTTGTGAGAATTTGAGTGCATCCAGAAAAAAAAAAAAAGAAAAACTGGTCTTGAATACGAGTTATTATGAATATAAATAGCACATTCTCCTGAACAGTGTCTGATCAAAATCAGTCCCCCTGAAATTAAATGGGTCATGATCAGGATGGATTGATATAATATATTTCAATAAAAGGAAACACAAAGAGTAATCAATGACTAGAACAAAGCTGGAACCCTGACTATCTGAAGATGAGCCGCCTCCTCTTCTCTTCCACGCTGTGGGCGACTTTCAGTGCTGAAATTCAAGAAAAGTTGCTTCTTCTTTTTGACATTTGTCGACTTTGGCTTTGCTTGCTTCTTACTTCTTGCTTTGACTAAACGTTGGTTTCTGAGTTGAAAAGCAAGCAGGTTTTACTAGAGGATTTATTGGAGCCTGGTTTTCTTATGTCTGACAGTTTTGAAAGCCTGCCTTGGTGCATTACAGCCACCCTATGGCAGCAAGGTTCTGATCGAACTAAAACGATATAGATTAACGTCATGTTTACAGTTCAAATCTTTTGACTATAGATGCATTCATAGATATTGGAATTGACCAGTTTTCCTTTTTGGTGGAACAGTGGTGGTGATAGTTCGTCCCTTAATCGGTGGTTCGCAGTTCGATTCCTGCTCTGTTGCTGAGTGCTGTTCATAAAACCTGCAAACTCCAAACCATTGTATGTCTATAAATAATCGACCAACATGTACTTTGATGCTCTGTCTGGTATTTATTAGTAGGCAGATAAAGGTTTGGGGCATATACCTATTTGATATACTATACATTTTTTTTATTCTTTCATTTTCTATTTCATTTAGCACTACCGTTTTTGTAAAAGTGATAGCATATGTAATTATTAGATGTTACAGCCCTTCGCATAAAAAGCATAAAAAGCAGAATCAAAGTTGCAATCAACTGGTCAGACCTTAAATAAAGCATGCATAGGTGTTGGCCAGGATAATCTTTTTTGGTGCATTTCTGGGAACTACCATTCAAACAGAAGAAATCAAGTGCTCAGATAGTCATAAGGGAACTTTAATACAGACAAATCAAGCCCAGTGAGGTTAACTTTTAGCGGGCTGATATAAAATTGTTGCATGTTGCCTAGGCAGTAGACTTCATCAACAAAATCAACTCAAAATAAATTTGTTCCAGCAGACAGACAGCTTCTTCTTAGCCATGGTAACTATAGCTTATCTGTTTATTTATTTCTGCTTTTTTTGTTATCATGCTCTTTCAATCAAATGATGAGGAAGTCTTAATTTATACTTTTCTGTGAGTCAAAGTATTAGTTACTTTGACTCACAGCAAAACTGTTTTATATTTTATGAAAACTATAACAGTATTCATGAATGTTGTGTGAAAAAAAAATCTATTAATAAAAGTAGCCAAGATGGGCAATTATCTGGGAATTAAACTCTGTTAACAGAGTTCAGAAAACCAGATTTTCCTGTGCAGTGTGGCTGCTCATGGCCCTTTTATACCTGTTTATAACTGAGGAAGTATCTGGTACCTTACTTACTTTTCTTTATGAGGCTATTTTGTAAATTTATTGTCCTAACTTTGTGTTTTCTTATTGTTGTTTTCTGATTATAAAATGAATGCAGTTTTCATATTCGTGACTGAATTTCAATTTAGTCTATACATCAGAGGGCCAGTCGTCATTTTTTATGGATTGGTGTGTTGCAGAACCACAGAAATTGGAGCCGTTATTAAAAACTAAATGTTTTTCTAACCTGAGGGGTAAACAGGACCTGAATCCAGTAGAACTAGTCCATCAAAAGAAGCTGTTTTGTATTTGAATTAATTAACCAGAATATTACTGAAGCCTTGGATGGGTAAATATGGGTGTCTTTACATAAAGAGCATAACCCTCACATACAGGTTCAGCGGTTTTCCCCAAAGTGTAGGATTACTGGCCTGGCATTCCTCCTTCGATTTTTGCAATATGTTCACTTATTGTTTGGTTTTGTAGTCATTTGTAAGAGAAGCAGCATGGAGCAATATGGTTTGTCCTCCCATAATGTATCATTGGTCCCTCACTGTGAAAGCAAGGTTTTCTCCTCCACCTCCCTCCCACTTGCCCTCTCTCCTTCCTTTCTCTTGCACTCCGCAAGGGTGAACGTGGGCGGCTGTACAGAGCATGACAGCAGAGCTCTGTTGAATGCAGACTAGAAAACGAGGGATAAAGAAATGCAACACCCATGGAAACACTTACAGTCTTGATAATGGCCCAAGTTTGTCTTTGGGGGATGTGGATTTGGTGTTGAGCTTATCACTGCACCACCATTTTGTGATGTCTCTGAGTTTTTAATTGGAAGCTGAAATTATTCACCGATTCAGTTTTTTTTTTTTTTTTTTTTTTTGGTGCATTAATCTCCAGTTTGACACCATTAATGAGTCACTCTGTCAAAATGTATGTTTTGTCTGTGCTCCTGCTGGGGGGTGTTTGCATCCCATAATGCCTTTGTTTCTATCTTCGTCTTTACGTAAGCATCTTTCTTCTTCTCCCATTGTCTTCCCTCCTGCTGCGATATGTGCTGCGAAACGCTCTGCAGCAGTGACACTGATGAGCACAGCATCAGTCTCCAGCTGTGCCTCTGTGCATGTGGTTGTGGTCGCATATTGTGGCTGCTTGTGCATGTGCTTCGCAGTGAGTTTGCTCGTGTATGTCACGCCCCCCGCTTGACAGTGTAGTGGCGCTGATGAATGCATCTGCAGACAAACTGAGCTGAATGCAGCTTGTTATTCTATCTAACAGAAAAACCAAAACAAAAGATATATATATATTTTTTTTCCCCAATTTCTTAAACTGTGTTGTTTTTTGATGGTGGGAGGAAATGGGGCTGATTTCTTTGAACGGCTGCACAGCAATCAGTCTAGGTTTGGAGTCAGAGTTGATTACCGGCTGAGAGGTGGACGCCAACAAAAATCTGTGCACAGTGGATAATTACCTTTGCCAAGGAGATTATACCTGGCACCCTGTGTTATTTGTCTGCTTATTAGCAGGATTACTCAAATGTAATGAATGGATTTGCATAAAATGCATTGAAGTTGAGACGCAGCTCAATGTAGAGATGGAGCTCATATTTCTGAAAGTCTCTGCAATGTAGTTCGGAGTCTGTCCTTTTCTTTCCTCGCTTATTTTTGAGCTCCTATACACAAAGCTGACATGAAGAGTCAGAACCAAGTAAAATCCCCCCCTGCAGTGTTTCCTCACTATGCAATCTTCTGAGGTTGTGCCACAATGCACGACAAAAATAGTCTACAATGTGTAAGCTACTAAACTTTAGTAGTAGTTTAGAAGTTATTTCAAAAGGTAACGAAATGTATATATAAGATAAGGTCATGATTTTTTTTTTCTTTGTCTGACATTTGGGTATAATTTATTGCTTCAAACTGACAAAGTTGAACAAAAATAAATTCAATTTAATTAGCATTTATTTTATTATATTTTATGTTGTTTTTTTTCAAAACAATTATTCTAATGAGTAATCAAATATTCACTCCAACATTTTAAGGTCATTTAAAGATCTTAAGAGATCTAATCTCTTTGAGCTCAAATTTTGCATGAAGCACTACAAAATATTTTCTGTTTATTAAATAATGGTATACCATAAGCCTGTAATGTTAAAGGTGACTAATTATGCTCTATGACATCAAATAGCTTCTATGAATAAGCTGGTGTATTTTCATGTTTCTGTTGTTGTTGTGACCTCTGTTATAAATTCAAGCAACTTAAGTGGTTTTGATCTGTTGTAGAAATCATTTTTCACCTGAGGTAATTGTGAAGGCAATCAAGACCTAATGGGGGGACTGTAGTTCCGTGGGTAGAGTAGTTTATTTGCAATTGAACATTTGTGAGTTAGATTCCAGTTTCCTCTTGGACCATGCAATTATGCTCCTTCACCCAAAGGGGCACAATGGCAAGACACTTTACCCCAAGTTGCCTACTAATTTGTGAGTGTGATTGGCTGTATATGACTCTGGTGTAAAACACTTAGACAAGAAAAGTCCTACATCAATTCTGTCCAACTACCATTTAATGAATAAAAAAAAACAACACAATTAATGTCACATTAATGCACAGAGCTCATTAACTGTCCTGAACTGCCATTACGACCAGCCTGCTTGACGGGTTCCAACAGAGCTGATACAGTGTTACAAATCAAAATGACAAGCAAAACAAACCAGTGCTCCAGATGCTCCTGGCAGCCAGATATCAGCCCGGTGTTTAAGTTCTGGGGACATGCTAGCTCCGAGTTGTCAGTCTGCGTTTACTTCCTTAGCTTCTGCATAGCAAATGGTTCTTAATCTACCGATACAGAGGAGCGAGATTTGATACTCCACGGAGCCTGTTAACGCAGGGCATTCAGAGATCATGGTATGTTGACTGGTGATTGATTGAAGGATTGCGAGGGGGAATGGAGCCAAACAATATTTTCACAGAGACGGTTGGAGCATCAAAAATATAGCTAAAAACAGTTGAAGAGGTGAAAAACATACAAAAGCTCACACCTGTTTTTAATTCAACAAATACTTTTCTAAAATGACTTCTATCCTGCAATGGTGAATCAAAGCAAGATTTCTGAATTAGAATATCACATCTCTTTGCCAGCCCCTGGTGCTATGCTATTTGCTTCGTACACAAGGTCTGGGCTCTTGGCTATTGAGAAACAGTTGCGTCGTGGAGACGTGGACCGTGTTGTGGTTTTAAATTTAACCCAATCAATAACATCTCCCTGTGACGTATGCAACGCGCCAGTTACACAATATGAAGCTTACCAGAAGTTGCCTGCGCTGTAAAGAGAGAAGTGCCGATCCAAAATGAGGCGTCTGTTACTACAGGCAGACTACTATTCTAAAACAGCGCGGAAAATCAATGTCATCTTTCACAACTTCTCCTTCTGCTCGCTGATGGGCCTGGTAGAAAATCTACCGGAGGGAATCCAAGTGAAGGAGAGAAAGCCCAGATGTGCTGTGAGCAAGATTTTTCTGAGCGGAATTGCACAAAAAGCATTTGACAGGCTACTGCGCTGCAGATTTGTATAGTAACGCCAACCTAATAAGCTATTAACTGGTTAATTCACCAGGCTAACAGCTCAGCTAGCTGACATGGAGTCTGTTGTTTAACTAACAACTATAACTTCACAACAGCATTATCTTAATAAATGTCTTTCATCTCTACACATAACCATTCTGTTTTTGTGACCGGAATTTTATGTCAGAGAGCAAAAAAATGCCCTTTTCAGGATTCTTAGGCTGACTTTAGTTGTGCCTGCTCCACAGTTTGCCTCTCATTGGAGCTTTTCTGACGTCTTTCTTTGAACTGAACTATAACCATCAGCTTGCTTTCCATGAAGCTAAACAGGACCTTTTGCTTATATTACCTTGTGTTCTAAGTCTTTGTCAAATGACTTTGAGTTCTGTCACCTTGTCATACTTTTACATTTCAAATTTGA
The DNA here is from genome assembly GCF_051168715.1 of Poecilia mexicana. NCBI lineage: Eukaryota > Metazoa > Chordata > Actinopteri > Cyprinodontiformes > Poeciliidae > Poecilia > Poecilia mexicana. Next base: position 12,736,165 of record NW_028263386.1, on the reverse strand, counting down.
GATGGCAGTCTGCATATAAAATGGTGACATTTCTCAAATCGTCCAATTACAACAGAAACAATCTCTTTAAGGAAATATCTGAAAATAACACATCAGTTCTGATGTAGGAAGTTCTCTACTTGTACTAATTTCCTGATCTGATTTAATGTTACTGCTGAATTTTGCTTTATCAAGCACATCAGAGAAGTCTGTATCATAACGGATTTTTATTAGGATTTGTGTTTCGACTCTGAAGAGAAAATTATCCTGATGGCATTAATTTCATCCTAAAGGAGGCTGAGCTCCAGCTCTACTGCTACAGTCGAGACTTATGTGAGCCACTTCAGCCAAACTCCGACAGTTGGAGAGCGTTTCTACCAGGAAAACTATCATGAGTGGAGTTAGCAAAACTCTGATTTCTTTAAGCAGTTTATTCTCTGGGGTGGAATCCTGCAGTTTATGGTCTTTCTGTCAACAGTCGAAAAGCAAAATTGACTCATACATTTGTAAGGTCAGCAAGGAGACTTGCATGTTTTAAAGAGAATTTTAATTTGCTAGATTTCATCAACCTGTGATATCGTCTGTCCGGCCCAAATGTAAAAGATGTGTGGATCTGCTAATGACTGTAATAGTGATGTAAATGTAATCAGACATGAGGCAAACTAATAGTTTTAATGATGTAAACTGTCTGGAATCAAGCATTATAGAATCTTTTGCAGAATATATTTGTTTATTTCTACATCCACTCCCATATGCATTATGAGATTTCTAAGCTATCATCTTGAGTAAAAATATGTTTGCAACTTATTTACACAACTTTAAGCTGTAGGAATTGCTTGGCAGAACATTTCAGTGGTTTTCATATCGGCCATCATCCCCTGCTTTAACTCACATTGAAGAGACGTTTCCTGAACTGCTTCAGGTGACTCGTTTGCAGTCCTGGGTCCAAGATGAGATCATGTAACATATTAGCATAATACCTTAGCTGTGGATTAGTTTGGTCTTTTTTTGACAAGGAGATTTACAAACCAGCTACAAATCTTCCCTTTATGTCCCGTCCTCTGCTTCCTCCGCTACAATATGACATTTACTGTTGCATTCCCTCTTAATGGCATGAGAAATTTAGCTGATTTTTGTATTCCTTTCTTATAACTGATTTCCATCAAGACTTCAGCTTCCATTTTATCACTTTGATGGAAATAGGACAAAGCAATTGGAGTACAAATTATGCTCATGTATCTCAGCTATTTTTTTTTTTTTTGTTTTTTTCATTTCTCATCATGGCCTACTTTGCAAAGACTACTTGCAGTGTTATGTTTTTTTTTCTCTTTGTTTTCTGTCATGCTGAGACTGCTACAAAGCTAATATTAAATGTCGGCTCTGTGAGGTTAAAATGACTTTAGCTCCAGCTTTGATCATTGAAAGGCCTGGACAGGTGTGGAAATAAAATCATGAATGAATGCATGAATGAGGGTTCGACTTTTGATAGGAGGAAGAAAAATGCAAAACAGAATTTGTCTTGACACTTAAACAGTGAGGGCCTGGAGGTTGCCTAGGAAACTGGTTGCCTTTGCAGTGGATGGGCAAGTGGGCGTGGAGTCAACAGGGGTTTGTGGGCCGGTGAGAGCGGAGGCTGGCGATTGGTACACAGCGCCTACTGCACGGGGGCTTGATGCTGACGATCTGACAGCGGCACTGACCCTGCTGGAGAGGGAGGAGGGGGGGTCATGACAGTGCTTCACGTTGGAAGTCCGTTCAGCCTTTGTTTATGTTGTATCCCTCAGCTGGAAGTGACAAGGGAGTGTGAAAACATCCCACTCGGAGAACATCCTCCTCAGCTGCTGTGTATTTTTAGATCATTGTTGCATGTGCCAGTCCTGGTGAAAAGGAGTAGTGACAAATTTCGAAAACAAAAAGTACCAAACTGTAAAGGCCTTGTTGAATATTTCAATAGAGATTTTCTGATCAAAGATGATGTTGCCACTTTCTAATCACATGTTAAAAGATCATTTTAAAACTAATAATACATAAAGTGTGTAATTCGGGAAGGAAAGGATTTAATTTCTGTCTTAGTGACCTCCTTTTTAGAAGCATCTGGTTGTTTCTCTAACTCAATTTCTAAACATAGTGAACAGAATCTTTGTTATTCAGAAGAAACTTCCTCACCGAAGAGTGTGACCTGATAGCGTTTATCAGGTCACACTCTTCAGGTTTGTCTTGGAAGTCAATATTTGAATATGAGAATAACATCACATCTAAGTTAAGTTAATTTTAGCTTATTTATGCGCCACTGGTTTAATACTTTTTTTTTTTAAGTCAGAAGTGCTAATCAATAATTTGTAACATCTAATCTGTTTTATTTGTGCAGCAACCATATATGTCACTGAACCATATTTGTTACTTAGAACTTACATTCACCATAAATAGGAAGCACACTTTTATTGCGTTTTGTTCACTAATCCAACTGGAAGCGAAGAAAACATACTGTCTCTGTGTTTATGGTTTAATATATTTTTGATGCATGTGTGCAGTTGTTTCAGATATGACAGCATATTTGGGTTCAGAAATTTGCAATATCCTGAAGCATAATGACACTATGAACAGAAATAATTTATGTCATGTTTTATCAGTTTATGTTTGTGGTTTCCTGTTATGTAAGCTCAAGAAGAACGGAAACGGTCACTATGGGAGAAATTACACCAAATAAATCAGTGGTATTTTATTTATTATGTAAAAACTGACTTCACTGTAGGAGTGAATCATTTAGTTGTGAAATGTTTTGTGCTAAAGCTCGAAATGCTTTAACATTAGCTGAGTGTGTGCTCATATAAGCTTGCAAACACAGTTGTCAATACATTTCTTCTGTTCACACGTTCTCTGTCACACGGTGAGAAGTGCTAAGAGGAAGGAATCATGCTGACTTGTAAAAAAGGCGACCTCCAATTAAAGGTCAAGGATCTTGTGGTTTTCACATTAATATGGACTGTAAGTGCGATGAAGCACTGTCCCAGTAATTTCACTATTTGTTTGCAGGTTGTACTGCAAAATAACACCTGAGGGACTAAACAAGAAAGGAAAATGGTAATAATTTGCATATAGACACAGCTCAAAAAATAAGAATATTGTCATTTTAAGTAATTTTGTAAGTGGAACATTTACATTGAATCATTATGTACACAGTGACATGTTTCAAGCCTTAATTTCTTGTAGTTTTGATGGATATGGCTGACAGATAATGACTCAGATAATTACACCAATTAAAAAAATCCTTGTATACGTGTCATATTATGGCCTACACAATCATGGGGAATAGTGGTGACCTGACAGACGTCCTAAAAACACCACCTTAATTACCTCCACAAAATGGTAAAATACGGAAAGTTATTGCTAAAGAAGCTGGTTATTCACAACCAAGCATATTTATAGAAAGTTGAGAGGAAGGAAAAAGTGTGGTGGGAAAGTATGCATCAGTGGCAGTTATAATGGCATTCTTGGGAGGATTGTCCACCCAAATTCATTGAAGAATTTGGGAGAGTTTTACAAAGACTGAGGCTGGAGTCAGCATATTAAGATTCACGATGCACTGGCAAATCCTACACAAGGGTTACACATGTAACATTCCTCATGTCAAACCACTCAGATACTCAGATTAAAATAAAGTTTGGATTTTATTTGAAGTCATCTTCTGGTGTTGGTCCATCGGGTTATCTGAAGTCCACAGTCAGTGCTGCCAGCTACCAGGAAATTTGTGAGCACATCCTGCTGACAAGCTTTCTGGAGATGCTGATTTAATTTTCTAGCAGAACTTGGCACCTGCCCACACCGCCAACGGTACCGAAAGCTTGTTCACGGACAGTTGCGTTACTGTGCTCGATTTGCCTGCCATCTCACCTGACCTGAACCCCAAAGAGAATCTATGCGGCATTTTCAAAATGAAGATAAAAGATGGCAGACCCAACAAAGCAGATGACCTAACTTCTGCTATCATAGCAATCTATGCTTACATTACTCCATGATAATGAAAATGACAAGAAATAAGGATTTGGAGTTTTTCACTATGTGTAATGAACCTGTATCATTTTTATTTTATGAAAATATGTGAAAATATGATATTCATTTTTTTTTATATTCCTTCACATATAACATTTTAATATATAGATAAAACCCCTAATAAGGATTTGCTGAGCTTTATCTTCCGTTAATGTACTGAGCAAGCAAGGATGTCTGCTGCCATCTCACCTCAATCATTTTGCTGCCCAGTTCACATTTGCAAGGAGCAGCTAATTATTCCCATAAATTTCCAGCTTCTCTGCTGCAGTTTCCTTCCTCAGGCAGTCACCTCAGCCATTTTGTTCCTACTTTGAGTGAGAGGCCGATCAACAGTATGAGATTCCTCTGAGGATGCCTGTGTGCGTGGGCCACTACCCCACTGATGAGCTCCTTATGTAATATCTGTCTTTCAGCCTCTCGGCGTGCAAAGATGATTGTCCACACCGAGCTCGACCTGGCAAGCTGTCCTTATGTGTGGACACACTGGATCTCAGTGTGCTGCTGGTGATTGAAAACCTTGCACTGAAAACACATAGATACATGTTATCGATATTCTTTAAAAAAAAATTTCTTTATATGTCCTGGCTGTACAGGAAGTCCATTCCTGCATGTTTTTAGTAGCTACAGTTGTACACATGCTTTATAATTTTATGCAGCAACAGCGACCCCCTGTGGCTGTCCTTGGCCACCACATATATACGCCAACATAGTGTATCTGCTCTACTTTCCCGGAGGCTTGGTTTATGCATTTCAACTAATTGAAACAAAGCAGATGTACCCCATGAAACTGAAGGAGCACCGATGCGTGCCGGAACAGAAGGTGTACGTTCTGTTCTGTTGTCACCTTTGCGTATATTTTTTGTGCTTCTTACCTGAGAATTGAAGTTTTGCCATTCTTTATCTCCACTCCCCCCACCCCCTTGAGTGAGTAGTCACAATGACATCGATCATTCCCTACACCATAGCCCTGGATATTCTCTCTGCGGTTGTTTTATTTCAGTCACGTTCCTTGGCAATCAGTCAGAAGTCTTTGCTTTCAGTGACTCTTGTGTGTCTCAGAAAGGATTGGGTGCACAAATCACTAAGGCAAATGTAAATAAATCCAATTGTTTACAACCAGCAATGATATGGCTGTTTGATGTGTTGGTAAGGGATAAATCAGCATTAAGATGCTCAGTCACATTGCCTGAGCGCGAGTACGCCTTCGCCTTGTGAAAACAGTTATAGATGGATCCGTTGCAGCATGAGTCACTGCTGGACTATCAGGAGAAATGGAGACCCCAACTAGATTACAGCAGACCGAGCAGCTATTTACATGTGAAGAGGAAAATTAGCAGCTCTTTCTCCCACATATCTTTTATTTTGCAGGCCGTGGAACTCATCGGAATAGTTAATTCAAGGTCAGCGCCCTGCAGGATTCTATAGCAAGTGTAAATTATGCATCCTGGGCGGTGTTTGTTTCATACCAAATGTGCATGTGTCATGGCTTATTTATTTATTTATTTATTTATTTATTTATTTATTTTTTCAAAGCAAAGTCTACTTAACAGCTAAAAGATGGCAGATTCCTAAGGAGAGCTTCTTATCTGTCGAGTGTTTCACCGGTTGTCGTGTATTTACTCCATCAGGATGTTGCAGGATGATCCTCTTCCTGTTGGGAAATTAGCATATGCTGCTGCTTGCCACAAAATCTCTATTTGGTGGATTCTTAAAAATTTTCATTCAGGTAAATAGAATGCATTTTCTTCTAATTCCTTTAAATTTCTATATTGGAACAATGCCTTTATTTGAACAATTTCCAATTAAACTCTGCCACTGTTACTTTTTCAGTGCCTCAGAAAGGTATGCGCACTTTTTTTTAGGCACAAATACAAATTTTATGTGATGAACGCAAAGTAGTGCATATCTGTGAAGCCTATAGAAAATCATGTGGTTTTCTATTGAAAGGCACTCTGTGCATTAGAGCTGCATGAAAAGTGATTTTATTGGTAAATAATAACGGTTTAGATGGATGCCGTTTCCACAATAGTTTCCTTCTCTCTTTGATGCACTCAATTTATCGCCATAATATGCACAGATGGGACAATATACTACAGTGAGACTCCGTCCAACGATGACTTGATGACTCAATCCAGCGAAGGCTGCATTTCTTCAATATTAATATTTCACATGTCCCTTTTACCACATTAAAATGGAGAGGTGATTAAATCCCAAATCACCTCTCCAATGATTTGGGATTTAATTTCAGCATAATTTGTCTTAAATGACAATTTTACTCCTGATTAAAGATGAAGTTTGTGAGCTCGACAGCTCTTACGTTTTCTCCTATTATTTGGAATTAAATAAACAACTTGTGGTGAAACTTGGTTTGGTTAGGTCTGCTATTCTTCTAACTGCATAGGAGGACAGTATTTGTTAGTTATGTAACCTTTTGAAAGCCCCTTTCACTCGGCTGCTGCTTATAATAATTTCATTAGAGCTCATTCAATTTTGATCGTGTTTTCTCTCCGGTTACATCATTTCCTCAACTGTCCCAAATTCCATGACTGCGTTCTTTGTAGTTTCTGGTGTAATGTGCGGTTTTAGCAGTAATCTGCCATCGGTTACTTAGAATAAAGATCTGAAAAGTATGGTGGGCAATTGTACTCAGAACCCCTGAGTCAGTACTTTGTAGAAACTATAATTACTGCTTCAATTCTTTTGGAGTATTTGAACATCTCGAGTCTAGCGGTTTTACCAGTTATTTCAATGATCTGAGAACATTAATTTTCTGGTCTTGGCATGTGATTTTCACCTGGATTTAGGTCTGAAGTTTGACTGGGCCACCTCAACAACCTAAATATGGTTTAATGTTAGCCATTCCTCTCTGGCTGTGCACCCACCACAGCCTTGAAGTCATTTGCTTCCCCACACAAATTTACTTACACTTTGTTCATTTCCACCATCAACTTTAACTTACCAACTTCTCTGTTCCTACTGAAGAAAGTCATCATAGTGCTGCTATCCTCATGTTAGGCAGCGTGTGCAGTGTTTCACCACAAGATGGTGTATTGAGAGTGGTGTGCTATGTTAGTTTTCCGACACATGTGGAAAGTTGGCCAAAGGTTTAATTTCTATCTCGTCTGACCGCTGGGCTTTCTTCCACATGTCGTCTGCGTCTGCTAAATGGCTTGCAGCGAATTGTAAGCAGAACTTCTGTGGACTTTTTCCCAACAATCTGGAAACTCTTCCATAATGGCCAGATTTGTTGTGTGCATGATCAGCAGTTCTTTCAACAATGGCCTTCTTCTTGTCACTTTTCTATAAAGGAATTATTTGTGCCTGAGAGCTGTGGCTGGTCAGATGTACACTGGCAGGTTTTAGCGGAACTTTGCCATTCACAACAACTCAAGCTAAAAGTGCTCACATCTACTGTGACTCAGGCTCCACCAAAATGGAAGTACATTTTTAGATCTTGTGCTGCTTTCATTTGTGCAACAACATTGAATATCCTTATTCCAATTCTAGTTGATAGACTGAACAGTACTATACAATTTTTCTGTTGCAAATTTTGAAAACCACATGCTTTCATTTTTTTTTATCACTTAGTCACACAAGGTTTTGTAGGATATTGCAGACTGACGTTTATTTTTCCCCCTTCATGGTCAGAGATCACTGTGAGCGGTTGCATGCCTAATGTGAAGGGTTGAAAGGTCATAAACAAGATGCGTAAAATGCTTAAGAAATGGGTCGCAACTACAGGAAAACAACTGTGCATAACTAGAAGAGCTGATGATTTTAATGAGGAAAATAGGGAATATAAAAGAGTAGACTGTGGGTTGTGCTGTTTGATTTTCAGACAAACCTGAATCCTGTGGTTGACCGTGACCCTGTTGACCAGACGGCCATGCGTCCAGACTTTATCCAGACAAATGGTGCATCTTTTAGAAACAAGCAGCAGAGCAGATATGCCTTTACCTTTGATCTCAAACATTGACCTTGACTGTTTAAAATTTAGAGTTTTGCTAACTGTGGGAGCCATGGAATCCAGGTTAGTTTTTTTTTTCTTTTTTTATGCCATATGGTATCTTTCCACACAGAACAGTGAAATGCTGAAACACCTTTCAGCAGGTTTCTACCTCCACACGATACACACACCTGTCTCCTCCTACCAGGGACCCAGAAATAGTGCACTGCAGCAGCGTGCTTCTAATTGGGGTGCACAGCCATGTGACCTCAGAAACAATAGTACCTGTGGAGATGCCTGAGAAAAAATAGTATTGCCGTCATCTTCACCCCGCAGACCAGGATGTGTCGGGTGGGGGTGGGGGGGGGGGCTTTCCCTGAATTTCATTAATCTCTGTGTGTCTGCAGTTATTTATCATGCAGGATTGCATAACCGAGAATCACATTAAGGGGCTATATTTGAAGAATAGGTGTGGGTGCAGATGAGGCGGCAGCTTTGAAGGGGGCCGCTGTTTGTTTTAGTCTAGTTAAAGAACAGGTCTCCCTTCTTCTCGGGAGGCTGCTGATGCAGTGTTCAGCTAGCAGTATGGGGGGGCAGAGGACCGTGTGGGTGGGTAGAACTGAGATAGGGAGAGGAGATGCAGAAGGACAGAGGAGTAGGAGGAGGAGGAAGAGGAAGAACCAGAGGGAGGATCACATTATTATGTGGTTTCTGTGGCTACAGGTTAGATTCCACTCGCCCAAAACGAAATTCTTAGCTCATTAGGCTGCTTCTGTCTTTTTGGGAAACACAAAAGGAAAGTGGATGAACAACCTTAGTGGTCTGGAACAAAAGCAGAGCCTGGGATTGCAGCAGATTCAAACATTTCAAATATCAATGGGGCTTTAATATTTAATAATAGTGTGTACTTTGACATGCTCTGCATACAAAATGATTCCATTAACTGCAATTTAGAGGCAGAGAATAAATGTAATCTACTGACATTTCTAATAATGTGGCATCCACATACAATGAGTTAGCATTTAAAGTGCAGCATTTTTCACTTTACCCACTGAATGCCTGTTTGTGGCAGCCTTTTTTTTTATGAATTGCTGAAAATATCTCAGTTGCGGAAATGAGTGAAAATGTGGTATCAAAAATTTTCTAGATTTATGATGTACCATTCTCATAAAGCTTAGACTCAAGATGGACTGAACATATTTTTTACGCCAAACACAAAACAACTCGGGGTGAAGTTGACCATCCTGTGTTTAATCTGCAAGTACAGAACAGACCCAACCCAGCATGCATTGTGTAGGTGAAAAAATGGCGACCTCCTTGGGTGAAAAGTATAACAAAAGACATACATTTCTTGAAGTAATTGAGTTTTGTGACATATCAGTACCAGACATTTCTTTAGGGAAAATTAGAAGATATTTAGGCCAACATGTTCAACTAATCATGACTCCCTTTAAGGAATGCAGAATCTATTCACAAGCCAAATTTCCAAAAGGCTGCCAATATTTCCAACTCCAGCATGTAATGTATTTTGTTCAGCCTTTCTGTTATCTGCAGAAAATATTGTTCTCTTTCACTCACTTGCACGCTTATCAAACCATAGACACATCTTGGCATGTCATGCGAAATGCACTCCTGCCTGCCCCCCCAACAGCTTCTTTCATGATTTTACTTGAAATATATTAAAGGGTTATTTTAGGTGGAGTTGTGTGGAATAATTGCAAATAGTAAATATTTTTGCTGGAAATATTTACCATTTTATATATTTACCATTACATATTTTCATATTAGAAATGGAGTCCATAGAGCAGAATTGCATTCCTAAATATTTTGACATGGCTTACACAAAACACTGTTGTAGATATTTTACTTTTTCATTGTTTTTTCATAGCATCGTTGTGTATTTGCTACAAGGTTCCAGCTATTTCTTAATTATGTTCTTATACATCTTTGAATACATTTTATATATGTTTATCTGTGTGTGAATCTACGTGCTTCAAATGCATGTCACTTTGCTGCCATTGCACTAAAATTTCCCCACTGTGGGATAATAAAGGATATTTCTGCTCTATTCTGTTCCATAAGACAGTGGCGCATAAATGAAGTCTTACACTGCGTTCATACCTGAACTATCCCTTTAACATTACTTGCACAGAAGCTGCCAACATGGACCCTCCCTGCAGAGCTGCAGAAGTGATTAAATTAAGCTTCTAGTTATAGCAGATTGACTGGGTTCCAGCACTTTCAGAGGAGAGAGCTCTCACTTGTCTTATAAAGATGTCTTGTCAGCGTCTGAAAGACCTGCGGCCTCTGGTTTGGATGCAAGGCTGAGGATGTTTAGTTTTGTGGTGATTCTGTAGAGATAGTGATATGAATTGATGGGTGTCAGAGAATATAACATGCAGGTGCATTGATCCGTTCTTCCCCTTGGGTTGAATATACAACAGTTTCTTCACAAACACCCGATGTATAAAATATTAATTAGTGTTTAATCAATTCAGCGAAACATTTTTTTTTATGTTATTAACTTTGTCTCTTTTCTTAAGAGTGAGTTTGGTAGCTTTTAGTCTTCTGGAAATGTTTTAAAAATTTCTGCTCCCTGAAGGAGGTGTCAAAACCTGACAACGCCTCTGCAATCAAACAACACACAACTTTGCACAAACTGCGTATTCAGCATGCTCTGGTTCCCTGCAGAGATTTGAAGCAGCATTGATCAGCAGTTTTGATCTTCTCGTATTTTTTTATTTATTTATTTATTTTTTTATATAAAATCTGACAAAGGAAAGAAAAAAAAAAAGACATTGATGACCATCTGGAAATGGTTTACGTCTCATTTGTTGAAGCTTCATCTCATCCATTATTCGGCTTACCAAACACTGACTTATTTGATACAAAATAAAAGGTAAATTGCAGGAAATTCATGACAGACGCCATCACTCAGCGTTTTTACATCTGGTTCAGGTTCGTGCTGACCTGCCAGTTGTGCTTACATTGCTCTGAGGGAAGCAAATGGTAAGATGGAATATCTCGTTCTCCTCCTCCGATGTACCTGGCGGGGACAAATGATGTGATGAGGTGACCTAAAAATGTCACGGGGAGCGTGTAATGTGGCAGCATTTTATTGACTCTGACAGATAAATCTGTCAAGAAGCAATTAGGGCACAAATGTTTGATTTGACCTCTCCAGCCTCGGTGTCTGCATCACTTTGCTGCTGGATATTGAGACGGTGCTGAATCTAATGCTTTGTGTCTGGCTGTCTGACTGAATTGACGTACTCTCGCAGAATATTGATGGTCTGCCATTTCTTGTGGGTTTACCTTCAATGACTTTCAGATTATTCACTTTAACTCTCAAAACCCACAGTATAAGCAAGATAAAAGAGATGTTGCTTGCCTGCGTTGCACTTTAATGGTTTTGATTTTTCATCTTCTTATTTATTCCTCACTCTCATCTCAGCTGCAAGTTTGTTACCATGGTTCTGCTAAGGACCCTTTAACTTCAGCTTCTGGACATGTGGACTAACAGTCCATTTTTAAATCTCAAAGATTTTTTTTATTTATTTTTTTTTTTTTTAGATAATCATCAGTCACAGATATGTTAGTTTAATAATGTTACAACAATTAATCCCACGCTGAACACTGAAACAATAGAGCATCACTGCCCGGGAGCTATTATCTGCTGAAAACTGATTGCATAATTACTTTCAGGATGCGAGCGAGCGCTGCGAAATGAAGGGGCCGCTTAGAGTTTTTATTTTGTAAACCTGAGGTTCACGAACTGCATCTGCCTAATAGAAGCAAATATTGGTGCTTGTGCAGGCAACAGCTGTCCCAAATTTGTATGCTCATAGCAACGATTGGAGCGCAGTCATGGGAAGAATGGTGTTTTGTCTGACTTTTTTTTTTTTTCTTTTTTCTAAAACAGTTGTCATAAGCTCAGAGATCCTCGCCTCAAATGTATGTTCAGCATTGCAGGAATGAAAATAAAAGGTGTAGAAAATTATAGAAAAGTCCGTGCTTGGATAATTGCTATTTATGGCCCTCTTTTCCTGTTCAGTGGAAAGAAAATGAGCACAACACAGAACAGAATTGGACGATAAACAGTCAATTTATCTGTAGACGTGGAAAAGAATTATGGCACACTTGTGGTTTTGAGCAACAAACACGAGAATTAAATCCTAAATGGCTTGTGTTTGTAAATAACCTCTCAAAGGCATCGGAGGGAAGGAAAGATGGATAGCAGAAAACTCAGAACTCAGGTTGACCTTCTCTGCTGTGACACAAGAACATTTCTTCATTTTGGGGTCTGTTGATGTTGTGATTGGCACTTCTATTTATTTTAACAACTGCAGAGGAAAACAATAAGGCAGCTGAAAGTCAAGTAGCGGATGACAGATGAGATGTTGTACAATGCCTTGAAATGTATTTCTACTTCCTCAACTTTTTCCACATTTTGTCTCTTTACAAACCGCAGGTGCCTGCAATGCTCTCCAGTTGTTGCTATGAAATGTAGACATATAAACGGCAATGGAATGGTTTGGATCAGCGATGTCTAAAGTCATTCCTTAAGGGTGGTGTCCATCATGTCTTAGATGTGTCCCTGCTCCAACATGTCTACTACAACATGCTAGGAAGTTCTTCAGGGACACGCTCTCTATCCATTCTTTTCAATCTGGTTCGCTGAAATAGGAAAACATCTAAAACGGGTCACAGTTCTTCAGGACTGATTTTGAACACTGCTGGTTTAGATCAAAGCAACGGTTAGAATGACCCAGTCAAAGTCCAGACTTGAACACCCTTTTTCAGTCTGTGGCGAGGATTAAAGTTTTATGTTCACACTTGTTACTGAGCTTGAGGTGCTTTGTGAAGAAGAGTTGGTAAAAGTTTCAGTTTCTCTGTGTTCAAAGTGGTAAAGACAAACACCCAAGGCTAGCATAATAATATTCTACAAAGCACAGACTCAGAGGTGCTTAATGCAAATTCACGGCAAGCTTTTGAGAATTTTTTTTATTTTTTTTTTTATTGAAAGAAATTATTATATACTGAGGTTTGTGTTTGTGATGTGATAAAATGTAAATACGTTAAAAGGGGATGAATAGTTTTGCAAGGCACTGTATCTAACTCCATTTTAACATTTCTACTACTACTAATCTGTTTGATTTAGTTACAAAATGTGCATGAAAGGAAAGGCGAGCTTTCACAGATGACAACAGAAGCGAGCGGGGGTTTGCAAGCTAATATGGAGAGGAGGAGGAGGAGGACTGGGAGCCACCAGCCCACACAAACCTGCCTGCAAATTCTGTGCCTCTCTTCAGCTTCCTCCTACATTCTCTTTGTGGTCATTTTGTCATTTTTGTTTTTTACCAACCATTTGGTTGCCTTCATCTTTCCATTCTCTGTCCCAGTTTGTTCCATTCACTTAAGCCAAGTATGAAACCCAACCTGCCCAAGCTTTCCACACCTTGAATATTTTTGGATGATGCATTAGGGGATTCTAATACATCGGCTAACAGGGTCACTATAATATAAACAAGTGTAAAATGCATTTGTTGAACATACGTAACAGAGAATCCTGCAGTGCTATGTTTTCATGTGGATTCCTGAATGCCAAACATTCTTCTTCAGATTTCTTCATGTTGATAGTAGCGGAGGTTCCACCGTTTCTGTACACACCCCTTGTCTCATTCAGCAGCCTCCGTTCTCCATCTCTATATTTCTTTTACACACGCTGTACAAATGCGCAAGCTCTCCCCCTGAAAACTTGAATTTCAGAGACAGAAGTGTCTGGAAATTTTTTCACAGCCTCCCACAGACGTCCTGGAACCTATCATTTTCTCTGCAGTGGAGCAATGGTGACGTATGCTCATCGCTGGTGCAGCTGAATTTTAAAAAGCTCTACGCCCACGCTCGGTACCACTACTGCAAGCATAATTATCATAAACTTTCCTTGCAGTCTGTAGCCACTCGGCGTCTGCGTGTGAGGCTTCTGGCTTATTCATTTGCCGATATTAATTCAGCATCAATGAACAAAGGGGAAGGGTGTAAGTAGGATTGGTAATTTCGTATAATCAGTTGTATGAAGGGGGTAAATCTTCACTGTGTGATTTTGTGTGTTCCCGTCCATAGGTTACTTCATCGCAGATGCACTCATTATGGTTTACCATCATATAAACTAGAGATACATCAATCCGGCTTTACGGGGCTGATACGGATTTTTGGCTGCCTTATGATTAAGATTATTTTCCCTATGCACTGTAGCAGGATGAATCCATATTTTTTATGGTTTTTATGCCAAATTCTGAGATGATATTTTAACTAACTTTACTAGAACAAGACGTTATGAGAGCTACTATTGTCTTTCTATCATCTCAAACCAGTCTGGTCATTCATCTCTGACCTCCTGGGTCAACCAGGCTTTTTTTTTTCACCCAGTTGCCTCTCACTGGATGGTTTCTATGTTTTTAACTATTTTATGTAAACCTAAGAGATGGTTGTGCAGAAAAATCCATGTAGATGAGACATTTCTGAAATACTCAACAAGCGCTGTAGTGGTTGCTGAGTGTACAACAGCTGCAAATTGTGGATTTAATGAGATACTTTCATCTTATTTAAATGTTTTCCCAATAAATGTTTCTATTATCAGTTTATCTGCTTTATGTATTTTCAGAAAATTAGGTAGTTTCATTGGCTTTACGTGATTTGCAGGCTTTCCACCCCTGAAATAGATGCTATCGCTAGCTGTTTCCCACTTATGTGGGTGGAAGGTGTCCTACTCTACCTCACATTCCTCCGTGTTTACATCCATGTTTTTTTTTTTTTTCCATTTTACTTAGTTTTTCCTAGATCTGAAGTGAATGAATGAATTGAGGGAGAGACATTACGGTGGTGGTCGAGTTATGAGGTATGAGACAATGTTTCTTGACAGGCATCGTGTTAAACACCCGTCTGTTTACTTGTCGTTGGGGAGCAGCTGCATCATGTGCCAGTGCAGTGGTGTGGCTGCAGAATATCGCTACATTTCGCAAACCTCGTCTCCTTGTCAGATTTGTATTACAATTCTTGAAACGGCTCAAGTATTTGTTTTGCACTGTGCTACATTGTTGTTATTGCTTTACACGTCATTCTCACAGATGCAGAAAGGTCACACTTTCTCCTCCACACACATTTTACAACTGAAACACGATTCAAGGTGTTTTGCTTTTGTGGCTTTCCAAGTCATCCACAGGGGGAGTGAACATGAAAAATGACAGACTTTTTAGTGCATCCTAATTGTTTGCTTATACAAAACCTCATAACCCACACCGCCTACACTCTTCAGATCCCCTAGCCCCCTTTTTTAATTGGTCTCCTAAGGTTATTACATATATATGAGTAGATAGATGTATTTATTTATTTGCTTTTCTTTTTTTGTTACAGTACAAAGATATGAAACAACCAAAATATGTGGAGCTGACTATTTTTTGTTTGCTGCATTATTCAATCCTTAACACTAGATGGCATCAGCTAATATTTATTGTACCTTTAAGAGTAAATGAAGGCACATTTTATGAAATATTTTTTACTATGAATACATTTTAGTGTCTTCCTTTACAATGCTTTTGGATGTTTCATACTACAGAGGAATTGGTTAAATGTTGATGGTACTAGAGATTAGATATTGGCAAAACATTTAAACTATCATTGCGATGACTTTTTATTTTATTTTATTTTATTTTACTTAATAAAAAACTATTTATAAAATACTCTGCTGATCCTTCAATCCACTAAGTGGGATTTATTTTGGCCAAGATGTTAAATGAACTACCCTACCTTTAGCTTAGCTTGCTCACTAACCGCTTGGATCGCTTTAGGGTTTTTACCGGAATTAATTTATCCTGGCTGTGGCTTTATTTCTGGATCAAAGTTCGGACATTTTTGACAAATTGATCTCCTCAGATTTTGTTTACCCGAGTATGTAACTGTCTCTGACTACAGCAAAACTTTCATATTGGCAAATTAAATAAAAACAAAAAAATTAAAGACTCACAAACAAAATAGCTGATTAGCATATAAGCTAATGAATCTGGTGACAAATGACGCTAATCACAGTTTATGAATCTGTTCAGCGAAACCAGAGTCACCTCGTCACCAAAGGTTTATTTCTGTGAATGAGGTCCTCTTGTCTCTCCATTTCGGCTTCTGTTTTGAATTTTTCACATTCACATGTTCATGCAGCGCTGTTTTTAAAACCTGACACCAGTACCTCTGAAAAGCCATGAACAGCTTTGTTCTCATTAAACCAAGTGAGTCACTGTCACAAGCCTTGGCACTAATTTGTCTTGCATATCCATCACTGAAGACTGAATAATGTGGAAGGCATGCAGATAACAAATTTACACATTACAGTGCAGTTGCTTATGCGGGAAGGAAGTCACCATCCCCTTCGAAACAAAACAAAGCAAGTTTTACAACATTATTTTAGCAGCACTGTGCAACACACTGGGCCACCTTGATTCTCGTGTCAGCTTCTGACGTGACCATTTTTGTGAACGAGCGCATATGTGCATGACTGTCTTCCTCAGACTGACTCATGTTCTGATTCTGGCGGGGGGTTAGCAGGCTTTACTCATGTGGCTTGGACCCATCATGCAATCTGCCAGACAGCAGCATCGTTTGTCGCTCATAGTGTCTGTGTCCCCATATAAACACTGTAGTGCAGCCCGGCTGTCATTCTGTTACGTCTGCTGTTCAGACATATCTGTTCCCTGCTTCGTCCAAATAATTATCCTGGAAATATCACACTGCTAGAAATTTCCTAAGCTCTGAAGGTAATCGACGTAGTGGTGAAACTTTTCCCTTTCAGCTTCTGAGTAACCCCAGGTCTATTCCAATGAGCAATTTCAGTTTGGAATAAGACAAATGGATTTTCTGAATAGATTGCATTGCTTTACTTGCTCTAAGTAAGACACTTTAAAAAAAGTCTGCACAAGACAAACTACCTAAAAGTGGGAAAAAGAGGCCGAAACAATGATATGATTATAATGTCATTGTTTGGGCCTATGTTTCTTCTGGAATTCTGAAAAAAAAGTACTTTGAATATCATGTTATATATGTTATATATTAAATTATATTAATGGTATTTTAAAGATTATCATAATAATAGAAAGATTTGAAGATTTAAGAAGATTTCAGTCAAACCTTTAATGTAATCTAGTCAGAGTAATAAGGGATGCTAGTAAATGTTTCAGGAGCTTCATATAGCTGACAATAATATCATTTAAAAGGCTAAAAACTAGAAATGGATGAAAAATAGAGTAATTCAGTTAAAAGGTAAATCAACCACCTTATTGACAGCCTACATATACATGAATTGTATTTCCCAGTACTCTTTACCAATTTAACCTTTCATTTGTGAATTTGGCTTTATATCTATGCGGAAAACATGGTGGTGTTTTAGTAACGGAAATTGATTGTTTTGTTTGTTTGCAATATCACAAAGAAGACAAAGTAATGCAGCTTTTTTTGACTGTTTTGTTGGAAAGAATGGGGAAAGGTCATAAAAAATATGTGCTGCTAAAAAATTCAAATCATGTTTTTTTTTTTTTTTTTTGTTGTTGTTTTTTGCATTGACACAGATATCTGAGATAAAGAGCATATGAGCAATAATCGAGGCCGACACGTTGACAGAGATTTGTAGAAAATCAGAAAAGTGACAAACCAGTTTTTCCTAAAAAATTTTCCCTGGCAGTCTTCAGGATTTGCTTACAAAGAAGATGCTATAGGCTGCTGAACAAAGGAAAACAGAGTGCAGAATGCACAGGAGAAGCTGTGTTAGAAAATCCTGGACATACTCAATCCAGACTATCTCTGGACACAAAAGGACCACAGCAACAAAAACTCCATAATTGTGAATTAACTGTAATCCTTTCTGTGATTCTTGCTGCTAGCCAACACCTGTATTACGAATTACGAGAGCGAAGCGACTTAGAGTGAGCCACGGCACATGACCTCTTTGGCTCACTTCGTTAGACGCTCCAGTAACTGCTCTAGCTTCTGCTGGAAACTGCTACCACAGTATAAAAGGTTTTGGGTGCTTTTTTGTCTAGCAAACTGGACAAAACCAACAAAGGACAAACATGCTGGAGATAACTAATTTGCAGGAAAGCATATCTAAAGTAACAGTCAGTGGCAAACATGTCAAATCCCAGTTGGAAAGAATCAGTAGAATGGCTAAATTATGATTAGCTTTTGAAGGTCAAATTGACTATGCTGCTCTGCACTAGGAGTCAGAGGCGAACTTGACACCTCTCAGTCTAGTGGAGTGGAAAGGACATTTTGCTCCATGATGACACCCAATTTAGTCACTGCCTCTGCTTTCTAGTCTCAGGTAAAATCTGCACAAGCGAGCTGTCAGACGAGAACGGGAGCTAACTTAATGCTGAAAATATCCTGCTCAAGAAGAATGTTCTGTGGTTTGGCCTGTTTGTAAACAATTGCTGGAATGGTTTTGTTTTCATTCTCACTTTACTGAAGAGAACCTGGTGTAGCTGCCTAAAAGGATCTTTCAGGTAGCTTTATGAAGCAGTGTTGAAGATTTTTTTTAAAATTTTAAATATGCTTAAAAACATACTTTTAATTAAAGCCACGGTTTTCCTACTATCTTAAAAGTACCACTGCTTCTTTGGGCTACCTGTAGTAATACAACAATTGTGATATATAAGTTTTAAGGTAAATACAAACATGCTCACTATGCTATAGTAAGGAACACTGAACGAGTACAAATGCTGGTGGTTTCTAATGGCCTCCATTAATGGTGAAATTACAATTTTGATTTTCCAGTGAAATCAAACTGAACCTGTAGGATTTGCTAATTCTTATGTACAGTGACTTGATAACTTCCGTTTGCAATTGTTGACAATATTAATAAAAAGCAGTCTGATTTGTAAAGTAGCAATACATAAAACAAGATGGTTAACATTTGATTTGCAGGTGTTAAAAACCTTGTAGCACAAGACCAAAAATGTATCATTATTGCCTTACTGTAGCAAAAGGGAGTTCAACAAATTGCTGGCTGGAGAACTTCAGTAGATAAAAGATCCTTTGTTTTAGACAGAAACTATTTCTCTGGGTAAACTCGTTGGTTTTGGTCTGCCAAATGTGGGAGAATAAAGCCTCTTATTTCTATCAGATTATGTGCTGTCTATTTTTATTATTATTTTATAATGTTTTACCTTTTGTTTGACTTTTATTCTTTCGCTGTCTTGTGTTTCTCCCAAGAAATGTAAAACCTTTTAAAAATGCATCAAGTTAAAGTTTTCTCAGACATCTGAGGACAAAATCATTTTTGGACTTTAAACCACAAGGCAACAATTGTCTAAGTTAATAAAAAAGACAAAATAGTAGAAACCTCCCCACTTTTCAGCTCAGATTTCTGAAGGAAGGTGTTTTTTTTTTACTTCAAATTTGCTAATTTTATCTAAGTAAAAATGGAATACATGAACACAGTTTTTCAATAATGTGTGCAGTATCAATAAATATGAAACTACCTTTATCATAACACCTATATTCCAGTCAATTGCCAGGGTAGAGCTATATACATAACACATAGACTGCAAAGTCCATATATTGTACTACTGCTCTTTAAAGACTAAGGCAGTACAACAATAATGAACCAGATAAATAGTTATTTTAAATTAGATATATACATTTTTTTATATTATGCAGGATTGTGTGGGTATTTTGGTGGAATTGTAGGGTTTTCCTAGTAAACGTGTACCTAATTGAGAACTCTTATGTAAATAGATTTCTCATCCCCTTGTATTATTAAATCCGTTCTGTAATTGACCACAGAGGGGCAGCATTCCAGCTCTGTCCATGCAGTAATTACAGCAGTTACCTGGCTTTATCATCCTGCAATTATCTTTGTAACGCACAGCTTTGTGCATACTAAATGAAGCAATGCACTATTATGAAATTAAGGTAAGAAATTAAAATGTTGGATAATTTCATTGCCCCTCTATTTAGGTAGCTCTGTCTTCAAACTTAATTAAATATATGGTGAATTAAAATCATGTTGTCATGTTGCAATGCACAGAGCATAATTTATATGATGCCCACAGCAGCATTTCCTGCACAGTTACTGTCAGTGCTTTAAAAAGAATAATTTCCTCACCATAAATAGCTGTCATCCAATCTTGGAATTAAGCTTAAGCCTCTCCCACTGAGTGTAGGCTGCAGTCAGAGACACCTGAAGCCTGCTCTGTGGTTTATGGTTGGTCCATGTTACCGACACAGGTTTCCAAAGATGCAGAAGTAAATCTTGTTAAAATTATCACAATTTGGTGTGCAAACCCTAAGCAGTACGTGTGTATTAGTATTTATTTATACAGATCATGTACAGTTGGTAAAACACACACGCAGAAATGTGCAAAGTATATCACCGTTTGTTATACTTTATTCTCCATCTTTCCACTAAACATGGACATGAATCCGTCTTTGTTGTGCTTTGCCAGCGACCAGAAGAACACAAAGCGTCTATCCATGTATGTTTGTTGTGGAGTGTTGTCTGATTACACCAGCTCATGCGTCGCTTGCTCTCATGCTTAGTTTTATCTCCAGGGTTTCTGCCTGCTTTGGAGAAAGAAAGAGGGTGTGTTCAATGCTCCTGGGATCCACTCCTTGTTTTCCGTGTGTCCCAGGGGTTGGAAGGCAGCTGAAAGTTCAAACACAGACACACTCCCTCATGCTCTACATGGCAAGAACTCAGAGATTAAGGGGTTTGTCTGCACCAACTGCAAGCAGTGCTCGCGGTTCGTAAACTTGCCAAACAAAGACGGATGAAGAACACAGGGGGATGATTCAAGTTTCTTTTTTATCTGCTCCAAATATGTCTTGCTTAAAGAACTTGTTTTTCTTTTGGGCAATCCTTTACGCTGGACAGGTACCGGCGCTGGAGAGTGAAAAATCCTTTGGGAGTCTGCTTAGTAAAGGAGCCAGAAGATGCAGGTGGCAGTGAGGCATTGCACTAACTTGTTTGAAGTTTTTTTTTTTTTTTTTTTTCCATGTCAAAGGTGAAGGATTATGCCTGGCATAGGAATTTAGGCTTCAATGAAGGACTTTATGAAGCGACTTTCAGCTCCCAGGCAGAGTGGCCAGTCTTTCATGCCTATTTTAGTGTGTGAATGAAAAAATATGCGTGGATCTGTTTGATTCAAGGGTGATGCTATTCCTTAGCAGTGGAACCGTGGATGTGACCCCGAGGAGTGCCACTGAACGTCAACAGCAGGAGGGGATAACTTTTTACCATCTTTCAATTACCCTGAAGAAAACACAGAGAGATGCAGCATCGTCTGAGCCCAACATGGGGTGGGTCACTAACAACATGGTGGAGGATACCCACCTAAAGGGAGAGCTAATGAATCTTGTGCCAATGGAGAATAGCCCGAGGCCGGGCAGAGCACGACAGAAACTCGGCACCTGGCCCTCCCTGAGTGGCACGAGCAGACATGGAAGTTCCAAAGAGGAGGTAATTCTGGAGGAGGAGGAGGTGGAGAGAAAAATGAAGACAGACAGGTTTTTGAAACAACCCTCTAACAACTCAAAATGCAATAGAGATATGGTAGAGTTAACAGCTCAGGCGGATACCCAGAAGCAACATATTCAGAGTTCACCGCCATGCTCCGTCACCGTACGTGTTGAAAGGCTGGTCCACGGGGGTCATGCCACCATTGAAGAGGACAGATCTTTACCGCGGGCCGTGTTACGGAGGCCGAAACAGAATGAAGCCTTGCTCAGCAGGAGAACGATGAGTATGTATGGCAACCCAGTTGAGCAGCAAATAGATTCTCACCTGGATCAAGAAAGGCTGCTTGGGAGGCCAAGGAGTTTTTGCATTTTGCCAGGCCAGGGCCCGGTTCTGTCAGAACAGCAGCCCCATGACCTCTGCAAAGGGGAAGGAGTTTTGCAAAATAACGAGCAGCAGAGGAGCAGGAAGTCTGAACTGTGGGTAGTAGATGGCCTCAACTCTGTGTTGGCTCAAAGGTCATCAGGATCTGCAGATGTGCCTCTCCGGTCCCGACAAAGGACAGGGAAACCCAGGCCTGTTAGCATGACGGTATTGGAACTACGAAAGAAAGGCTCTGATGATTATATTGACAGCCAAACAAACTGTAACCGCACAGACAATGATGGAGGAGGATTTTTTAAAGGTGGCTTTCGTTGGAAACTGTTTGGGAAAACATCTCAAGATAGGAATAAAGACACGGACAAGGATACGGCATCTTTCATAAAATCCAACAAATCTGATGCTTCCAAAACTACACTGACCTCTCTAAAACGGAGCTTCAGTTTGCGAATCAGGAGGACTCGACCACGTGAGAAAGTCAATCTGGGGCTTGAGGGGGAGTCAAGGGAGTACTCTCAAATTAATAGTTCTGGAGAGGAGACAACAATGCCTCCACGGCCATTCTCGTATCTCACAGGAAAAACGCTCCCAGCTTCATGTGAACCCACAGACGATGGGGGCATGCAGTACATTCAGTACCACAGCAGGGGGAAAACCAAGGTAATGGAGGTACCCCTGTGTCCTACAAAATTATCTTCCAAACCAGTGCAGGAAGAACGAAGCTTGTGGCAGCTCATAGCCAGACATTTCAGGAGGAAAGAGCAGCCAAAATGTGAATCCCAGCAGCCCCATAACAAAGACAATGGCCAGCATCCCCAACCTGGGAATACTAAGGCACAGCCAATCACCATAGAGACTCTGGCAGGCACAGACTACCACAAAGGTCAAGGTAAGTCCTGCAAGAGTGTGGATATTCTTTTATTGTTCCACTCTCCATTCATAGACGATCATTCACTCCAAAGAAAGTTACAGCTTTCAGAATTGCAGAAGGGTACTTCCCCTCTCCATTTTCCCCCAATGTGGACAAGCAAATGAGAAACATGTGGGGAATTGTAAGTTTGGATGGGGTTCAAAAATGTCTGCCAGAGAGTCCTCTTAAAATTCTATTTTGGGTGCTTCATCTTTCCATTGTTTTTCATGGGTAGCCCTCCTCTTTGTACACTGTTTCATAGCTTTTACATATTGCGTATAGAAGATTTTTTTTAATCTTGAGTAAATGGGTAGGAAAGTAAAATAAAATGAAACCAGAATACAACCTAGCTTGTTTAAGAGTGAGGCAGCTGGGCGGTGTACCGCACTATCTCTTGATAACACTCTGTCGGAAATGCAGCTTAAAGCAGTCGCATTAAAACAGTCAGTAGCAGTAATGAGGATGCATTTGGCAGTCTTGCAGAGCTATATTAGGAGGGCTTACATGCAATAATGATGGGGAGTGGAGAAAACGACTTAAGCACAGTGTTTAAAGGTTAACTCTGACAGTGGAGTGTGTTTGTCCAGTGGTCTGAAAGAGCAGCCAGAAAAGAGGGAAATGTTTGTAACTTTCTGTATTAATGGCTCCAGTTTAAGATTTGTTGCTTCCTGTACATGAACTTGTACTTCCAACTTTTCTCTGAAGACAAAATTAGACCGTGATGACTAATGAACTTCCTTGACGTGAGGTATCATATATCCAATGTTAACCCACTCATTATGTCAAAAACTGAAGCAATATATTTAGGTTATGCAAAGTACTTAAAGTGCCCTGTTGAACTCCTTTGTTTGTTTTCTCCCATGAAATGTTACCACGGATACTTACACATTTGTGGTGGGTTGACAGTCAGTGTTTGACCATTTATTCCAGCACAGCCTCAGTCAGGCATCAGGAATGTAGGTGCGCCGATCAACCTGAGCAAAGATGAGTGTTCAATGCCCTGGGCGGGACTCGGCGCCTGTCGCTACCTGCCTAAGTGCTTGTTCTTAAATTAAATCCAGAAAGCTGAAGCCCAGTTCGACTAAAACCGAACACATACACACAGTGAGTTTTAGGGGGAAGGGACTTTAGGTGAGTGTGGTGCTGTCTCCGAACCCCCCAAGCCCCATCCCTATTTGTGGATGAACAAAGCAACTCTGTCGTACCTGCGTACCGAGCAGTGATCAGTGGGCCATGCATTGAGACAAGAGGCTCCACAGGGGTCTTCGAGTGGCTGACACAGTCTGCAGTGCACATATCTATTTAAGATTGGAATATATAAAGCAACACCCTACCAGGAGTTGTGATAGGGATTTGTTCAAACGCATGCTGACTTTTGAACACTTTGAAGAAAATTCCCTTTGACTTTGTGTAGATCCATGTATGCTTTTCCTGAATCTGACATAAAAGCTCTTCATGAGGATGGAATTCCCTCTGCTGTCTCATTTGATATCACTCCCTGTAAATTTCTGCCAACAGTGATTCCTGTTTTAACTTCATCTTGCCTTTTGATTCTGTCTCCCTGCTTCCAAGTCTGCAAATTAAAAAGGAAGAAATAATTCCACAGTGGGTAGTTATGTTCTGAACATAAACTCTTAACACGGTGACAATGCTGCACTGCTGCAGGGGCTATGGAGTAAGTGAAATGTTGAAATATCACATGTAAAATATGCAAAGCGAAGAAATCTGCCAAGTGGCTGCAACTCGTCTTTCAGCGTCTGTCCCTGCAAATCTCAGCTAGAGTACATTTTGTTCTTTGTAACTTTTGTTTGCTAGGATACCTGGATCCTTCTGTTCTGAAACAGTTTCAGGAAAAAAGTTTGAGCTCTATTTAACACTTAGGCTTCCGTTTTCATTCAAAGGTCTTCTTCATTGTTTTCACATTTTGTTATGTTTTAAACATAAACCTCAATCTATTGTTTTGTGCTTTTATAAACTAACATAGTAGTGGATCATTGTAAAGTGGGAGCAAAAGAATGCAGTTTTGATATTTTAAACAAATAATTCAAAATTCCTTGGAAAAAAAGGTATTCTGCCAGCCTGACTCAGTACTCTGTAGAACCATCTTTTACTGCATTTAGGGCTACAATGTTTCTGGGGTATGTCTCTACCAGTTTTGCTTTAGAGCAATATGGTTTTTGTTTTCCTTTTCTTTTTTTTCTTTTTTTCAAACTACAGCTCAAACTCACTCAGAGTACAGACCTTTGATGAACACCATCTCAAGTAGTCATACGTATATAAAGTAAAATTTGGGTATGGACATAGGCTGACTAATATGTTTATCTAAACCATTCTATTGTTGATTTGGCTGCAGAGTCAAGCCAGTACCTCAATTCAGGTATTTTACAACCTTCAACAGGGTTTCTTGCAATATTTTCTCTCCGTAAATCTTCCTCACCTGCTGAACAAAAACATCCCCACAGCTTAATACATCACCATATCTTACCCTGAGGATGGCATTTTCAGTAGGAAACAGATATTGTTTTGCATGGAAGCTAAAATGTCTGACCCAAACAACATTCTTCTATGTGTTTGCTGTGAGGCATGCTGCGTGGTTCTCACTCCAGCCTGTCCATGTTTTGGATGGTTTGCTGTTATGTTGTGATTCCTTTATTGTGTATTGGTGTAATATAAATAAACTGAACTCAACTGAATCGATGTTGGATTGAACAGAGTTGTGTAAGATCTTGCAAGCTGAGGATATTGTTTTTAAAACGCATCACTGGTTCTTAAAATCTTTCTTCTTGATTTGTTTGGCAAGTTGGGGAGGAAATTCAGCCACTGACTCACTTGTGCTGCATTTAAAATATACATAACACACTCTTTTGTCTGCTGTTGTTGACTACTCTTTCCAGCCAAATAAAATCAAAATGAAATACATTGCAGTTTGGTGGTTACACGATGGAAAAAAAAATCTGAGTATGAAAACTTTTGTGAGGCATTGTACATGTGTAAGGTTTTGAATAATTTCATATTCATTTTTGATTAATAGTAGTTGGCTTTCTTGCACTGATTGCTGCTTGTAGCATCTGATGGATTTTCTTTTTAACAATAAAACCTGAGACAGCTGTTGAAAAATCATGTCTAAAAAAGCAACTTTTGCTAATGTTATGTTAATGTTATCTGAAATGGAATAGTCTGTGTATTTCCAGAGAACTGACTGATCTGTGTCTGGAAAGTGCTTGATGAGCTTTAAGTAAAGTTGGTTCTCCAGACTCCTCAAGACTGGCCATGCATAATTGTGTTTGCTACTTATCTGTCCCCTTTGAGAGAAATTACAGGTTGAGTTTTGGGAATACATCCCAGTAGACGAGAGCATTCCTTGGTTATTTTGTCAGTGGATGTGTATTTTTGAAAAACAGCACGGAGAAGAAAGATGCTACAGGCCAATTTTGGAGAGGACACCGTGATAAAAGAAGCCAGACGGAGAAACTTGGTCGTGAGGTTGGCAAGCGATTGAAGTAGTTTGCATGATGAATTCTCAGCCTGTAATTTCTGATGGCGGAATGGCCTGGTTGGAAAGTCAGTGTGTAAGTGTAGACCTCAGAGCTGTTCTCTCTCATTCCGAAACCCACTTATGTTCCACAGTATAAATATACACGTGCACACACAACCCCACACACGCACACACACACACACACACACCCACACACACACACACACACACACACAAATGTGCACATGCACACTCATAACAAGCATTTGCACAAATTTGCTGCTAAATTATGTACCCTTGTGAAAGTGAAAAAAAAAAAAATTAGGGCAGCTGTAGTTCAGAGTCCTAAGACTCGGAGGACATCTCATGTTAGTCGGCAACATAGTTTTCCTGAGAGAGAGACAAAGAAACCGTGTGTCCTCTGTTGGCATCAGAAATTATGGGGCTCTCTGTTTCCCTTGGCATTCTGGACACAGCAATGTGGGGATGATCATATTTAAAGGATGATGTAACAAAGAGCACAAGGATTCAATTAGAGCTCTTTATTTTAGTAGTAATTGTACTGTATCTCTCCTCAATGATAGAGCTGTCTGCTGAGGAAGAGTATCTTGTGAATTCTTGAGAGATTTCTAAGGTAGAGGAAAAAATACTTGGTCATCCAATCTAGCGTTTTTCACTTGGTAAAGGTACGTTGTTTTTCAGTGTTTTCATTGGGTTTCTATGTGGACCAGGGCAAAATGTGTTGTTTAAACAGATATATATGTGATGGACATTAACTCCAAATATAGCTGCAGGAGATTTTAGGTACATCTCTATCTGCTTTATAAAGGCAGATAGAACTATATTTTGAACACAATAGTTCAAAATAGTGAACTTTAGTTCAAAATAGTGTTTAAACTATTTTTAGAGTTCAAACACAATAAAATAATTGGAGAACATGTGTAAACGTCAATTTTCACTTTCCATGTTGATCACATTACATGAAAACCCAACTATATATTTAGTTATTATTCTGTTATTATATCCATCAATTAGCTTTGCACATTTTCCCTTTCCCTGCTGAAAAAAATTATCCTCTTTCATGATACCTATATACATATAACAGAGATAGTGATAGTTTTTTTTTCTGCCACTAAGCATTTTGCATGTAATCCAAAACGTTTTTTTTTTTGTCTCATCTTCTACAAGTTTACTGTGTCCTCAAACTGGCTTGTGATCAACTGCAAACATGACTTGCAATGTATTTTTTTTTCCAACAATGGCTTTCGTTTTGAAACTTCTCTGTAAATGGATGATTTGTGGAGTCATTACTAATACTCCTGTCAACATATTTTTAATTCAGTTCTTGCCCAGCCTGGATTATGGATCGAACAGTGCTCCGTGGAACATTTTAAAACATAACTTTGCTTTACACACAACTTTCTCCATGACCTCTGTGGTTTGTTTCTTGGTCTTCACACTGCTTGTTTACTAATATTCTCTAGCAAACACACATAAATGAGCATTCAGCTCAAAGTATCGTGACATTGTACACATGTATAGAAAAATATTAATTATATTTAATTAATTAAGTGACCTCTAAAAGCAATTGCTTGCAGTGGTCTTTCTTCAGTTATTATGATAAATGGAACTGAATAGATATGCATGTCACTCTTTTCATAGTTCTATTTGGGAAAATGTTTTGAAAACCACTTCACAATTTTACAAACTCTTGTATTGGTCAGTAAAAACACATTGTAGTTGTTGGTTGACAAAATGGGAAAATGTTCAAATGCTGTCTCAAAAAAACAAAAAATGAGCACACTACAGTGTGTCCAGCCGCTGCTTGATTAACTCAAAGGAAATAGGAAACAACAGGAAATGTAAGAAAACAAGGGGACAGCTTTATCTGATCAGTCTGCTGTAACATACTTTGAGCTACCTGCTCCTCAGCAGACTTCGTTCATGTTACAACATGTCAAACCCACACTGTGAGGGCTTAGCGGGAGGTGTGCTGTTTAAAGACTAGCCTGCCTTACACAATGGTTAGTGAAAAGCTCTCTCCCATAACAAGTGAGACATCTAAAAGCAGTGTGAGGCTAAACGGAGGTCAGGAATCAGTAAACATTTTAGCAGGGGGTAATTGTAGTAGGTAAAACAATTGTTGGCTCCGGTCTGTTTGGCTTATGAATCATTCACACATATGTCATGCATTGTGCAAAGAAAATTAAGAGGTTCCTTGTAACAGCAGGACCTAGCACATAGTTTATTTCATCAGTCCTCAGTCTAAAAGTCCTTCTCACCTGAGGCACAAAAGGAAATCACTGTTGCTGCAACAAAGTATTACAGTAATGATGGTGGATGAGTACTTTAATTGTTATGGTTGAGACATGTGTAAAAGACAGGAGGTGGTCAAATTCTGTTGCCTTGGAGACGTAGTGTCTGGGTTCCTGCATTGGAGACTGCAGCTTCCCTGGGTTGGTCCAGATTGTGAGAACACCATGATCCAAACTAGGAGGGCCTTTGTTCTATCTGTTATTATGACACATAGTTCCTCTCTGTGGGAAACAGGCTCAGCTTGTGGCGTTGTCGTTTGTGTTTTTAGTGCTGTTAGTTTCCATTGTTCTTTATGGTAATCCTCCCGTCTGTACGTTTTCAAAAATCTATCATCTAGTTTCCAAATGTCACTGTTAAACCGAACAGGTTTGGTCAAGCCTGATAATTGGCACATTTAATCCTTATCAAAAAAGGGTATTTAGCCGTAGTTTGTGTATTGCGCAAACCATGTTGTCTGTTGTCAGGTTACTTTTTTGTTTGAATAAATGAATCTTCCTGAATATGCAGTGTGGTATGAGAATGCCACGAGTTGCTGTTCTTCTTATCATGAAGCCTCATCACTCTGAAACTATTTAGTTTTACTTTGTCTCAATTGCAATGACTTTTTGATCTAAGATTAAGACCTAAAGATTTTGTCAGAAAGTACCTTAAATTTCTAAGTTGTGGCTTTAAAACATGGTTGGCTCCTTTGTACTCTGTCAAAAACAATGATAACTATATTAGTGTCTCGGTATCTTGAATTCCTATTGATGCTCTGTATGTTTTGGAGGCTTTTATAATAACCCAATGAAGAGAAAACATTGATAATCAATCTTAGACATTTTTTTTTTCATTTCAACAGCAAAAGAATCTCAGATCAGGGCAAAGTTATTTCTAACAAGAAAAAAATTGAAAATATATAATGAAGCAAGAGATATATCAGCATGTCAATTCATTATTTACATTCCATGCAATTGGTAAAAATCCCAGTCAGCTGGGCCTCTAACTGTGATCAACAAGTGGTAGATTGGAATTTCATAATAAAGCAAACACAGGGGTCTCAAACTCAAGTTCTCGAGGACCAGGGTCCTTCTTCCACATAACTGACTCAAATGGTTAGAGCAGCACTGTATGCTAAAGATGCCATTAATGACCAGGAACTCGGTCACTGAAAATTGGCATTCGAAAGGCCTGAGCTTATAGACACACTTCAACACTACAGACTGTATTTAATTGCTATAGATTATTACAAATCTCAAACCAGTGTAAAAAAAAAAACGGACCTTTAACACTCTGATTTTTAAATGGAGGAGATGATTTTAAAAATTGATTTCACAATACTAATGTTGCAATATAAAAGACATGAAAAGGGATTGTGTTGGTTTTTCCAAAAATAAAGCCTTTGGATCCAGCTACAAAAATCATTATTGTGGCGCTGCAGTGATAGGCACCTAATGGGAGGCCCATTTTCATCAGTTAGTACATGCTTCTGTAGTTTACCACAGATTTTGTCAAAAAGAATTGAAATAATTGTCCTGAGCTGATAAGCTTTGTTTTATCAACAGGGTATGGCGGCTGACGTGTCAATCATAAAACATACTCAACCATTTGGGTGTAAACTACAGTTATTGTGCGTTAATAATTCATTTGTTGTGTTGTTTGCAGACTCATTCGTCAACAGTCAGGAATGGACATTGAGTCGATCAGTTCCAGAGCTGAAAGTGGTGAGTAACATTTTCTTTTTGCTTCTTGCAGTCCAGCTGTTGATTCGTCTTCAGTGGTTTCGTCATACTGACAGATTGAAAATGTCATCGCAAAAGCATGCCATGTCCATGTAGCACAGGTTTTGCAATTCACACGAGAAGGCACATGTGAGAAAATTGGCCGGACTTTTCTGCTGGCACATAGTTGGCGACTTTTTTCTTTTTTCTTTTAATGAGATGTGTTGGCATGGAGATGTAAGGTGGCTTGCTGCAGGAAGTGAGATGAGTGACAGTTTTGGGCTAGACTGGTGACACATCCTGGGTCTGATCCCACCCGCCAGTGGAGCACACAGGCACAGCAACTGCCAAATGCACAGCTAACATCCTCTTATGGTCTAATGCCCTCCAAAGCTCCACTCCTGTATTGTACCAGTAGATCTCTTTGTGGTTAAATTGCTGCTGTGTCTCTTTGAAAACAACAAAAACTTCCAACTGAATACCAATTCACAGCAGTGACTTGAAAGGCAAACTTGCTGCGGTGACCTCAGATGCTTCGAATGTAACTGCTTCTCTCGATGAATCTGATGTGTTAATTGGAACTTTGTTAAACTGCTTGTGAAAGCTAAAATGAAGTGTTCCAAAAAAGCAGTGGTCAGCAACAAGGTCATGCTGTTGGAAAGAGGTTTGCCAATCATTTCTGAACAGTAAAAGAAAACATTTATGATCAGATCCCACAGTTGCAGTAAACGGAATTCCCTGATCTCCAAACAACAGTGTTGATCAAGCTTTGACCTGCACATATACAATTTAGCCAATTCCAGTTTTTCTTTGAGAGCTGTAATATAAGCAAAAATAGGAACAGCATTCAGGAAGCTTTATCGAGTCCTCCTGACATGTAGTTAAGCTTTCAAAAATCAGGATTGCATTAGACAAACAAAGGAGGCGGGAATTTTATCTGTACAGGGTCGATATGTCAACAGTCAGGAATGGACATTGAGTCGATCAGTTCCAGAGCTGAAAGTGGAACTGATCCACTGGGAGAGTTTTTGAAAATCTCCCAGAGATTTTCAAAAAGTTCTATGTAGGTTTCCTTACATAGATGTCAGGAAACTGCTAAAACGGTAAAGACATCAGTAAAAACTGTTTTATTTTCCATAACGTGGGAGCTAAGCTATGTCATTACATCCCTATCTCATCTTATGAACTAAATGTTTGATTTTCGCTTTGTTTTCAGTGATTTTGTTGAGGATCAAATTCCAGCAAGATAGTTCATTACGTAAACCACATTGGTTTTCACTATTTTTGCAAATGTATGTCCTAATATTGGGAGCTTTTATTGTATTCCTTCAGATTATTTGTGCTGAAACAACAATCATTTTTTAAATGCATCACAGTCCTAATCGACTTATCAATCCTCAGTGCTGGAAAACTGTATAAAAATACAACATTTAGACAAAAATGTACTGCTAACAAGTGGCGAAAATAAATCAGGAGCATTGAGCTTATTCCACATGTTGGTGATAAAGTTCAGATTTTTTATTTTTTATTTTTTTTGGTCTGTAATTAAGCTAATCAAAAACAAAGCTAACACCACAATATAAAACATGGCACTTGCAACACCTAGAGTGGTGGTTGGTCATCTTGTCCCTCAATAGCTTCAGATGAAGTTAGTTCTTTCCAATGGCCCAACACTTAAATGGCTCTAAGAAGGATCCAGTTAATCAAACTCAGTTTTCACCAGTAGAAACACAAAGATGTGGTACACCAGCACTAGCTTATTGTGGAAACAAATTTTCTGGAAAATCTCCCAGAGATTTTCAAAAAGTTGTCTACATCTCTGGATTTCACATGTTCTATGAGAGACAGAAGATAAAAGCTCAAAAGGATAAAACTGCAACTTTGTTATAGCATGTTCTGCCTTCCTGTAATCTGCTCATTTTCTGACTGCCTAAATTGCCACAGACATGTCTCAACATGTCACAATAAAACTTCCTTTTAAATGGCTTACGTCTTTGTTCTTTCACTGATGCCTTTCATAAACTCAGATACTGATATCAATCAGTTTCTTCTGTCAGTAATAGGTGTCAACAACAGTGTATTTATTACTACAACACAGTAGTGTTGAATTATGTTTCGTTCACTGATTGGTAAAAACGTAGTGTTTTAAGTTAAGTCAAGGTCAAACAGATTTTAGTCACCAGCCAATTTTCAGGACATTTCTAATTACACCAAAAAAAAACAAAAAAAAAAACATTTCCTGGAGAAATAACTGAACAGACCATTACTAAGTAGGAAAAAAAATCTGATACATCTGCTGCTGTAGTAAATCCCAACTTTCCAGCTTTTGATCCACTCTGCACTTGAAATTGTTCCCAGATAGGTACGAAACACTTCTAAAGAGTAAAAGCTGGTTGTGGAGTACCGCTGATGTGACGTTTTGTTTTAATAAAAGCCCATATACCAGCAGGTCACAAAGCTGAGCAGTTAAAACAGCAGGATCGTTGGGTCTCTGGCACATTCAGTCTTTTTTTTTTTTTTTTTTTTTTTTTATCTTTTGGTTATTGTTGACTCATGGTTTTTAGTGTACATAGCCTCAAACCAATTGCTTATTTATTGTTTATTCTACTTAGAGTAACTGATCCACATCTTGAATTGAATGCAGATTTTTTTTCTTTTTTTCATCAAACTTGCTTATAATTAGAGCCATACCTGACTTTAACTCCCACTAATGATCTGATGAAGAAGAAGGAGATGGCGAGCAGAGGAGACGAGGTGTGATACATCCTTTGTTCTTCCCAGACATGCTGGCATCATCAGCCCACCATGCACAACGTTTCACCCTGGAGGCATTACATTGAAGTCTGGTGTAGAAACCAGCACGAGAAAGCAGAGGAGTGATTGCAGCTGAGCTGCTGGATATTACAGGACCTCTCCTGGCCTTAATAAAGAACCAAACTGTGTTACTTTTACTTTTGTTTCTGTTGATGTATTTTGCCTCCGCTGCCGTTCTTCAAACAAAATGAAACTTTTAAGTGGGTTTTCTAACCTGCTTTTGTGGGTTTATTCGGCTTCATGCAGATGTT
This sequence comes from Poecilia mexicana, assembly GCF_051168715.1. Lineage (NCBI taxonomy): Eukaryota > Metazoa > Chordata > Actinopteri > Cyprinodontiformes > Poeciliidae > Poecilia > Poecilia mexicana. The sequence goes on along the minus strand of NW_028263386.1, from coordinate 12,702,845 downwards.
GACGTTGGAACAATAATGGGATGAAAATCAAATGAGGTTAGAATTTAGTTGCTTATGGATGCACTGGTCAGAGTTTTTCTGTGCCATACATTATTAATGAGCATGGTTAGAGTATTTAGCAATAATAAAAAAGCACTCCCCGTGTTTATTTCCTATAGTAGAATAGATTCTAATCATTGATATTTACAAAATATCAAATTCAGAAAAATAACTGACCACTTTGCTGTGCTTTGGCAAGCCTTTATGTTATCTGCTGTAAGTTTAGCTCTCTCTCAAGCTCATCTCACATGTGGTTTATATTTTGCAGAAAATTTGCACTTTATTTTCTGCCTATTTGAATATCTTGAGAAATCTCTCTGCATATCCTTAGGTGCATTTAAACATCTCATTGAGAGAAAACGGCTAACTCTGAGACTTCTTCTCAGTCTTACTGTCTACCCCAAAAAGTCTTGTCAGTTGGACGTGATGGCGCTTACTATGATGCGAACTGAATATCAGATGTCTTGAGTTTCCTACTAAAAGATCATTGGTCAGTGCCAACCAAACTTAAAATTGCACAGATGTGATTGTTAAATTTTGCAGAAATTTTGATTTATATGTTTTCTTTTTTGTTTTGTTTTTTCCCTATAACTGTATTGTCTCCAACAAATACCCTGAATGTCATGATCTTGATTGACCAAGTTCTACAACATATGAACATGTGTGAAAATGTATCAAAGTGACCAAATAAATAATTTGCAAGCAACACATTTAATGCATAGGACCTGACATACTAGAGACTGCTGAATATTTAATTCCAGCTGTTCTGTGATTGCAGAATTATGTACTTTGATATTGCAGTGGAAATGAGGTGATGTGATTCAATATATTGTGCAGCTAGAGGTGACAAATCATGTTGGTATTTCGCCATTAGGGAGAAGATTAAACACTCGGCTTATATTGCATACAAATTAGTTGCTGCAATATGTTTCATTGTTACAATGGCATAAGAACTGCAACACATTTTATACAAAGGATTTTTTCTCACAGTACACAGCTAAGATATTTTGTATTAGTTCTTTTTTTTCCACTAACATTTATTTTATTGTAAAAAAAATATCAAATAAAATGTACAACTTTTTCAGCTTTTTTTTCCTTTTTAATACTATTTGTCTTTACACTGAGTGTAAAGAGAAAATGTGCCTCTCCAACATGCGCCACCCTATAATTGTATTTATTAAATCCAGAATGTCACAATGTTTATTCATCAGATGCAACGTCGTGGTGAAGCCGCTGTCAACAAAAATCATGTTAGAGGTTTTTGAATGTCACAGCTTTTAGTGAAAATCTAAAAAAAAAAAAAAGAATCTTTTGCCCGTCAGTTCAGCTGAAACCTATGCATTTTAGAGAAATGTTAACAGCTTTAGTAGTCAAATTAAGATTTGCTGAATTTATTTTCTATTGGCTAGTGTTATTTTCTCTTCTTGCAATGTGCCACGTTGATAATGATCATGGTGTTTTTGCTTTTGTCCTTTCAGGGCATTGTTGGGAATCTGTCCAGTGGGAAGTCTGCCCTGGTGCACCGATACTTGACAGGCACATATGTGCAGGAGGAGTCTCCTGAAGGTAAGAGTCTTCTGGAGATGGCTAGCAAAATACTGTCGCGCTTTGGATTATATTTATTAAACATTAAGGCAGTTATAAACTTAAAAGCACCACTATGGATGCACTGGTCAGAGTTTTTCTGTGCCATACATTATTAATGAGCATGGTTAGAGCATTTAGCAATAATAAAAAAGCACTCCCCGTTTTTATTTCCTATAGTAGAATAGATTCTAATCATTGATATTTACAAAATATCAAATTCAGAAAAATAACTGACCACTTTGCTGTGCTTTGGCAAGCCTTTATGTTATATTAGCTCTCTCTCTCAAGCTCATCTCACATGTGGTTTATATTTTGCAGAAAATATAATAAAATGTACAACTTTTTCAGCTTTGTGTGTTCTTTTATAGCTGTAATGTGATATACTTGGCACTTTATTAGTACACAGACCCCTTGTTATTAATCCCATAGCATTCTGAGATTAAACTCTACTGAAATGGGTGTTCGCAGGAACATTTTGTGTGTGTCCTCCCCCCCCCCCCCCCCCCCCAGAGGAATAAAACAAACAATACTGATACTCGGAGTAAATTATGTAATTTACATCGAGTTGGGTTCTTCTGTTTGCTGTTTACTTTCTACAAGAATGTTTGGGTGTTGTTGAGATTAAGTTAGAAAATGTAGTGGGGTTTTTTTTATTATTATTTTTCCAACTGGAGAGATAAAGGCAAAGCTCATTTCCATTTCTTGTTAAAATAGGGAAGGTCAAATGAATTTTTTATTGTCTTATTTAGCCTGTTAATGATCATTTTCATTGTGATAATAAACTGTAAACCAGATTAGCTAAAGTCTCTCTACAAGGACAAATAATGATCAGAATACCCTCTTGCTGCCCTGCAAGGTCCATCCTTCAAAAATCCACGAAGATGCTGGCGCACCCAGAGTTAACTTATGATCTTTAAGAGGGTTTTTTTTTTTTTTTGCAGTGTTTTATCTTAGTGTAATTATAGTGTGGATGAAACTTGAAGCACATAATTAGTTTCTGGCATTTCTCTGCACCAAGGGAGAAAAGAAAAGGGGGAAAAATGCATAACTTAATTAGTCCTTGAGAAATCAATGGTGGAAATGCTGCAAAAAACAGGGCGAGGGGTTGTTGCTGTAATCAGGGAAAAATGTCAGTTCCTGTCTTGGTGTCCTTCTTCTTATTTTTTATTTATTTATTTTTAAAATCTTACTGATACAACATATCAGCCTCACATGTGCTCTTTGTGCTGGCTTTTCTCCAGTTCATAGTATTCACGTTGAAAAAGCATCACAGACGAAGAGGAAGAGGCTTCGCTGTAGCCGTTTCTTCGCTGTTTTGTTCCAGGGCTTTTGCTATGATATCTGAAAAAAGGTACCGGGGTGTGTTGCCATGGCAACACCGGATGGCACTCCGTCGGATTGTGGCTGAGTGTCAAGGTCTGAGCCTCTGTGTAAAGCAGAGTATGCTTGCTGCGTGTTAACCACGCTCACTAACAGGGCTCTTTCTCTCAGTAGTTACCTGTTTCAATACGATTGCCGTAGTCAAATGCAAATTCGTGCACTCGGATTTACTTTTCGTGACCATGGAAAGAATTAAGGGGTACTAAGGCTTTTTTTTTCCCCCTTGGATGCCATTTATTCGTTCGTCTCTAAATAGGGAATAATTCCGGATGATTATGCAACGAGACGGTTCACATCCAAATTGCCTCCCTCTTTTCACTGGAGCCGTATGTTTTCATCACATAACTCGTTTCCGAGATTCCCATAATCTTATCTGGCGTATGCAGATAAATGCTGCCAAAGTCCATAAAAACTCTGCGCTGCACCAAGTCTTCGCCTCTCCGCATCCCACTTTGTAATGAGATCCGCCTCTTCTCTTCAAACAGGACTCAAACATGCATATCAATCGTCTGTGAGTTCCTTTGTGAGAACAGCTTCGAAGCTGTGCGACTTCAGGAAAATAAATAAAGAACAAGAAGGGGGGAAAAGCTTGCTGCGATGCCATCAATCTCTCTCCCTTTATTACACAACCAGCATCCAGGCACGTCTTGAGAGTCGTTGCAAGTGGCTGGGAGAATCCTCTGTTTGCCCGGCAGGCTAAAGTGGACTTAACAGGATGGAAGTGAGACTCAAGTGGATATCTATTGCTTGCTCAAACAGGAAATACTGTCCACCTTTTGTAAAATTATAGCCCCTGGCTATTTTATGGCCCTTTCCCACTGTGACCTTTCAGTTCTTAATAAGTTGGTTGAATGGAACGATCCCTCACCCACCCCCCAACACTGTCCGCAGATTGTTTTAAAGATAAAATGTGTGTGTTTCTGCTGTCTTCTGCATCATGTTTTTATGGAGTTTTGTCATGACTATTATAAGAGCTTTGCATTATTCAATCCTGTCAAATTGCTCTCAGCGCTTTTTTTTTTCTTTTTTCTGTGTGTTTTTGGTATTCATAAGGCACCGTTTTCACACCTTGGGACATCTCTAGTCGGCCAACTTTCTCATTTGAATGTTTTTAATCTCCGCAGGATCTTGAACCAGTCAAATGATGTGCAAAATCTAATTTTCTTCATGCATCTCCCATTGGTCTCTTCTTTATCTTCAACTGGGTTTGCTAGTGGCAAGGAAAAACATATTCATATCAGAAAAAGAATTGGGGGTGAGGGGAAGAAGGAGGAGACCTACTCAAATGTTGTATCTACTCTGCAATACTGGACATTGTCTGACATGAGCACCAGTTCAGTGTAATGCATGTTTCAGTATGGCTTTTATCTCAAAATATTTCATTTCTGAGGTTTCATTGCAGAGCAGAAAGTTTCTTGATTAAATTCTGGCTCATCCAGTGAAGCTGTGCAGACAGAATAAGCAGTCTGATGAGGCTTTTGAAGTGAAAGTTTGGCCTTTCTCTGACTTGTAGCGGTGCAGTAATAGTGGCAAAGAGCCGGCTTCTGCAGCAGCTATGCATTAGACATGCTTAATGGCAATTTCTCCCCCACATAATTGGCTCCAGAGGGACCCGGTTTCCTGTCGGCATATGATCCAGACAACACAGTATGCTGAGGGTTTAAAGCAGGAAAGGGCAGCACACCTTCATGAATCACATCAAACTGTGTTTTAATATCGAATTTGTGATTGTTTGTCTTTCTCTCTATGTTTCCTTTAGGTTTGTCAATACATGTTCATTTCTAAAAGCACTATAAAAAAGGCTGTTTTATAATACGTCTGTAGTTATCGTGTGCAAGACATCAGCTCCACGGTTTTCTTTTTGTAAGTGCCTGGTTATTATTCATTTCAAACATAATCTCAGTAATACGTCTTCCTCCAGGTGGACGCTTCAAGAAAGAAATTGTGGTGGACGGACAGAGCTACCTGCTTCTCATCAGAGATGAAGGAGGGCCTCCAGAGCTGCAGGTAGAGGAGCTGATCCTTGAAAATATCGCATTGCTCTAAAGCTGCAACGCTTTCTGAACAGAGGCAGTCTGAGAAGCTGTCATGCAGACACAAACTGTTTGAGACAGTCCATGATATATCCTCTAAAGGATATTTTGGAGCAAGCGGCAACACCCTGAGGTTGCTGTAGAGAAAGATAAAATACACCAAGCAGCCACATGCAAATCATTTTTGTTCCAAGGAACAGCTTCAGCCTTCCTAGATGTATGCATATCAAAAAGTTATTCACGTCATTGAAAAAAAAAGGTAGTGATATAGCTCAACTGTTTCAAATTAATGTAATAATGTTTGACTTCACATTGCGTATCCATTGTGATGGCACCTACTTCGAAATCGAACTGTTATTTACGATTTTAATGATCCACAGTGGTGTTTTTAGCCATTTCTATCATGTTGTTTCAAAGTTCCATCAGAAAAGATTTTAATCTTATTTATGAAACTGCGGACACTAATTTCATTAACTTCCGTTTGGAATCAATGAGGTACTTTTTTTGAATTTGAATTGAATTTGAATGTAAGTGGAATGACTATAAAACTAGTGGGGGGAAATATCAATTCTTTTTAGAAAACCTTATTAGGATAATGTCATGACTAGAAGTCCTGTGTTCATAACAATGGTCCATTATCTGTATTAATATTATCCCACCAGACATTAGGAACCCTGACGATGTTTTACAGTTGGGGAGAGATCAGTCTTATTTTCATTTGAATGACTGAACCACAATTGCAGAAAAGACGTCTATCTTGAATATTTCTTTCTCCCCAAACTGTATTATTGAGGAAAACCTAAACTGAATTGTTGCGACATGATGCAAGATGATGGTGGAAGAGTCGTACTAAAGCAAAAAGGAAACAAATGACATCTGAATAGAGGAATGGACCTTAGTAGGAGAGAGTACACAGTACAAGTTCTTCAATGAATGTAGTTACAAGAAAGACAGGAATACTCAAAAAAGAGATGGAGATGTGGGATGAGTTTTTGGTACTTGAGATGGAAAGATGAGGCGTCTCTGAAGGTGAAGCAAGAAAGAGAGCGCACGCAGGTTGGAGTGATTTGTGACAGAGCGGCAGCAGAAAGAGTTTACAAGGCAGGGGGAAGAGTAGTGACAGGTAGAAGGTGGATTAACAGACCAGATGCTGGGTTTAAGGTGGCTGAACGAGCTAAGATTTACGTTGGTAGTGACAAGCATTACAGGAGCAAATAAAAAACAGCATTTGTTCTTGTCATCCGCTTGTGAAGTATTGAAATCATGTCATCATATAAATTTAATAGTTGATGTTTTAAGGTGAGTTGTGTTTTTCTTCTTTTTTTTTACATAGTATTTTCCCTTTGTGCTATGTAATAAACCGCTATGTTGGAAATATGTCACATGTGCCTTTACAAATGGTTTCTTTAGATTTTCTGAGGCTGCAGTGAACAAGAATTTTCAAATGATTTGCTATGAAATCACAAAAAAAAATTCACATATCAACATCAAACTTAGTTGAGTCATACATACCCACTGTGTCAATCTTCCAATCTGGAAAACACCATAAACTATGTTTTATTTCTGTTTTTAAGGAGCAGTTGACACCTAATCAGAAAATCGCTCCGATTTCTTCCTGTGCACTGCATCGTAAGATAAAGGGATAGATATGAGTTTGGCTCAGTTTTTAGCTGCCTGTGTAATTAGTGGTATAATAAAAGGCCTCCGTCATGTTCCCACTCTGAGTTGTGACTCAAAGGCTTGATGTGCCACTGGAGAAATCCTTGCAAATGTGAAGGCTAAATGAAGTACATTCAGGGAGAGGGTGTGTTATTGGATTGTTACTGTTTCTCATGCTCTGCTTAATAATATTGGAAACAGTAATGATGTTTGTAGATGAGTAGTTTATTCTTATCTTTACAGGAGGATTTCTTTACTATGCAGTCATAAACTATGCAGACAATATGAATAAATATAACATTTTGTTACATTATGTACAGTGGGGATATAAAAACCATGCAGCTTTTGTAGTGGCTTATAATCACTGTGCCATTGAATTTATTAAAGTCTGTTACAATACTACCCCCTTCTGTTGGAGTTTATGAACTGCACTAGCAAGATAAAATGTAGCATTCAAACTGCCAGTGTTGGGAACAGGCAATTGGCTCATGCCAGTTTTCTTTGTGTCGGCTTACTGGCACACCTTTGTGTTTTGGATCATTTAACACGTTTTAAAGATAACATGAATAAGTACATAAGTACAAAATACAGTTCATGAGTTCACTTATTAAGGGAAACTGTCCAAATCAACCTAACCCTATGTGAAAAAAAGCATCTGTCTCTTAAATCTAATACGTGGGCGTACCGCTCCTTGGTGACGACAGCTGCCATCAACCGTTTGCCGTACAGGTTTTTTATTTATTTTATTTTTTTTTACAGTGCTATGGAGGCTCACTCTTTGTTTTTAATTTGGGCTCTTTGGAGGGTTTTCAAGGATTTAGGTGTGAACCTTGAGTAGACCATTACAAAACTGAATTAGTATGTTCTTTGTAGGGTTTATTTTTTTGTGTGGAACTCTCTTATTGATGACTATTTTCCCCCAGTTCCTTTCTTAATGTTGAATGACAAAAACTAGCTAATTGCGACAAGTGAGGCCCTCAGTGCTTTAGATGTTTTTTCTGGTTTTTATGGTCAGATGGTTATTACACTGTTAGAGTAATTTTGGTAGGCCGGCTAGTCCTGGAAATATTTTCCACTGTTTCATGTTGTCTCCTTTTGTGGATGCTCGCTCTGTGGTTAACTAGACTCGAAAAGCGGGAGAAATGGCTTTGTAACTATTTCCAGATTGATATGCATCAGTGACTTAGTTTCTCGACTGTTTTTGAGTTTCTTTAGATCAACACACGACGCGTTGGTTTGTGAGATCTTTTTGCCTACCTTGTGTTGTCACAAAGGTTATGTTTATGGTTGCCTTTTAATGATTTGATAATCTCACAGAGTAAAAAGCAAACACAGAAAAATCGTCTAAAAAATCAATTTTTTTAGAAACTTGCATCATGTTTTTAATCTTTGAATAAGTCAGTTCTCAGTCTTTTTACCACACCAGAAATGTAAGATTTTGATCGTGTCGCAACTACAAGAAACCACAGTTGCATTAAAACACACTTGTTTCCATAAGTAAATTTTCTGCTGATAATGTTAAAACCTTTGATAGGTGGCTCATAACACATACAGTGCTTGGTCTCTGCCTTGTCCTCAGTTTGCTGCCTGGGTGGATGCAGTGGTTTTTGTCTTTAGCCTGGAGGATGAGATCAGCTTCCAGACAGTCTACAATTACTTCTTGCGCCTATCCAGCTACAGAAACACAGCGGAGGTGCCAATGGTCCTCGTTGGAACACAAGGTGTTTGTCGTATATCTATCGTGAATACACACACATTTCACATAACATTGGAATTTAAATAAATTACTTTCCATAAAATACTGTATGTTTCTAGTCTAGTAATAAACACTTACCTTGATGTCTTTCTTTGGATCTTTTTTTTTTTTTTTCTTTTGGTAGATGCAATCAGTGCAGCCAATCCCAGAGTGATTGATGACTCTCGGGCCAGAAAGCTGTCTAACGATCTGAAACGCTGCACATACTACGAGACTTGCTCCACCTATGGCCTGAATGTGGAGAGAGTCTTCCAGGATGGTAAGAGGGAATATTTAAAGACCTTGTGCTTTTTTTTAAATTTTTTTATTTTTTTATGTTTTATTTATGTTTAAAGATTTGTATTGAGGTTTTTGCACTAAAGATTTTTGTGTATATTTTATGTAATGGGAGTTGTTTTATTTTCAACTTTTTTGCCTTTAGTTTCCAAAATAGTCTCTTTTATAAAAGTGTAATAGAAATGTTGGGGTATTTTTCACTTTTACTGCATTAGCTCTATTGAGCAACCCTAGCTCCTAAAATAGATTTAAAAAATTCAATGATTTTGATCTTAATCTTTTATGTTTACTTAATATAAGCAGCAACACATCACAGTATTATATTTTATTCAAGATTGGGTTGCAGACGGGTTAATAAATATTTTGGTAAGAATCACATGCTGGTTAGTTAAAAACTATTGCCAGGACTGTGATTATTAATTATGGAATCAAAATACTCAAAGCAAATGTGGGACTGTAACCTTAAGATCAGGTAATTATGAATTATTTAGAAGTGTCTCATGAAGAACCTTGAAACTCTGATTTCTTCCAAAATTAATCTTCAAAGTAATAAGACTTCCATTTGGAAATCCGGCTGCCTTGACTGTGGAACTTTTTTTTTTTTTCCGTTCTAAACCTAGAGCCTGTTTGAAGGTTTGCCATCCTCTCAGGAAACATCTGAGAGGGTAGCTTGTCTTTCACTGCACATTTCAGTGTCAGTTGATGCATTTTTGCATTGCATAGTCATGCTGTCTTCTCCCTCTGCCTTAATTGCCTCCTGAAGTCCGATATGAAGTAATTAAACAAGTGCCTGGTGACTGGAAAAGTCACTCCGAATAACTGTTGCCTTCTCTGCGCATTTGCGAAGCTACAGCAGGCAGTCAGGCGTTGTGGTCCCAGCTGTCGATGCAGCTTCAGATCATCTCTTTCCTTCCCTCAATGCTAATTCATGTCACGCAGCCGTGAGCATTGCCTTTCCTCCTCCTCCTCCTCCTTCTCCCCAGCCCACCCGGTCACGTGTGCTGTGAATCAAATAATGGCTTTCACATGCTACAGAGCAAGTTGAGTTGTTCACATGGTTACCATTGTCTCATTTGGCCAACATTAGGTTACTTTCCTTGGAAATAGTTCCTTTTGTTTACAGACGTGCCTGACCAAAAATTGTACAAGAGGGATATGGAATGTGGGTTATTGGAATTATCGTCTGTTACAGAAAAATAAAAGTGATTGTAGTATTTTTTTTTAATTTATGCATTCACAAGCCTTAAGTCCTTACCTGAGAGAGTTTCTACAATATTTCCTAATATATCTACAATATATCCTAATATTTCTGAAACTTACAAGAAAATTTGGATAACTAGACATTTGGGTCAAAGAGAATGGATGAACAGGTTTATAGTTATCACATTGTGACGCATCCCTTTAGCATTTTGTGTTTTAAAATCTATGTTTTTATTTTTAATATTTTCTGTGTATTTCAGTATTGCTTTAACTTCCCCTTTACCTTTATAGAGAAATTAATTAAAATTGTTTTATGGAATTATTCATAGGCAACATATATATATATATATATATATATATATATATATATATATATATATATATATATATATATATATATATATATATATATATATATATATATAAGTTGTATCTCTAAGCAATATATGATGAATCTCATCTGTGTATTTTCAATGAAGTTGTAACAATATACCAGAACACACATTTTCATGCTTACACTGTGTCGCCAGTCAACAGAGCTGTTCTTTCCCCCACTAGTTGCCCAGAAGGTTGTGGCCATGAGGAAAAAGCAGCAGCTGTCTATTGGTCCATGCAAATCTCTCCCTAACTCTCCGAGTCACTCTTCAGTGCCAGCCGCATCCATCCCCTCTGTCCACCTTAACCAGGTAAGCCCACAGCAGCCCGACGTACATCTGATGTTCAATATGTGACAACATTAAGACCAATTATCCTGCTACTCATGACTGCTTGTTTTTAGGTGTCTGAACTGATGTTCTTATCACATCGTCCCAAACTGACCCTCTATTCCTTTTTCTTTGCGATCCCTCTCTCTTTTCCACCCTGATCTTCTCTGATGCTGCTGGTTCCTCTTAATCTCTCTCACTCCCAATAGGCAGCCAATGGTGGGGGTGCGTTCAGCGACTACTCCTCCTCTGTTCCCTCCACCCCCAGCATAAGTCAGCGGGAGATGCGCATTGAGACCATCGCTGCCTCCAACACGCCCACGCCCATCCGCAAGCAGTCGAAGCGGCGCTCCAATATTTTCACAGTAAGTATGCGACAGCTGATGCAAAGCAACACCCACTCACACTACTAGAGGGCACGGCGCCAAGCACACATTTTTTTCTTTTATTCCACCAGAGGGAGACAGGTTGCTCAAAATGCATTCAAAGCCAGCGCTGCTGCCTACGAGTCAGGCAAAGACAGCATCTTGTTCAAACTGCACAATGGGCTAAGGAGTAAAAGACTTTGAAGATTTCATATTAAACCCCCAAAATGGGCCAAAAAAAATAAAAACACTCAGCCTTGAAGCAAATATCAAAGATAAGCACTGTGGAAATAAACATCAATTCATGTACCTTTCTTTTTTTTTTTCTTTTCTAATTGGATGTAGTGAGTGGATTAAGTTTCTCATGTCACCAATAGGAAACTGGGCTCTTTACATCGTCAAAATCTTTGAAATGGCCCTGTTAATTTTTGCTTTACTATTTTCTTCAGCACCTGTCCTATTGCACGAAGCAAAATGAAAAAATTCATGTCAGCCTATTTTACACATTGCTAATGAGGCAAATCTACAACCTCCAACTGCCCACCTTCAGACAGAAAAGCTCTTGCACAATTTGGACAGCTCGTGAATACTGACCCCAATTGATTCTGATCGCCAAGAAATACGACACCAGTCTCCCGATCCCTGTCTGCTTGCTATTTATCCCGTGTCCTGTCATATTTGCCCTTTGCTCTAACCTGTAGCATTTGTGTGCACTAACCACTACTGTTTCCTTGGCTTTAGCCTCTTTCCTTTTTTCATTCTTTCTTCCTTTCCTTCATCCTGCTTTTCCTTCTTACAACTTTTCATTCGTTCTTTCTTCCTTCCACTCTGTGCTTCTATCTTTTATTCTTTCTCTCTTCTCTCTCTTTCTTTCTCTATCTTCCTTACTTTCTGTCTTTCGTCCTGTTTCCTGTTGCCCTCCCTCCTTTTTGCTGCTAACTTTTCCAATCTTGCATAGTCGGATCTTTGTTTCTGGTGGCTCAAGAAGGTCTGCAGAAGACAGAAATCCTTCAATCAATCCAAAACAACTGCAGAGAATTTCTTAGTGCCTATAGTACCATCTAACATTTACCTTAGGTTTTATGATGTTCATTTGTTTTCTTCTGCCGAACTTTGCCAGCATTATGAGAAAAAGATCAGGCTAAGCGAGATTTACCTTCTGCAACTTCTTCTTGCATATCAACACTTTTCCTTCACCTCTGCCTTCTGGCTCTCACGCTCTCTCTTTTCTCTTTGTAGCTAACTCCTCCTCTAACCTCCCTATCTATCCCCACCCCTTCCATCTGTATCTTTCCTTCTATCTTGTTCCTCTCACCCCAGCTGCTTTGGGAGCCGCAGGTTTATGCGGCCCCCGAGCAGTACAGGCTGGTGCTAGCTCCCCTTGTTGTCTCCCTTCCCCCCCTGCTAGGTAGTGACTAACCATGTCCACCAGAGAAATGAGCCTCTCCCCGTCCGCGTCATGGAGATGCCGAAGCACGCCACCTACCCAGTGTGGGTGCCCGAGTGGCAGGCCGAGCGGGAGTTTCAGCTCATGACCTTCTGAGGAGCTGCGAGCCAAGGGTGGGAGGAGGGAGGGTGAGGGAAAGGAGGAGGAGGAGGAGGAGGAGGAGGAGGAGGAGGACGGAACGTTACGAGGGCATTGTCGACATTTCTTCATTGAAACTGGAAGATTGAGATGGGCTCATTAGACGGAAGACTTGAAGTGTGAAAACATTCTGGCATTTTGCAAAATAACACAAAGAGAAAATGTTTCAACACAAGTGTTAAGGATCTTACTTTCTTAGCTTTGCCCTATCAAAAACATAAAAAAAAGATCTCCATAAGCTACAAGTACTACTACACCAGTTCTCCAAGTCACAGAGAGACTGAAGAATAACAATCATGCTTTAATTTATGGTGATTTTAGAGGTTTCATGTATAAGCAATTTAAGATACAAAGTATGCCTTAATGTCATTGGTAGATAAACTCATACAGCCATTAAATGGAAAGTCCAGTACTTTTATTACCCAGACATGAAGAATGACACTTTCATGGCACTGGCATTGGGACTCTTGAAATGTAAAAACCCAAATATGATGGTGTGCATTTTTCTAAACTTAATTATATGTGAGAGAACAATACATGCACCTGAATTTGGCTCCCATTCATAAAAAAGGCCCTCCTTCTCAATTCTTTAACTGTTTGAGTGTTAAAAGTAGGCAATTAAGACTCAAACCATTCCATCAGAAGATCTTTTCACTTTGTCTTCTCACCACCGCCCTCACAAATCAGTTTCACAAGCCATAAACCATTTCAAGCCAATCTTTTGACCATAACCACCTTCTGCCACTAGGTGTCAGTGCAACACACATTATTCTTTCCTAGTGCTTCCATGGTCAAAAACTCCAAACTCTCTGTTTTCTGTCAACTTGTCTGTGGTTCTGCTGTGGTCTTCAGATTGTCCGTCCCTATTTGTGTTGAAAAGCACACTGTTAGAAACTTAAACAAATATGATGCCATTTTTTATACTTAACATCATTGCTGCACCATTCATTTGCATTAATCTATTAACGTTTGCCCCTCGGTGTTGCTCCATTTCATATTTTTGTTCTTTAATTTCTTGCTGGATCTTCACGTATGAGACCAAACATAAACAAAAATAACAACAACAAAAAAAGAACAAATAACCATTTGACACTGTTTTTTAATATTTGCAGATTTGTGCTTCTGTTTCCAACCTTTCTTCAACAAAAAGGGCTTTCCAACTCCTTCCGAATTAGAAGAGCATGATGGGTAAAAATAAAGAGTCCCCCTGCTTTGCCAAACCTGATAGAGAGGAGATTATTGGGTGAGGACTTACAGCTTGTTGCTGCTTTACCCTAAGTGCTTTAACACATTTAGGGTAATGCACATGGAAACCCATAGGACTTTGCGTCCAAAAGCCGGCTAAAAATCGAGTCCAGTGGAGTTTCTGAGTGCGCTTTAAAAGTAGACTCTCAAATATCACCGAGTGAGACAGACTGTAGGGACTCTTCTGGAAATGCCCCGTCCAACTTTTTTGCTCCGCTCTGCCTTTTTGCTCTCATTCAGACATATGCCATACAATAAACACACTGTACAGTCAAGTCACTCTTGGAACTGTTATCCAGCCACCAAAAGGACACGAGCTTTTCCTTACATGACATCACACGGCCTTTTTTCCAGAAATGCGGACTCAAGAACTAGAGGTGCCAAGTTGTTTTTTTTTTTTTTAATTATTTTTTTCTTTCTCTTTTGTTCTTCTTTTGTTTGTTCTGTTTCTCTTTCATTTGTTCACGTTTTTTCCAGGGCATATTCAAGTATCGAAATCAATGGAAAAATGTGGTGTAAATGTATCATGCAGAGGTGTTTTTTTTTTTTTTTTTTTAGATTAGAGAAGCTTGGGTGAACATTTTATGAAGGCCTTCATAAAGGTTAGCACAGTCTGTCAGGGTTGGGAGGTATATTACAGAGAAATTATACTGAGAGTCGCTAACAAATGAAACTGGGTTGCACCGACTTGTATGAATGTAGTTAAACATCGTGTTGTTTTTCCCTTTATTTATTCGAAGATCTATTTTTCTTTTTCATCTTTAAGTTCCTTTTTTCTTTTCATTATCTCGGTTTTGGTTTGGTACAGAGATTATGAACTCTCGCATAATCACTTTTCTACCATAAAGAAGGGATTTGACGAAAATATAGACTGCTGTATATCTTGTATTGTATTTTATTTACAATGCTACTCTATAAAAAGGTACATACGTATAAGGAATATATGAAACAATGCCTTTTATTGTCCATCCTATATTTTGTGGGAACTGCAATGTTTGGCTCAATCTGTTGAATATTTTGAAGTGAATTTGTGACTTGCTTTGTATGGTGTCTGTATAGAAGCTAAAAAAAAAACAAGTCATCATGAACAAAAAAAAAATAAAATGTTGGAAAAAAAATCTGAACCTCAGAGTTGGTTTACTTGAACTCAGATTGTACCTCTTCTCCATTGGTGACTGGACATCTCTCATGTTTTGAGTGAGACCATACCACACTCATTCTGTTTGTCCTTATGTGTACCTCATCTCTTTATTTGTGTTGGGGTGGGAGGGGAATTATGAGGTTGTTGATTTTCTCATGTGATAACCTCTTTATAACCACCCCTTTTTCCCTTCAACAGGATCTGCCATACTCTTTTTATACTGATGAACTCTGAAATCAATTGTTTGAATATGCAAACTTACTTCTGTCCTAATAGATTTTACAGGTTGGAGGAACCTTTTGCACCAAAGCCTTACTTTTATAATAACATTTTTTCCCCCTTCTCTCCTTGGTATATAAAAACATACTCATTGTGAAAGCCCTTATGAATGAATCTTCTCTGGGTAGCACGGCAGTGGGTCGGCAGGTTCACTAAGGACCCACTCATGGTGTGAGTCAAAGGAAAGGATCCGCGAAGGGTTTCAGGGCTGAGTCATGACTCAATGTTTGGTTGTCTCCTCTGTGTTGAGATGTGTCAAGTGTGGTCTTGTTTTGGTCTCTTATTATTATATATTTTTCTTCTTTTTTTTTTTTTTATCTTGCACGTTGATGTTCCTGCTGTATGTTCTGCTGGTCTGCTTGTGTGTTCTTTTGGAGCTTCTTTTTGAGACCTTTTATTTTTGCAACGCTGAGTTTCCCCACAAAAACTGCAGAAATGCAAAAAAAAAAAAAAACATACAAACAAAAGAAACATGCTCCCTCACCTCACCCTTCCCGCCCTCTGACCCACAGCCTATCTGTGTCACCCACACGCACTCCCAACATACAAGAAACACTTCATCCACTTCCCCACGGCTCCCAGTCTGCCTTTTATTCAGTGTGTCGCTTCACTTACTGACTGACTCTCTTGTTCTCTTGCAGTCACGGAAAGGCAGTGAGCAAGGAAAGAGCGTTGACAGTAAAACAGACAGCATAGGCAGTGGAAGGGCCATACCTATCAAACAGGTGAGCAGTTTTACTGGTTTTTGACTTCATTTCCCATAATTCCCTAGGTAAGTATGAATCCTTGAACGTCTCAACAGAAGCTGTTTATTTTAAGTGATGTGATGATTGTATTATAACAGCCAGACATGACGTCAGGCTGTCACCACTAGATGGCCACACAGAACAAAAAATATTATGACATACTTTCTGTTTATAGCACAAGCTGCTAGATTAGTCCCATTAGTTTAAGGTTTTTTTTGTTTGTTTGTTTGACATGTTGCAAAATTACTTTTCTGAAACCACAGTGACATCATTTATTATAAATATTTAAGACTTAAGAATTTACAGAATTTTAGAGCAAATTACAAAACTTGTTTCTAGCCATAGTTAATGACAAAATTTTGCTTTGTGTTTAAAACCGCAAGTTAAATTGATAAATAGCAATATATATATATATATATATATATATATATATATATATGTTTTTTTTTTTTTTTCTCTGTGTCAAACACTCAGTCAACCTATAAATCAGCCTTTGATTGTTGAGCACATTTCAGGTTAAAACAAGCTAACATTAAAAAACACTAAAAATAATCAAAATACTTAAAAATAGATTAAATAAATATATATTCATCTATTATCTAGAAATCCAACAGAAATGTATGCATTTGGCTAAATTCGGGTTTCTTAATTTAATTGTAATAATTTTGCCTTCTTTATAGTCTAAAAACTTTTTTTGTCTATGTTTCTGTTATCGTATATATATTTATGTCTATTATACAGTGGGAAGGCTTTGTAATGATTCTGAAGTGTTTATTAAGCCACTAGATGGCGACACAGAATAACAAAAAGTGAGACAGGATCTTCTATTTGTATAAATTATGCAGTTTAGCGTAAAGAGATGCTTATCGTATTCATTAGCTGAAAAACCAGCCTTAGCTTATTTATATTTATATCTTGTTGCACTGTTGTGACTTCCATAAACATGCAACTTCAGGTTGAGACTTGTTTATATTTAACAGCTGTAAGCAATTTTATTTGCGTTCAGAACCACTGTCACGAAATTATCATGAAAGCAATAAATGTGGCATAAATTCTATTAATTTTTGGAAGTTGCATTAACTACATTTTTAATTCTCTAAATCTTGTGAATAAACTTTGATTTCAGTTATTACAACTTCAATTTAACAAATTGCAATAATAAAAAGATAACTCAAATGAATATCATTGTTTTGGTCATTTCTAATTTAATATTACAATATAAATCAAAATTGACATATAGTCATGCTGGACATTTGTTATTGGATATGAATTTTTAAATAATAAAGAGTACACAAACACAATATTTGTGTTATTTCTATACTTGCTCTAAAACTTTGCCAGTTAAGCCATGCAACGTAACATGGAAATGAAGCAAAGTGGCAAATAAAAATATTTTCTGCAATAGCGTCACTTTTTTTTATTTTCAATCAAGAAACTTTAACAAAACTGAATTTTTTGTTTTCTTCAATTTTAATAATTTCATTTGATTAGTTTGTTTGTCTTATTAATTCCCTTATTATATATTTTTTAATGGGCATACATGTTGCAATTTTGAAGTAGTGAACAGGGTCCAAATCATTTGTGGAGGTATACAACGGTAACCTGAGCAGAAGTAAAGGACACTTTGATTAGTAATCACTCGTGATTATATGAGGGCCTTTCAAAGCGGGTCAGTAGCCCTGTATTATCCTCTTTACCTGCAGATGATAGAGGATAATGTCCTTCTCCTTTTGAGCCAGACCTCCTCATTCCCTTTGGAAGAAAATTGCCAAGGCTTCTTTCCAGGAGAAATAATAGCAGGTTGAGGCTTTGAAAGCCGCCGCACTCAATCAGAAACATCCTTTTTTGTATTTATTACAGATACCAAATCTCTTCGACGGCAAATCTGTGGTGGTGATGCTAAATTTTTCTCATCATGGATTAAACATCTTAAAAATACAGAGAATGTGTTATACTTCTTTTTATATTAAAGTGGTGATTTGAATCATTTTTTACACTTGTTCGGGTTTAAAAATGAGAAAATTATATCACAACGGAGGAAAAGATGGAATCTTTTACTGGTTGAACACCTTTGAAGCATCACATTCCCATCTGGTATTGGTAAAACTCACCTTTTGATAGATCAGTTGAATTTACATTTGAATTTAGTTTTCAAGTTGAATTGATTACTCTTCTTTGTATAATCGACTATAAATCTTGTCAATTATATTTAGCACATATTCCACAACTAGTTTCCTTTATATGGCAAGTTTTGGCATGACAGCCACACACTAA
This sequence comes from Poecilia mexicana, assembly GCF_051168715.1. NCBI lineage: Eukaryota > Metazoa > Chordata > Actinopteri > Cyprinodontiformes > Poeciliidae > Poecilia > Poecilia mexicana. The sequence goes on along the minus strand of NW_028263386.1, from coordinate 12,684,576 downwards.
ACTTCTTTATCTAGGAAGTGTTTCTTTTTCTGTTTTTGCTTTTTGGTGATGGGAACAGTTTGGCTCCATTCTGATCACCAGACCGGTCGAATGCACAATCAGGAAGATCAAAGCATCAATGTGAGCTTAATTGCCAGTGCCCCCTCACCCCATCAGACCAAATTACAGCACACCCCTCTGCTCCTCCTCCCAGTGTATAAAAAGTGAGCATAGATAACAATGTAGTCACTGCTGAGGAGCCTCTATCAGTGGCATTCCTGCTCACAGAACCCCCTCTGTACCCCACCTCCCCAGCCCAACACACACTTATTTCACCCCCTTCTCTCCTGGCGTGTCACAAAGAGCCAACGTATCAGTTAGCCACGTTGGCAGGATGCAGCTTTTCTCCTGCTCGTCCAACTAAAGGAGAGAAATCAGGCTGTCTCTTCTGGGTTTGAGCTGACAACTGTGTGGACACAAGCAGCACATCTGATGCTGTTTTTCAAATGTCCTACACACTTGTGAACACACTCGTGTTTTGCGTTTGTATAAATTTGAAGGAGAAATACTGTAGACGCACATGAAGCTTTTTAAAATTGAACTAATGCGGTTTTTTTTTTTGGTTTTTTTCCCCCCAAAATGGCCTCTGGACATTAGTTTTATCTATTGCCACTAACCACCAAGTCATAGATTAATTTTATCTTAAGTGCATCTCAGTAATTAAGAATTTATTTCAGTTATTCAATTAAAATGTGCAACCCAGAACAGATTATCACACAAAGTGATATACTTGAAGCAGTTATTTAGAAAATACAATTAGAATATTGCATAAGACCAATAAAGAACAACATATGTAAGAAAGAAATGTTGGGCCGGTGCTCAAATCAGTCTAATTTGGCAATCAGCCCGCGACTTGGCTGCGGTGTAATGAAAGCCCTGGATGCTATAACTGCAGCCCTCATCTCATCTGCGTTGTCTGGTCCGGGTCATTTAAGATGCTGACATTTTCTCTAGTCCAGCAGAAACTCCTCAAAGGGCTTTGATTTTAAGCCCGTCAAAGCTGCTGTTACTTCAGTTGCTTTTGCATTTTTCCTTCCACTCAATTTTCAATTAATTTGGACAGGTCAGCAGTTTAGTCAGACATATTCCCAATAATTTTCTAATTTATAAAATGGTGATAGTATAGCGTTTCTGTATTCTTATGTAATCCAATTTTCTGAGCTTCGAAATGTAGATTTTTCAAGTAAGCAATTGTTACACTTGAAACATTTCACTGTAACGTTAATCTATGCAATTTTCAGTCGTTGAACTGAATAAGGTAAGGTAATTTTATTTATATAGCACATTTTCAGCAACAAGGCAATTCAAAGTGCTTCTGAAATACTTTTGAATGATGGCTTCATTTGTTTAACTGCACCTGTATTTCTTATAGAAAAACAGAAAAAGCTGATATCCACACAATTCTCTCACCTCTATCGATCCACATCGCAGCTTTGACAAATAATATCAAGCTTTGGTCTGATTGGATGTATAGATTTGTGTATGCCTCAGTAAGGCCACAAGATGAGCAACATATTTGCTTGTAAAACATGCATTATGAAGTTGCTAGAGGCCATTTGACTGGATCATTTACCCTGTATGATTAGAGAGCCATTTAAAAAGTGTTTACTGTTCTTTTATTGATTGAATGGAGAAGAGCTTCAGCAGTCAGCAACTTATTGATCAAAGGACACAATATTTCTTCCTAAAAAGAAATCCCTAAAGTATCAGTTCTTATGAAACAGATAACCACAGACACTGAAGAATTATGCATTATATTTGACATAATTGCAATAGTGTTTTTTTTTTCTTCATTTGGAGCTTCTTGAATTGTAAATGGATCAATTTTTCTTAACAAGGACAATACATTTGTATGACTTTAACTGTGCTCGTACGTTCACTAAGTACCCACATTAATATGCCACAATATAATACTATTGCTGCCAATGTTTTAACTGATAACTGATAGAAATGTTTCTGTATTGTTTTATTTGAATATTTTACATTTGGATTTGAAGTACTGCTTTATTGCTCATGTTTCCATCAAGGTTTGCTTAGCATATCTTTGCAAGTAATATCTGATTTTTTTTTTTTAACATAAAAAATATATATAATTTTTAAGCATAAAATCATCACTTTTAATTACACAAGGAGAATTTTGCAATTGTGTTTTTTTTTTTTTTTTTTTTTTAGTTCATCCGAAGGGGTTAGGCTTTGCGAGAAGTTTTTTTTGAAAAATAAAAATAAGAAATATGTATCCAGCTGTTTCTGCTTCCACATTAGTGACATGGCCTATATACGTAAAATAGTGTTTTTATAATATTTATTTTCATTTTTTTTCATTCTGAAAGAAGCAACAACCCTCCTGACCCCATCCACAAAGCTTTTGGTGACAGGATGTTTACTTTTCTTTTTCTCCATTAAAATATTATTATTTTACGAAGGCTTCAAAGTCTATTCGCTCCAGAACAGTGTTCACAAATGTGTCTGCTTTGTAGCTTTTCAGCAGCATTCTGGTTAACAGAAACACTGATTGGACCCAAAGTTTTCACACTTTGGTCCCAGCACACATGACAGTCATCAGAACTCCCCCTCTCAGATGAGTCAGGGTTCGGATTAGGATGATTGTCGGCAAACAGCCTGGTGCCCAGGTCATCGAGGGTCACCTCTTCCTGATGTGTTAATCAGGATTAAAGGCCACAGAATGGAACTGACTTGCAAAAACACTACATCCTTCCTCCCCCTCTTTACCTCTCACACACACACTCACATGGGTGAGGGCTGTAAAAGCACAAACACTGCCCCGCTTAATCCTCTAATTAAGCGGGCCCCTCCTCACTATTTAACCCCGGAGAGCCTCCCGGCCCTTGCACTCAGCAGCGTTTGGTCACCTCCTGCAGAGGAACTGCATTGTTTACCGGTGGATTTACTCTGCAGATAAGGAAACCATCCAAGGCCCTAAAATGCCCCCGAAAGATAAAGTAGAAAAGAATAAGGGGTGAGTGGCCTTTGAAGAGGAAAGATCACACTCCTTAATCCCAGGATTTTGGGGTCTTCAAGAGTTCAACTTATTATGTGTATGTATGAGAGGAGGAGGCTTGGCAAATTGGATTGTTCTCGTTTTGATCTAATGGTTGAGCCAATGAAACTTTGCAAGGTCAAAATATTATATCTAAGCAAAAGTATATTCGTACCTATCACCAGTCAGACTGTATCAGAACAGGAACAAACAGGTGATTATTTTCTATAATTTTGTATGTTTTGATGTACAATTGCTTCCAATTAGCTTATTAAGTTGCCACTTCACTTTTTTCCCTTTGCCAACAAAGATAATTCTTCACATAAGCACCATAGCAAGTCTGTAACCACAATAATAAAACAGCTTTATGGTATTTAACATCCATAATGGCTGATATCATCAACCATGCTGCTTTTGGAAGAGCATATGCTCACCGTGGTGCGCTCTCTCTTACAGGGAATCCTTCTGAAGCGAAGTGGCAAATCCCTCAACAAGGAGTGGAAAAAGAAATATGTCACACTGTGCGATAATGGCGTCCTCACTTACCACCCCAGTTTACATGTGAGTTACAAACTCCTCCCCTCCTTCCCTTCTGCATTTCTGTTTCCTTTGTATATTATGGTTGTGTTACTCTGCTCTGTGTTATCCTCTTAAAGTTATCAACTTTAGTATAATTTACTATACTACCATAGTATATGGATTGCAGCCATATGCAAAATTTAGAGTGGCTTACAATAGTATTCAGCTCCCTTAAAACTTTTCACATTTTGTCATGCATCTGCAAACATCAATGTATTTCATTGGAATTTCATGTGACAGAGTAACATAACTTAGATAGATGCATAGTTGTGAAGAGGCCTGAAAATGACCCTTTATTTTTGATATTTTCTACAAGTATGACTTGTCAGTGTTTTCAACTCTTTCCTACAATACTCCCAAAATAAAATCAAATGAAAAAAAAGAAAACTGCCTGCAGATACCTTTGCATAAAGTTGCTAGAGTTACATTCCAAGACTTCCAGCAGTCATTGCAGCAAAAAATGGTTCTGTTGAATATTGGTTCAGAGGGAATACAGATGCATGCTACAGTTTTCAGATTTTCTGTCATGATGTTTATAAAACAATCACGTTTTCCTCAGTTTTACAACTTTGCATGACTTTTTGTTGATCACAAAAATACCAGTACAAGACATAGATGCGTGTGTTGTAATGGGACAATATGTGGAGACGTTCAAAGGGCTTGAACACGTTAGGCAAGACACTGTATAAAGTAGGCATGTTTGATAACCTTTTGACTCTAAAGTTAGCATAAAAAACAGAGTGTGTTTTACAGTCATCTTAGCTTTTCCTGCGCTGCCCATCCATGTTGCTGGCTAATGGAGACATGCCTCGCCCGGACTCCACGCTGGCTTTTATTTATAATGGTTCTCACTGCATGGCAGCGGAGCCTGACCAGCCTCCTACATCCATCTTTGTCAGAATCCCGCTGGGCCGCTAATACCTCTTAAACACTTGGCTGGCTGGCAGCAGACAGCTTAGGAGCCCTGTGCTGCGTTTAGAGATGCCCCCCTCCAAATTCCCCTCCCATCAACCTGTGATTCCTCCAGTCCCGCGATTGAAGTGTTTAGATCATTTGGCCCCATCAAATGAAAGATACAGGCAGCATTTTGTGTCTAATGAGACAGCCCAAACTTCCAAAACCAGTCCAGCAGTGAGACGTGAACCGTGTGTGTGGCCTTGTTCCTCTGACAGTATGTTAGTGGTTTAATTTACAGGCAGTTAAAGCGGAGCAGTGCCGGGCTACGCTGATGTATGTAATTGACTAAACAGGCTATCTCTTGATCATTACAGCTATTACAGGTCACCGGGGCAATCTATGAATCTATGAATCTGTTGACTTACAGGAGAAGGTGAAATAAGGCAGACAGTTACATTAACAGGGTAACGGCTCCAACTCATTCTGAGCAGTGGAGCAGAGAAGGAGTGGGAAAAGGGAAAAAAAAAGGAGGGAGGCAGCCAGAGAGTGGAAGAGGGGAACCTTTAATTTCGCAGTCAGCCAAGCCATCTACACAATCACCTTCTGTTAATTCTATCTGCTACATCAATTAAATTGTTTGTAGAAACTAATTGAATGTGGCTTAATCACACATCTTAATAGCTTTGCACGCTTCGATCTGGCTGTTAATTCCAGCAATAAAATGAAATGAGAGCGCTCACTGGGTAATTAGCGAGGAGGCTTGGGAAAGAAATGAGTGCTTTATGACACGGTAATAAAGCAGAGGAGCCGTTGGGGGGACGGCAAAGGCCGAGCTCGCCTCTATCTGGGTTTTTTTTTCTGCTGAGCCTGATGATTTTCACCTTGGCTTCCCACATTTGGGAAGTAGTCACTTTAAAACAAATCAAATGGGCAAATTGAAAAAAAAAAAAAAAAAGACCGAGACAGTCTGCATTCATTAAGCCCAACATCTTGCTATTTAGAGGAACAGCGTGGGCACAGGTGATGTATAATGACTTTACAATCATTTTTCCACCATCACACAACCTTAGTAGAGGGTCTAAGGTGGGTTGTGAATAATGGAGATGGAAAGTGAATAGTCTTTTAAGTTGTTTTTCTTCCGTAATTCTTGGATTCTTCTCAGTGGCCCACTGTGTGTAGTTAGTCAGGTATCGCATCAAAGAATGTCATCTTATTCCTATTGGGCTTTGTGTTTTTTTTTTTTTTCTTTTTATGTCCGTAGGACTACATGCAGAATGTGCATGGAAAGGAGATTGATTTGCTGAGGACAACAGTGAAGGTACCAGGGAAGCGACCGCCCAGAGCAGTGGCCACTGTGGCGCCAAGCGCGAGTCCCAAAACCAACGGACTAACGAAGGATCGCAGCGCCCTGCAACTTGGTATTGGAAACACAGGTCAGAGTCCCTGCTGAATTAGAAAATCTAAATGATAGACTATTTTATACAACTTTGTTTATTTAGCAGTTGATATCAGAGGCACTATATCTAGGATATCTGCCAACTGGAATTATTTAATTATAAAACTGCCTATAACAAATTATAATTTAAACAGGGAAATTCAAATTTTAACAAAATTATTTCTGTGACCTCAGGAGAAATATTTTCTGTTGATAATTAAATAAAATAGATAATGGTTTCTACACGTTTCATAGATAATACATTCAAGACACATTCTGAGCCCATTAAAATAGGAAGAAAGAAACGTCTGATTCTTTGTGGAAAAATATGGCAGCACACACCTGTGTTGGCTCTCAGCACTTGACTTGGTGTTACTGTGGTAAGGTTTTTATAGACCTTTTCAAATTCTAACACCAGAGTTAGGTGTAATAATATGGGAGGCCTTATTAATGGTCTTCTCCTTATCTGCAGTATTGAAACACAAAACAGGTGTCTTTCTCCAACTCGCATCTTAAAAAGGTCATCATTAACTTTAGGTGCAAGTCAGTGATAAAAAAAAAAAAAAAGCAGGGCTTAACAGTCTCTCAAAATTATGGTTTGGTATATTACTCTGTTTTAAAGTATATGTGGCTGCAATGTTATCAGCATGTTAAAAACCAATGTTTTGACAACAGAATTTAAGGTCTCACAAAAAGTGTGACATGGCAAATCTAATCTCAGACCTTCCAGAATTTGGGAACAAGACGAAAATGTTTCCTGAAAGTCCAAACATACAAACCTTTCATACGCCATCATTTACACTTTTTATCCTTAAAAAATATGGATCAGTCTTTAAACGCCCTAAAACACTGTTGAAATTTGCTTTCAGTGATTTGATTTCTTCTTTTTGTATTCTGTCTCCTTACCTTAGTGCTGGAAGCAAGTTACAATTTGTGGGGAAAACTGCATTGCTTATGTAAATGATAATTGCACAAAGCTATTCAAACTTGTGTTTTTTAATTAGTTTTTCTTTTTTTTTATTTATTTATTTTAAATCAGTCCCTATCCCTATCCACCTTATTCTTGGGAGTCTTACTGTGGAAACGATAATGGGTCGTACTTCCGGCGCCCACCGGAAGTAGTGGTATTTCACTGTAATTTGTACTGTTTTTTGCTCATCTATATTCATGATATAAGTTATGTTTCTCTTTTCGTATTTAGTCAAACTTGTTTGCGGACACGCCGCCTTCTATCAGAGAGTTGTTCAGTACAGAGGATGGTAATTATGAGTTTAATCACGTTAAGTTTTGTGACAGAATGACCGTGAATTAGCAGCGTTGCTAGCAGCTCGTTTCTCTGAAGATCTAACAGTAATAAGAGTGAAACTGGTCAGTTTTGAGCTGCCGTTTTGCGCCAACGGTGTAACAGCAGAACTACATATTGGCTTGGTGTGATGTGAATTTTATTTTTCGTTTGAATTTAAAAAAATAGTAAAGTTTATGACCTGAGTCTTTATCATTATGTTTGGACCAACAATACAGTGTTATAAGACATAATAAAATATCTGGGTTTATTTAGTCCATCAGAACCAGATCCTCGAGGTTCTCCGTTGCTGAGTTTCGATACAAATCAGCGGAGAAATGACCGCAGCTGCGGCGCTTCAGGCCGTAATACGGATAATCTCCTCCCACTGGACTAGAACCGAACCGAATCACACATTAACCCGTTATAGAGGGCACCGTGCCACTGGAAAGTGTCGCAAGATACCCTTGTGGAGCTCGGATAACTGTTGTTCTGTTCGTAGCTGTACTCTAATAATCAGACCAAGTTTAATTTGTGGCAACAAGTGTGTTTTGAACGCGCTTCCGGAACAAAAAGGCAGACTTTATGTAATAAGCGGTAGTTTTCATCTCCTACCGACAGATAAAGAAGCAAAAAGAATTTGGCTAAAAATTCTAAACTTGAAGAGAGAACTCAAAATGCTTTATGTGTGCTCGTTTCATTATGTGGACAAAAAGCCAATGGAAGAAAACCCGCATCTGCATCCTAAGCAACTGAAGTCAGTGAAGTAGCTACATGCTAGTGCGGGTTATTTGTGGTCATTTCTTCAAGTCGCCATCCCTCCCCGCATTAGCTGCAGGTTGCGGAAAAACAATACCACTGCGTATTTTATAGCCTAAAACCTCTGACGAAAGCCAGTTAGCGAGTTGCTAACATGTAAACAAATAGCGGTTCCGGTTTGCGGCGGAAGTCGCGCCCATAAATCACGCAAAGCCTCATGGGGGCTAGGACTAAGATAGATTAGAAATGCTGGGAAGGTGGATGCTAAATTGGAGGAGTAGCTGTCTTGCAGTCAGGAGGTTGTAAGTTTGAATCCAGCTCCTTGCCACACTAAACCTTAAGTTTCCTACCGACCCTATTCATTGGTGTATGAATTTATCCACATTTAGGAGGGTGGATGAGTGAATGTGTGCTGCAGAGTACAGCCCATTTACCATTTTTCATTGTGAGAAATATTGAAGCTGTCCCAGTACCCTCTCACATTAAGTGGCTATTGGTGACTATACTGAATCTGTTTCCAGATGTCAGTGAGTATGAGTGGTTATTTGACTGGTAATTTTTCTTATCTTTATGCCCTATTTAAAAACTGACTGCTGGATGTTATATGATTACCATTATTAATCTGTTTAGTACTGTTCACTACTGTTCTTGGTAAGCGTTTCTGTGGTCTGTACGTATGTAGCCATTTAACATGTTGGATACATGTGAAAGGGCCTGTCCTGTGCTTTCTAATTGATATGAAATTGATAAAGGACCAACCTTTTTACTTAGAAACTTGCACTAAATAAGCACAGTCCTTCTGCTGATAGATGTCTCCATTACAACACACTTCAACTTTAAATTACATGTGACAGTAGTGTTCAGTTGTTCTTATAAAATTGAAACAGCATGGCATATTATGGTGGACCTATGATCTCTTTCAGTCACTGCCTCAAAGAAATCACATGTTCAATCACTAATGGTAATCCAATTAGTATTTTATTACTGAACTTACTTTATTCTGTGATAAATCATAGAAATTGCTCCCAACAGGTTAATTATCTGTATTGTGTAGGTTACATTGATGCAAATTAGTTATAATACTACTATTCTCAGTGATAACTTAATGACCACATATGACATATCTATTAATTCTCTTGATTACTGAGAAGGGAATTAAAGCATATTAAATGCTATGCTCATATTTAAGGAACGAAATTACAAAAAAGCATCTTTATGAGTTAATGTGACTCTGACCTGGTTACATGTCACCCTGGACTTTGCTTTGCTTTGAGATGAAACACCAGTGTCTCCAAGGATTCTGGCAGGGATATTGAAGTGAAAGCAGAGATTGGGTGAAGGGCTAGAATTAAGAGTAATTAATACTAATTAGCGAAGGGAGCCGCGGAGGGAGGCGAGCTCCCTCATCAGCTGTGAAACAGGCAGTGTTTCCATCAGTCAGGCTAAAGGTAACCTGCTGAGGTTTGATTCAGAGCCAAAGACAGGTCACTGGGCAAGATCTCACCAGACAGGTTACAGTTAAACATGACCAAATGCTGTCTTCCCTAACTGGGTTAATCAATCAAAAACAGAAGATTTAGGAGTTTACAGAGCTCAGGACTTTAACTAAAGGTTGTTTAATCCCACAACCTGCTAACCTTGAGCTGTAGATTGAGGAGAGTCATGGAAAACAGGACAGGCAAGGAGAAACAGTATCAACTAGGATTTGTCTTCTCACTTTTTATGTTCCTTTTTTTTTTTTTTTTTTTCAACCCAACTATGTTAATTTCCTTGGAAAGACTATCCATTTCTGCAGCAGGAAACAATGTGAGGGAGATTTGCCTTAATCTCCACTTAGGAAAAGAAAGGTTACAAATCACATCAGGTCTGTCTCTGGGTGGAGGACCCTCTTCTGATTATGCGATCGGGATTTTGATTTCATTAGACATGCAATTGATGAAGGGAACAAAGGGGTAATTTTTCATTCACAGCGTCTAAATCACAAGCCTTGTCTTTGCCTTTGGTAATTCATTCATTCCTTAGATCTAAAGACCTTTATAATCACTGGGAGAAGAGGGATAGCGACAGAGAGCAGGAGGGGCGGAGTGGATGGCGGAGATGGGAAGATGAAGAGGAAAGGTTGAGAAGACACCGAGTAAATGTGAGAACGCATGCGCCCGCAAGTTTGCTGGAGCGGCCAGGTTTAATTCCTCTGCTGGGTGCTGAGCGGAACCGTCTTAAATATGGTCCTCGCTGTTAACACGCGTGCTGCCGTGTCACCGGCGACAGATATACTGTATCAAAGTATTAATGGGCCCAGTCAGTTCTAATCAATCCCGTGGGAGAAAGAGAGGTGCTCACCTCCTGTGTTTTAACGTCTCCTGACTCTGATTCACAGACTATATCCACTTCATAAAGTGCTTACACAGACTGCTGCCGAGCAGATTACAACTGAATATTTTTGCCAAAATCTGGCCCCTTGGAGGTGGTGCTACTTTTAGATACATTTTTTAATTTTACTGTTAATTAATTGAAGTGTCAGTTTATTAATATGTGCTGTCATCAGTTTAATTTATGGTTTTAGGTTGAATTTTCCTTATTGTTCTAATAAACCTTCTTTTTTTTTCTAGTGTAGGAATTTTGGCTAGGATTGCGATGATACCCCTAGCTCTCAAGACAGAATGATATGCTATATTAGATTCACATTAACAATTTTGAGCAATATCTGGGGAGGAACACTGAATTTCTTTTTGTTGTTTTCGGAATCTGTGTTGTTACATGTCTGTAATCAGTAGGCTCAGGTGCCTCTGCCTATTAAATTATCTGGCACTGATACAATAAAATGATCAAAAATGCATTTGATGCAATTTGTTTCATCCCACATCCCTACAATTCAATTTGATTTTCAATTCATCTAAATTTGATTCAGTTCAATTCAGTGCCTTTAGTGCAAGGTTAGATGATGGAAAGGATCATTTGCAAATGGGTATCATTTATTAACAGTATTTATTAGCAAAATTAAGAAAAATTAGAATATATATTTTTTTTTTACACAAGTACAAACTGCGTTTTAAAGAATCTGAAGTCGGTGTAGAATATTACCCTGCAGCTTTGATGAGTCCATGTGGTTGGCAAACTCTAAGGTTCTATTGTAAATTGAGTAATGCTCATGGGACGCGGAAGCCAAATATTGTGTTGTTAGTGGCTAACGGTTAACATGTGTAACATTTCACAGTTTTTCCAGATGTTTTAATTTCTTTTTTGTACATAGTTATCAAAATACTGCCACACAGAGGACTTGACGGCAATGCTTTTAAGTAAAAGCCATTGCTTTTAAGTAATGGGGTAATAACTCCCCCTTTCAGGCTTATTATCCCATTAATAAGCTTTTGAACATTAACAATTTTGAGCAATATCGTTATCTAATCAAGACGCAACCCGATGTAATGAAAAATGTTCATTGGCCAGCTCTGTTAACCAAAGAGCTACTTTGTTTTACGTTCATAATCAGAACTCCTATGTGGGATCCCTATCATACCCAAGTTGATCATTTTCGAGTTGCAAGTTGGAAAACCAGTTTGTTTTGGGGGTAACTGCAAAGCAATTAAAGTCTCTAGCTATGTATTGTCCGCGTAATAATAGCTAAGGAAATTTTGTTAAACCAGTAAGAAGCACTACTAGGTGTGAACAAAGCAGTTGTTCTTACTTGTACTAAGAAAACATTCAGATATGTTTTCTTACTATAAGCACTAGCAACCCAAAGAAGGGTTAAAGTTGTTTTTCGGGCCTTGTTTTTAGTGTTGAATGCACAACTGTGAACACAAATGTTTTAAGTGGCTTGTGGTGGGACTAGCTGCCGCAGCAGAATGGCAAGTGGAGGGGGGGCGGGAATGCGGGCACTGGTCGTGATGATGGCGGTGGATTACACCGCTGCAGATGATGTGTTGCCCGGCCCACATTAGCATGAATGCTTCATTATCTCACTTCTTGTACATAATGGCAACAACTCCACGGAGGGGTCAGGCCTCGTCATGGCTCATCAGCCCACTGACGGCCCGGCCTAAAGAGAAATGAGAAGCAAGGCAGAGCTGCTCCCCGCTAATCCATCGCCTCTACTTAACACCCCAGCCCCGGATAGCCTGCAGTAGACATTATATGGCTTTTGTTATCTCTTTATATGCATGACAATACAGTCCACAGTGGGATTTTTGCACTTTGAAGAGTTCATTAGTGTTTTCAGAAAATGACTCAAAAGTGTGTATCGTTCGTCTAAAGGAAGTTTGTTGCAATATCATCAACTTAAATCTTAAAAGTGTTTGAAATTTTAAAAAGTAAAAGCAACGTTGACTAATTTCAGAACAAAATAATCAGATTTGTAGTAAAACTATTTCTATGCAATCATCGTTATGATTAATTAATTAGTAATATGCCAATTTATTTCCAGGAAACCCTAAATGATGGTAAAAGCAAATTATATAAACTGTAAAGTTGTTATTCTCATTATTTCGGTCAGAAACTGCCATGTAGTTTTATGCTATGATTGGATTTTCTGTTGTTAAAATTATAAGGTTAGTAAATAAAAATCTTGCCAGAATTTTGTATTTCTTTCTTTATTTTTTGTATTCAGATATATTAACTGAGCAGAACATTAACTTGCATTTTAGGTTCTGTAACTAATAGATCAGCAAAATCATCTTTTTTCCCAAAAGTGCATTTGCGTAAACTGTATTTCAGAAAGCATCAAATGTGTTCTTCATTTTACACAGACAACTTTTTGCATTTTGCCTTTATGTTTTAATCAGAATCAATGGCAGTGTACTTATAAAAAAAAAAAAAAACACAGAATGAAGTCCACATGAAGAATTATTACTTTTACTATTACTAAATGTTACATTACCAAACTGTTGTGAATTTGAACCATCGACTGGAATGACATAATCTTTGACGAGGCACAGCTACCAATTAGCTTAGTTCATTTGTAAAATTAATCTGACTAAAAGCTTTATGTAGTTATACATTTACATTTATCACGGGGATAACTGTTACAACCACTGACATGATCGCGCTGGTATGAAGTAATTTCCCTTGGACTTCAGTTTGATCGTGGTCATTGTTGTTGGTGTAAAGTGCACTTCACTCAGACCTGGATGGAGCTGTGTGTGCATGTAGTTCTCCTTTAATGCCCCAAGCTGATTATTTCTGTGCTGTAATTACATTATCCTCCCCTTTATGCAGGAGTGGTCTCTGGGGACTAATGGATACAGCCATGTATAATTCATTAATCATTAGCATCCAATTTGACAATTAGACATGATTGTTGAATTTTAAGTATCAGTCAAAGTTGCTCTGTAGTTATCTAATGGTTTTTTAAAAAAAAAGAATCTAACTTTACTTTCTTTTTGCTTAATTAAAACATGTCAAATTTTAATATTGGGAAAAATATTTAGTTTATAGCCAAAACATCATATATTTATTTAGCAAATCTGGAAAGAAAATTATGTTACTGAGGTTTAAAAATCTCTATTATGTTTTTTTTTTCTCCAAAAAAAAAAAAAGGATACAAGCAGATAAAAGAAGGAAGGCTCGTTTTATTTGTTAGTCATTCATAGTTCTTAAAAACAAAGTTTTAGATTTCCTTTTTATTCTTCCTCACCAAGTCCCCCTCTCACCCCCCTTCCTCTTCCTCTGCTCTGATTTCAGCATGCTAATTTAGTCGGTGCTCCTCAGCATGATTCCCTCGCTCTGTCTCCCGTTCTTGCTGCGATTCTGCTCCCTCCCCTCTGGGACCTGAAGATTAATATTCCTGGGCCCAACAAGATAATTACTGATACTAATTAGACATGATTATGTGAATTTGATACACTTATTACTCTAGATAATGAGTAGGACATATTACCCTAACAAGCACCCGTGCCGCTTAGTTTACTTTACACACGAGCCACAGAGTATATTTTCTGTTATCACCTCAATCAAAAACTGATATTGTCTTGTAATTAGTAGATAAAAGGGGCTTGATTTGTGTTACCTGTAAGATAAAGCAATGTGAAGAAAATTTGGGAAATGTGTTGTTTCCCATAATAAAACAACAGAAATTTTAACCTTTTTTTTTGTTTTCGATCAGCTTCACAAGATTGATCTGTTTTTGCAGTCCTGCTTTGATGCAAGCATGCATGAACTACAGTCGTGACTTTTGAGGATAAAGAAAAATATTTAAGGAACTATTATTTTAGTTAACAAATAAATGTTACAAAATGCCACCGTTGATCTGAATGCACTCTCTGCTTTGATGCACGTCAATGAATTTCTCAGTGTAGTTGGGATGTACGACAGCAACTGTTCACATCAGAGGGAAAGGACCCCACACCGCGCAGCCTTGCCCATGAATTAGTAAAGAGAGCCAGGCGTCCATGGCTCGCCTGATTGGAAGTTAGGGAGAGAACGCCTGCTGACGCCAGTGGAGATCGATGTGGCAGTCAGAGGGATGAAGCGAGATAATTAGCGTTCAGAGTGTATCTTGTTAATTAAGGGCTAATTAGAGGCAGAGGCGGAGGGAAAAGGGTTCCGTGTGTTTGTGTCGGTGCGAGGGGAGGGGGGCGGTCGGTTGATGGAAATATGTGTAGAAATAAGGTGACTGTGCTGGTAAGGTGCAGCTTAAACTACAAAAGGCAGTTAACAACTGCATATTATCACTTCATTACAAGCTGTTTGGATGTTTCAATTACTTTGGCTAGATTGTTTTCCTCAGACTAGAACCAAAACCAACAGGACCACTCTCTATGTATGTTTTGGTAATTTGGGTGCTCTCCTTAGAAACCCGTAATGAAAAACAACAAACATTGTTATTGGATTTTTGTGTTAAAATGCAAAATATGACATAGGAACATTAGTGTTTTTTTTTTTTTTTTTTTTTCCTTGTGAGTGGTCAAGAAGAGACGATTTTAGTAAAATGCAGGGAGACGACATTTGTTGTGAACGGGCGCTATACAAATAAAAACTGAAATAAATTGAATGAGGAGAAATTTGAGTTTTCTTTTTTTTATTAAAAGCAATTAAATGCAAGTAAAATCACTGTCTAAGAGATATTCCAATTTTCATAAAAGGCACAGGCCACGTGACTGTAGAAGGTTCTGTTTCGCCTCAAAATCAAAGTAAAGAAAATGTGGCCAAGAACATATATACATACATTTAAACACTCATCTCTACCATAAAATCTCAAGGGTATCAGAATATCAGAAACATACCCAGCCAATTTTTTGACTGGTTTTTGATGACACAAGACTATTACTGAGAAAAACACAGAATAGATGCTGCTGCTTCTTTGCACCGCAACAATGATGTTCTCCCACATATTTTTTCTGTACAAAACTGAAATAAATTAGAAAGAACATAGAAAATAAATACATATCAGATTTAAATTAGTTATGAGTAGGCAAAGTGTTCAGAAGAAAATGTGTTCCATTCTTTGTTCATGTGAGGTGACGGTGTGAAACATGTCCTTAGCTAAGTTTTGCTGTACTACCAAAACAAAGTTTGACCAGTATGAACAAAATCTGACTCATTTTTGTGCCTTTGTCACTTTCTCTACAGGTGCAACTCACTCCAACAGCAGCATTTCTCTACAAGCGGGTGGGTCGGCGTTTGGCGGCAGTAAAGACGGCATGCATCAACGCTCCTTCTCCGTGTCCAGTGCTGACCAATGGAATGAAGCCATCAACACCAGTACAAACAGCGGAGCCCGTAAGCACCCCATACTACCTTAAAAATGCGATAAATGTACCGCAAAGTATAGATGTTCACTAGTAATTATTCTAAGACTTAGGTCAAGTCTTTAATGAATAGTATTTTCACATTAGATGCATGACGTCTAGTCTGCCTAAACCTAAAAATGACTGAAGGATATTGATTAAAACCTTTTTCCTTAGGCCTTATTTAAAACATAAACACTGCACATCTTTAAGCTTTTAATTCAACTTCTAAAAAAATGTAAATTTTGATGTCCTTTTTTAAACATTATAAATGGAAGCGTATTCATGTTAGGAGAAAAAGAGTTGTAGAAATAATATTTTATTTTAGTGAACCAGAAGTTGAGATCTTGAAAACAAATTCAGTTTATCTAGTTTTGATACCACCCACATTCATGTAACACTGATCTGTGTGGTCCTTATTATGTTCCACAGCTGTCCTAAAAAGATAACATTTCGAGGTCCACGAACATCCCAAACAAATCAAGCAGACATTTTAACAAGAAAATGTGTTCTTCTCTGTCGGAGCTGCGGTGCCTTGTTCTAAATGCTTTCTCGATGGTGGCATTCAATAAAAACTCACAATATTGGAAGCTGCCATTTAATAAACATTAACCAATGTTTTTTGTATTTTGGGGTTGTAAAAACCTAAATTTTGATGTTGAACTAAAGTAAAACAAACACTTTATGTCAGATGCACATTTGCATCAAAATCAATAAAAAAAACCAACCTTTTTACTGGGGTTTGCATTGCAGCATGATTCTATAATTGCATCAGTAATGTTTGTGGCATGTTGGAGTAGCTCAATTAAAATCAAATTAATATCGGTATTCCAGCTTGGTTAGTTCCAATTTGCTCTTTTTCTAGACTTTTGCTTATCATCTTTTTGGTTGAAGCATTACTTTTTCGGACAATTATTCCCTCAGATTTTTGGATGCTGTGGAGCCAGAGGAATTTTTGCTCTTTAGTTTTTGGTTGCTATGATGTGAAACCATGGCAACAAGGTGTTTCCCCCCCACCCCCCTTTTTTTTTTTTCCACTATCGGAAGCAAATCCCAAAAAAAGTTGAAATGGAAGTTTTATGGATGTAGAGCGGGAGCAAAGAACAGACAGAGGAGGAGGAAGTTGATTTATACAATTATATGAACCACATCCCAGTGTACCACATTGGGGAACCTGGTTTCAGACAACTTGTCTAATTAAGTACAAGGTACATAATGCATCCTCAACTGTTATATTATTACTTTATATTTAGATTACTGCTGACCTGCTTGTTATTTATTGATATCTTTTACAAATGTTGTCATACTGTTTGTGATTATGATGTTTTGACCTTTATTAAAACGAAACCTGTGTTGTCTTTCTCGCAGTATCAATAGCATCAAGTAGGAAGTGTTTGTCTTTTTACCGGCATCAAGTTTGAAATTTTAGTTTTGTGACAACCTTATTGCGTACACTGCAGTAAATCAGAGGGGACAATTTTGATGATTTCCTTCACAACGCTTGAATGTCGGACCTCGAGCCCGAGTTGAGTCTTTAGAGCATAGGTCTGATTCAAGTCTGAACTCTTTGCTTTTGCAATTTAAGGGCGACTTGAATTTAAGTCGCAGATTCAAGTCCCGTGGAATCTCTGTTACACATGGCAGGATGAAAACAAACAGGAAGGATCTAGAGTGCAGCAGTGTAATTGAGCTTTTTTCAACCGTTTTTTTTTTTTTTTTTTATGTAGATGAAAAAAGCCTAATTTTCATGATTGTGTGATCAGGGCTGTGATCGCTGTGACCTTTTTGGCTGCTGCTCTTTGACAGAAGCAGCTTGTTTGGAGGAGGGGAACAGTGAAGGTTAACTTTCTGCCATCGATGCATACCCGCTTACTGCCGCCTTGTCAGTGTACTTGCGTATAGTAAAATAATATATTCACCAAATCTGACAACCCCTACCCCCCCCCGCCCCCACCAACCGAAACCATCCTGTCTTTACCTTCCATCTTACTCTCTGTCTCCTCCCCCCACCCCCTCCAACCTCGTCTGTTTTCGTCTCCTTTCTTCCGAAGAGGAAAATGAATGCTTTTCGGGAGTACCATTCATCACCAGTTATTTCCCTCTCTTTGTGGTTGGCAGTAAAAAAGCACTTAAATGCACATCAACAGAATAACAGTCATTTCCATGCATGTTTGCACTCTGGTAGTTCTCATTAGCGCGGCGGCGGCTCCCCTCCTCCCCATGGGCTCCCAGGGGCCCCGGCAGTTTAAAGAGCGCACTTTACGAGCGCTGCTGGAGTCCAACTGCACGGCCCTCGTGGTTCCGCAGACAAGCCTGACTATCATTTGGAGCTGCCGAACGATCAATTCTGCCTGGACGCAGGCACTTCCATCACATCCTCCCTTCCTCCTCTCCCCCGCGTCTCCCATCAGCACCATGCCCAAAGCAGAATTACTTAGATTCGTGGGGTCCTCAAATAAATGAACACGAGTGTGTGTTGGCTGTTTGTACGTGCGCTTTTTTTTTTTTTTTTTTTTTTTCCCACTAAGCGTGCTTGTGTCTGTGACAGAAATAAAAACAGTTTTATAGTTTAATGTTTGCGAATAAAGAAGCCAAGCTGCACTGTACAAGTAGGACTTCCTAAACATTGCGCCGTGGAAATTAGGAAGAGTGGAATTTTTCCTTTTTCATATTTGTTAAACTGAAAAGCCCCTAACTATTAACATAGCTCATTAACCAGCAGCCAGACGTCAACTAAATCAGATTCACAATTTGCTCCGTTATTCTACTTTTCTTCAATTATTTTCATGCTACTTTTAAGGTAACCATAAATGATCTTGAATGAGGCAAATGAGCTGAAAACAATAGGAGAAACGTGCCAAATGACAGAATGTGGTGCATTGGAGAAAAAGTGCTGCTGTAATCAGTGCAAAGTCAGGGCAGACGGTTCAAGACTTTTACACTAAGAGGAAAGTCTTTGGGGCTTAAGAACTTATATCCCTCCTTTCATCTCCACAGTCTGAATTAAGGCAGCTTGCAGCACCTGTGGTGGTAAAATGTGACTGGCCTATCAGAAAACATAAACTTGATTGAAATGCAACTCGCTTATCTCTCATCCTGAGGTGTCTTCCATAATCAATAGAGGGTGTTCCACTGTGAGAGGGTACTCGTGTTTTGCCATTAGAATTGACTTGAACCAAGCCCAATCACTCCATTATCCTTGGCGAAGGTTGCAGGTTATAACCTAAAATGTGATGCAAAAACAGCAGATTGATGATTCACAGGAGAATGAATGCATTTTAGCCAGGTAACCATTTCCATATTACTTAAAGAGGGCTCTCATTTGTAAACGTACTGATGCAAAGGCAGAGGCAGGGGTAGGAGCATCTCTTGAATATTGAGCACTGCTTTTTTGATTAAATCCCGGCCCAATTTTTTTTATTGCTTCTACTCATAAGGATGCTCATTCTTAATGTGCTGAGAGCTTGTTTAGATGCTGCTCTCCGTCGTGTGCCTCAATCTTTCGAACCTGGATTAAACTCTCGCAGTTCAGTCATCTGAAGCATTGTCATAGGATTGCTGATGGCGGTTACTGAAGTCAGGGTCAAGGAGTGAGTAAAGTTAAGTTCATCTCAAAATCTGAAAAACCGTGGAAATTAGAGAGAGTGGTTGCACAAGATTTTTTGATTTTAAACCTAAATAATAGCCTTAAAGTTGATGTCTCATAGGCTGAGTGGTCTTTCATGGTGCATGGGCTGCAGGATGTTGTAGCCTTATTGGTGTCCTTAAATTTGCACACAAACACACCTTTTAAGTTGTGGGTGTTGTCTGGAAATTACTTTGATGTGATCTGTGCAGTATGAGAGAAGTTGAATATTTTATTTTAAAATTCTTTTTTTTAGACTTGTATGTTTTCTCTCTATAAAGTAGATTACCCTTGATGCTTTCTTCCGCAGAATAGATAATGACGACAATCAGTATTTGTAAGTATTGCCCCAAATATTTGCCATCATGCACATATGGTTAAGCAACTGAGCAGTAAAGAACGTGGAGTGAATTGTGCTACAGAATGTTTGGCTTTACCTAATACTCTATTATTTCTGTCTTCTACAGACAGGGTCTCATATTATATTTCCGTCTTGTCATCAAGAAATGTATTTTCTTGGACTTGGTCAGTGTCCGAACCATCTGCTCTTCTGAATTTCCTTCGCAGTTGATAAACAGCGTAACAACTTTCCAATTCAGCTCCTTATCACACGGATCGCCTCTTTCCTCTGCACTTTATTTTATACGTCGGCCTCCCGATGCGAGGGTGATAGCGTGTGGGGCGTTTGATTTCTAAGCCAGGTTGTAATGAAGTTTGACATTTAGTTTGGAGAGAGCAGCAGAGCGCGATCAGGCCTTGATTAGTACGCTCTAATTGAGGATAATAAGGGGGAGGCGGTGATTGTTTCTAATTTTTGCCATTAATTGCAGCCGTTGGCTTTGATTGAGGACAGGCAGGGCTGCCGTGTCAAGGGGCCTGGGGGAATCATGGCGCTCCTTACCTTGAGCCTCTTGAATAAAAATGAAATAACTCCCTCCTTCCTTCGCCCCCCCCCCAGCTCCTCCCCCCAACCGTTGCTCTCTCTTCCTCTCTCTCTCTCTAGCTCTCTCGATCTCTCTCTCAGTGTGGCTCTGATAAAGACAGGAATCTGCTTGCAGCGCTCTCTTTGTCTCACCCTCAGCCTTCATCCTGAAGCACGTTTAAGCTGTCATCTACGTGGTGGGAGTGTAATACACTGTAATCACAGGTTAGCCTCGTACCTATTCTGCTGCCCAGGTGATCGTGGCTGAGTGGTAAAGAGTCTCCTGATCCCCAGTGCAACTCATTACCCAGCTTGGTCCTGATGGCCCTCATACACACTAACAGCCGGCTAATAATGCCACTGTGATTTCTGGGCTTTCTCAATCAGATTACTTTCAACTTCATAATCCTCATCTTAACAAATTTTATTTAACAGCTAGGCGTAGTTACACTTACAGGAAATTGTTCATATGCATCCATTGGGTTACAGATGCTTCCCTATCGCTGCTCCATTTCCTCTGCAGCTCCACCTTTGTGTTGCAGATTCTGGAGCGTGTTTCAGGTGCAGAATGAAAAGAACCCGGGTCATTTTCCACAACATTAGGGCCCAGAAATTGATAATTAGAGGTGTTTATGACACGGTTGGGGCCCCCCGAGGGGCAGCCCTCCCCTTTAACCTCAAGCGACATTAAACAAATGCTGGGTGTCACTTCAGAGGCAGGTTGGAGCTCATGTCTTCCACCCGCCATACGGAGCTGTGCTGGCGGGACAAAAGTCGGTATGGAAAGGGAGGAGGAAAGAGAGCGAGGAAGGGAGGGAGGGTGCACACGGAGGACCCCTGTGCCCCCAGCTGTCTGAGCCAGCTAATGACTTGTCTCAGGGGGGCTGTTGTAAGGGAGCAGGAAAATTGAAACAGACGCCTCGACGAAGGGCTGCTACATGTGTGGCTGCGCGCTGCCATTCAAAGCACCAGAGAGCTTAATATATGTGCTCCAGCGAAAGCAGCATTTTTTTATTTTATTTTTTTTTTTTGCGTGTGTGTGATGGCACATAATCAGTGTGGTTACTTACCAAGAAACAATGTTATTTATGGTAAAATATGACTTCAAAAAAGTAGAAATAAATACTTCAAATTTATATATATTTTTTCTTTTTATCAGCTCATCAAGCTTAATTTCTAAGTTGAGGACAAACATAATGATGTGTGTCTCAGGTATTATCCTCTGTATTTGAGTCTCAAACAGTGTCCCCCCCCCACCCCTAGCCTTCTTGAGCTCCCCCGCCCTGTAAGCATCTTCAGCCCCCTGCTGTGCTCAACTTACTCCTCCAAGACAGCCCCGTCTCCCTAAAGGTAATGACCGAATTAGGCCTAATGTTGTACACTGGCTAATGGCACAGTGGCGCACATTACAGCATGTGCAACTGGCAACAAAAACAGCAATAATCCCTGAGTCCCTTGTCCTCCTGCACTCCACCCCTGGAGGCTGGGACGGTGCGCAGGGAAATGAATGGAGTTTGCTACACTACAATGAGCTTTTGATGGGAGACAATGGAGGATGCTGCCAGCACCACACAGGGTGGTAAGAAGAGAGCAATATGGGGCCCATCTACCGGCCCTCCCATCCCACTTCCCCCAGGCCTCTGGCCCCCGCTCTCTCAAATTCTTAATGGCATCCGGAGGGGGAAAGAAGGGAAAGTGATGTCAAATGTCAGGAAATCAGAAAGATGGCAAGCTGACAAACCCCTGCTATCTCCCCATCCCTCCTGTCCCTTTGCCCGATGGTAGCACAGGTTAATATCACATTTATAAAATCACTTACAAGAAACAAAGCTGGTTCTTAGCCCCCTGTCACTCTCAGACAGTCATATAGTGAGCTTTGCCAAAGGCTAATTCAGGTAACCATTCGTTCACAGACCCATACATGTCCTTCAGAACATCTAAAACTGAAGTTTCTTTCTGAGCTGCTTCCCGGTGTATTGACATTATTTGTATGTTACACATTTAAATTTAAAGTTCAGGAAGTTTTCGTTTTTGTAATCCTCAGTGTTACTAGGATCCACATACACGAAGAAAGAAATCTGACAGTTTTCTGACCATTTAATCCTAATAAGTCCTGCTGACAACTACACTCTTAAGTGTGAATGCTGTTACTGATTGAAGAAGACTCAAAGTTGGCCGTTTCCAATATTAATGAGGTTTCAGAGAATGCACAGAGATGTAAGATGGTATTTAAAACGAGGGTGGGGAGCTCTGTCATCCAAGGGAAAGCTCAACATGATGCAGCTTCTTTTCCACACCAAGAGGAGTCAATTTAGATGACTCTGGGAGCTAATCTGAATGCCCTGTACACCTACTTTGGAGAGAAATATTTGGGTTTTTCAGCAGGATCTGTTATGTACGGGCGGATGGATGGTAACACCCAATTTAGAGACACTAGTCTCTCTCACGCTTGGCATGAGCTCCTCATTTAAACAATTCGAGATAGAAAGGCTGAATAGTTAAGGCTAAATATCATAGTTCTTGGGGGAAATCACATTTGTCCAAAACCAGTATCATAAAAGCCTTATACATGTCAGGAATTTAATTTCAGCTTCAAAATTCATATTGGTGCATTTCTGCAATGGTCTCTCCTTCTGCAGACTTCTAGGGTACAATAAATGCCAAAAATGTAGGGCCGTATTTACTTTCCTCATTGAGCTTCATTGTACTAAAGGAAGCTAGTAATGGATAAGGTAACAAGAACATTTGGATTCCTATTAATAAGCCAATTTCCCAAGTTGTTTTTTTGTTTTTTGCTCCCCACTGGTTTGTGGGAACATTTCAATGTTGGGTGTAAAATACCTTCCTTTTTAAAGCTTTGTCATAACACAATCACACCCTAATTCCTTTGTCAAAATTATAACATGAAAAAAAAAAGTAATTAAAAAAAAAGGGTAAGTGGAAGAAGCAAAAGGCATGCAAACTTAAAATGAAAAATCAGATTATGTGTAATATTTCTAAGGCTTAACGTGTAAAACAATGATTGCGTACATTTGGGACTCATTGTGGCATTTTAAGATCCCTCATGTCCATTTATGCCTTAACAAACAGTCCTCTCAGAGCAGAGATGATGCTACAAATCAATTATAAAATGAGTCACTGAATTCTTATTTAATTTTAAAGCTGAACTGATGCATTTTTATCGTTTTATTATTAACATTAACATTGTTATTAAATGAAGCTTAAATAGTTTACATTTCTTTAATACTTTGCCTGAATTTATATTTTTACTTCATATTTTCAACAGGGGTGTTTATTGCCCTCAACACAAAATAAATCAAAAGTAAAATGTCATTATTTTAAATTCATGACTAATCAAACTGAACATTCTAACTAAAAACAATTTTAATGAAAGATAACGTATTTAATGTTAAGCATGATGGAGTGTACATAGTCTAAGTTTAGGCTATAAACTTTTTGTTTTCCTGTTTTTCCTTTTTTGACGTTATATTCTTATTATTTCACACTTTCATGTTCTTCTTGTTTAAAAAAAAAAAAGCCTCAAGTATTTCTGAACAATAAATAAAAAAGCATGCTTCATTTTTTTTCTTATTAAGTTTTGCTTTGTGTTCACTCAGCCAATGGGATGACTGATCCTGCTACTTCCAGCATGGGCAGTGCCACGAGTCCTAAACTTGAGCCTCCTCCATCGCCGCACGCCAACCGCAAGAAACACAGGCGGAAAAAGAGCACAGGCATCACAAAGCCGGACGGCCTATCAGCGGGCAATGATGGTATGACAAAGGACATAACTTTACTATTTTTCTGAACTGTGGGTCATTTTCTTAGAGCAACAGAAAACATAGACAGTTTTAACTGGCAAATCCACCAACACAAAATAGGAACATAGATTTAAATAGCTGCTTCATTGGATATATTTTAAAAATTAAAAATTGTTTTGACTTTCATTTATTAGCGTTTATTTTATTTTATTTTTTACTCTTTATAGGTTGGTGTGTTTTTAACCAACCTCCTCCTTCAAATGTGTTCACTTGTGTTCTATCTTGCCAGCAGTCCATATGTTTTATGGTGTGTGAGAATTTTCAGAACATCTGACGACAATAAAACACGAGGTAGCGGTTTTGAAAGAGGATGAGGGGAGACTGGAACAAGAAACAAATACTTACAAATCTGTAGAAATACATCAAACACGTTGTGTGTGTTAGCAACAGCTGATTGGTTTGTTCATGCTCCGATTGTGATGTCACGAACTCGCATACATGCTAAGCAGAATTTGAGGCGATTTTTGGTAGTGTGTTTTGTATTTTCTGAAATATAAACATTAGGAACGCATACTTCATTACCCAGCTGTGTTGATATCGTTCATGTATATCTGTTACTGATGAACAACACACCACTGGATAGAACCTTTCAGAGACGTTATCATTACTGCATTTCTAGATTACAAGAACACAAACTGTCATGATGGGGGGAAAAAAAAACAAAAAACACCACATAGTAATCTTGATTCAGAGTTTATGTGTATATGATGAATATAAAGGTGTGTAGTTTTGTGTCTCTATGCGACCCCCTGCTCAGCCCCAATTTATTTTACCGTTGCATGAATAGTGAATGTGGCCGTCCTCAGCAGGGGAGTGGCAGCCAGCTCTCCACCCAATTAATAATGATTCCTCAGCCCAATGATGAATGGAGAGCCCTAATTGGATGGCATTGTGAAAACACTGAGACGCATTTCAGAGGCCATAAAACTGATGTCACCCAAACGGGATGATCAATCAACAAGATTGATATGCTGGATAACAACAACAATGGCATTGACGCCTCCTAAATGGGGCTTAGCATTTATAATCATTATACTTTTTTATCCCAGTCTCTGACAGCTCCTCTTTAAAGTCTGAATGGGTCTGTTGACCACATTGTTGTACAGAGGGAACATCATCAGCATCACAGTGATAAGTGGTGTGACATAAGTGGTACTATAGAGTCTTATGTGGCGATATCAACCTCTGTTTCAGTAGTCATACTGGGCCAAATACTTTAATATTCTGCATCTGGCATCATGATTTATGTTTTGACAGTATGTCAGGAGCTGCAGCTCTATGTATGTACATAATCAGCCTGCATCTCACAGCATCCGTACTTGAGTTTTATTTGACATTACTTAGCTCTTAATGTGCATCTCCTGGCACATGGAAGTTCTTAGCCGAGTGACAGCTGGCTTTGTCAAACATCTTCAAACCTCATCCATTTGTCTGTTTATTCCTGGACTTCTTGAGGAAGAAGTTTAAGAGCAATCAGACCGGAGGAGGCAGATTCTGAATGTTTCTCACATCATCAAACATGCACATTGTTTTCTATCTATCTCATTCTTCTCTGCAAGGTTTTCTATTAGCATCAGCATGTCTGTTCAGCTGAATGCTCCACAATACAGACATATCGCTTAAATATTGGATTCACCCAATTCTAAGGGTATGAGCTGCATGTCCTGTTAGAAGAATAGGAGAGAGAGAGACAGAGAGAGAGAAGGTAAGAAATAAAAAAAAAAAGAGGAGAGGTGGGATCCTTGAATAAATTGCTATCAGTTTATCTCATTTACAGGGCAATCAGAGGCATGCACTGCGGGCTGAAATTGAATTTTAGTAGTTGTGAAGCATCATAAATCAAAACAGCACGAGCGTTTTAAGGTGAGATATCATTTTGGTCAGCATGGGACGTGTGGGATGTTCTTTGGAGCCTGGAGAAACTGTCACTGCATCATTTTTGAATGTACCACCACTGCCGGTACTTAGAAGGAGTCTACACCAGGATGGCAAAAGGGCTATTATCTAGTTATAATCACAAATAGGAATGGTCTGGTTTGAGATTCTTACAGTTTTTTGTTTTTGTTTCTTCTTTTCATTTTTTCTTTTCTTTTTTTAGAAAAACATCACAGTATAACAGAATTGCAGTAGTGGCACAGGTTTTAAAACAAAATGTATTACTTAACAGCTTTTATTCAACATAGCAAAGCAAGAACAATTGCAAAGCTAAAATAATATATCATTATGACTGTTTTGATAATGTAATTAATAATGTAATTGTTAAAACTGTAATTTTATTTTAGTTTTGATATACTTAATCAAAAATGAAATAACCACCTGCTATATGTATTATTAAAATGACTTTTTTTTTCATCTATTATCCACATTTGAAATTTCTTTATAAAGTGGTGTTTCTCAGTCTTTCACAAATAAGATTCAGGTTTTGCAAAAGTTCTACAACTTTGCACTGCATAATCTCTATGCAGCGCAAAAATATGTAGCTCAAGTTCATTTCTGAACTTGAGCTGATGAGATGTACTCGAGATCCCTGTAGTTTAGCAATGTTAGCTGCAAGCAGTTAGCCATTGGTGGTACCGTCAAATGGTGGAGGCTTTTTCAGTCCTCATCGAGTGACATCAGCAAAATCAAAACATACTAAGGCAGAAATTCCAGGACTGCTTCCTGTCTTACTTCAAAATAAGAGTCTCAAACAATAGTGCAGAGCATCAAGCTTAAAGCCCTCACCTTTATACTAGAAACATTTAGTTACTTTGCTGGCAGCAGCTACACAGAGCTTTGTGAGATAGACTTGTCCTTGACATTGAGGTCTTTAATACCACAAAAATGCTGTTCATATTATGTCCCTGCAACCTGTTGTTTATTTTGTCAATTACAGAATGAAAAACCAATTCTTCACATAGTCATGATTTGATGTATGCAAGTCAAGCCATGTAAACATAAAGTCTCCTCTGGACAGAGTACTGAAGTTCCTTTAAGATTGTGTGCAAGGGACACAGCCCCTAATATCCTATGCACTGTCAGAGCTGTGCGCTGTAATGAACTTCTCATGTGCTTAAAGAATGATGCAGGATGCATGGCGAGACAACTGACAGCCCCGTAATGTGTTTCCCAGCAGCCGCCTGGCGACGAGCTCTCTCCGTGTGTCGCTCGCCATAAACCCACTGGAAAATCGATGGCCGATAAAGACTTGTGTTCAAGGGGAGCCCTTCTGATTAATGCAGACTGTCAGAGAGCATCATTAATGCATTTCTCTTTTTTTTGAAAAAGGAATCCAAAAAACCATCAAATGCTCATTGTTTTCTTGGGTTTAGTGTGAGTCGAATATGGAATTGAATTAATGGAAGCAAATTGTGATGAAAGGCTCCTGATGTTTCAAGTTTTTATGAAGGATGTTATTTATTCTTGCTAAGGTCACAGAAATTAAGGAGACAACAAGAGCTAATGATGGCCCTGAATGCCTGTATGTCCAAAGGTGTTCAGGTCCTGAGAGATCACATTTAACTCACGTTAATTAGATTTTTTTTGGCATTGCTTAAAAATACAACTCGGCTCTGGGTGAGCAGAGTTTACTATAGCAAAAAATACAGTTAAGCATATGTATTTTATTTATTTATTTATTTATTTATTTATTTATTTTTTCAAATTATAATTTTGTATTTATAAATTAGAGTTCCAAATTATTTTCAGGTTTGTTGATTTTTATTTGAAGTTGTACTTTTTGTAACCCTAATGCAGTTTCTACAAGGAATAGAGGGATTTCTAGAGATGTCAAATAAAAGGCGCAGGTGCATAAATGTAGAACTACAGCAACAGGAAGTTGTACATATCCTTAAAAATTAAAAGTCTATTAGAGTAGAAATTTCTAAAAGAATTGTTGTGACATTCATATACGTATTAGTGATTGGAAAAATACGCAGACTCCATTAATACAATGCACTATGAGTATAATTTAAAAATAAAATTATTTCTGTTATTCTGTGGCACAATAGAAAAAGCCTTCTTATGTTTCGACTGTTAATTTTAACCTTTCATCCACTGCGATCAGTTGCACATTTTTGATATTTTAAGGTCTCTTTGGCATCACCTTAATCTTTACCCCAGTTAACATATCAGATTCAAGTTGACATTTTAGCTGGGATACCTCAAAGTATTATGAGTACTTAAAAGTAAAAAGCGTATAAACAATCTTAACGCTATGTCTAAAAACTATTTGGGGACAACAGCTGCATCAGAGCTCGGCATTTTCATCTCATATTAGCGGATGTTGGTCATTTTTTAACAGTTTGATATCAGTCCAATAAATATAATAACTGGACCGATATTAACAACCGACATTTATTTCCATCCTGTTGCCATTTGCATTTCTGAAGAGGGATGGAAGGAGGTTAGTCATGTGGTATTTATTTAGTCATGTGATGGCGAGTTTGGGGTGTTTACCTGAAGCATCGAGGCAGTGTGGTCATTTTGCATGGTGTCGAAAGGCTAGAGAAATACAAATATTGGTAAATATCAGTAATCAGCAATAACAGCTATATTAATTTCAGGTATTGATGTTAACCCAAATTCTCATAATGGTGGATCCCTATTTTGAACCATCTTGAACACCTTGAACTGTTGCCTAAACTTGCCTAGTTTAGGCGACAGTTAGGTTTAATAGTTATGAAATATTTCCATTTTTTAAATACAAATTGGTTCCATTAAGTTCAGTTTATTTACAAGGTGCAGATTCACCACCAACATTGTTTCAAGTCGCTTTGCTAAAATATATCCAATTTTTGCACACAAATATAGTCAATTCAGTTCAGTCATCATAGTTCTATTAAAATATATTAAAAAAATCTTAAATGAAATATTGAAAATGATTTACCTTTTTAATATTTTAAAAGTAAGGTGAACATCTTCACCCTTTCTCATTGGCATGTGTGTACATCAGTTTTGAGATTAGTTTATCATTTAATAAACAAACCTACTTAAGGGTATTTTTATCCAATGGAGGTAGATGAATCCAATCAACTTATTAACTCCATGCTAAGACCTTTGCCTTTTTTAATGATGTAAACGCATCTATAGTACAGTTTACTTTTTGTCACAATTATAAAAAAATATTGTGCTTGCAAAATATTGCTGGGGGCGGCATTATGAATTTTAAGCTTTCATTGTTATGTGACTGAAGAACATGCAGTTACTGTTGAATTTCAGTCTACCTCACGTGTGGATAGGGATCTCTGAGACTGAGGTCTGCTTGGTATTTTTGAAGTTTCATGTTTTTTGAAGATGCACAAAGAATCCCAGTTTTTAACAATGATAGATTTTTAGCTGTAAACAGTGTGTAGTGACTTACAAATCATAAACAATAACTTTAAGTAATACAATAACAGAAAAATAAAAATATTCAAGCCTGAACTGTAGTGAAACTTTTTTTTTTTGTTTTTGTCAAAGTAATTTAGCTGGAACAAATGTTACTCATATTTCCAAAAATTATAAGAAATTGAGGAAGAATTTAGGAATAAGAGACAACATTAAGCAATTTCCAAAATGATGTCAATTTCATCTGCTTGCCCTAACCAAATCAAAAACATATTTTGCTAAACATATTGCTTTGAGCTGAGGATTTTTAAGTGGTTGTAAATAGAAGCAGACATAATTTTGCTGTAAAACCTACTGCGTGGAAAAAGTTCTTAGACTTAATGTTCAAAAGTCTCAATGCGTTCTGTATATAAAGCCAAAGGTCAGCAACAGGTAGTGATGAGCAAATTTCTTCTATTAAATTTGATTACAACCTACAAGGCTTATCTTGTTTGCGGCTGAGCTGCTCAGATTTTTTAACATCTTTTGACCTCTTTCAGTTGATCTTAATTTTATCTTACATTCAGAGTAAGCCTTCTGCACATTGCTATCCATCAAGGTCAAGACAAGTTATATGCATTGCAGTCAAAGAACAATAGAATAATGAGCTTTGTTGCTGTTTCCTGTGACTAATTATAGAGAATGAATGGTTGTGCCCCCCAAGGCTTTATTAATGTATGTTTATACATTCCAAGGTGTTTTTTCAGAATCTAACCCTAGAGTTGCACTGCTCTCTTATTAAATACAGGCCTATTTTGGTATGAACATAATGGTTGTTTTTATTTTTTTGGCCTGCCCACAGTGCACTTTTGATCCTTTTGTAATATTTAGCGTAGCAATGTACCAATAAAAATTCTTTGGCAGATTTACTATCAGTTTTTGTAAAGCTTTTATCAGAACAACAATGTTTTTCTTTTCTTTTCTACCCTTCCAGCCAGGAGCCATCAATAGATGTTATGTCATGCAACTATGTGAACGATGAGTCTCTGTGAAACAAGGCTAATACTAACACTCGTAAAAAAAAAAAGAAGATAAAAATGCTAAAAGGAATTGACATTTTAAATTGGCTATAGGATAGGGTTTAGACTAGACAAAAAAAATCCAACTTGGCACAGACTTTGTGTCTAAGCCCAACCAACCTGACTGATTGATCTTAGTTTTAGAACACCATTTAAGTACTACTCTGAACTTCTTTAAGATTTTGTTTAAGGTCTTCCAGCTCCATTTTGTTGCTTTTTGTAATCACAGGGTGAGTCAAGTGCAAATCTTCTGGGAACAAACGAACAGAACGGGGCGGGTTCGTGTACGCATTAGTTGTGCAGTGTGCTGCAGTTTTTTTAAGTCTACTTAACTTCTGGA
The DNA here is from genome assembly GCF_051168715.1 of Poecilia mexicana. Classification (NCBI taxonomy): domain Eukaryota; kingdom Metazoa; phylum Chordata; class Actinopteri; order Cyprinodontiformes; family Poeciliidae; genus Poecilia; species Poecilia mexicana. The sequence continues at coordinate 12,653,790 of NW_028263386.1, read as the reverse complement.
CATTTCTTTCCTCATCAGGGTAATCTGTCGTTTCTTCTATTTAGATTACAAGTAGATTAACACAACTTCACTTTGTGGATTCCCGTTTAGTGTTTTATGTCCTTTAAGTGTTGTGGGCTTATTAAACGAGCCACAGAAGCCTGAGCCCGATCCGACCCGACCACCATGCAAATAAGGGCTTGGGCTATAAATCTAAACTCTTCTTCAGCGTCTCATCTTGGTAATTAGCATGGTTATTGTAGCTATTACTCCAAACACAGCTGGCTCTATCTGTACATTCTAGAGAATGCAGATCCTAACCTGAGCGCTGATATTTCCAAAAGGCTGCCAACATTTGCCAGTTCATATGTTCCATAGCAAAGATTGAAATCTCAAATGGACAAAAGAGAAAATCCTTTCCTGGTTTGTGTTCAGCCTTCCTGTTTTCTGCTGAAAGTCTTTCTCTCTCGTGATCTGAAGTAACCATAGAGATGTCTCAAGATGTCACATCTGTGCTTTTAGTAACTTGATTTCAAACCCATTACTGATGCAGTATAGCTGTTTTGGACTTTTCTTCATTCATTGATAGCCAATACATGTTGTTCTCAGCCCAGCATGTTAGGCCTTACTATATGGTATTATCACTAATTGGAAAAACACTGGGTTTGTTCTGCACCGAGATTGAATATTCATTTGTGAAACTCCTAATGGACAGAGTTTGTTCACAGATCAAAATGTGTACCACTTTTTTTACTTTCTTTAAGTGAATTTCATAAGTAGTGTGGGTTTTAAGTCAGTAGAAAAATAACACGTGGCTATTAGTTGAGGTGTTTAGTTTACATTGAGCATCCTATTGTCCTGCACCTTAGTAAACTGAGGGTTAATATCCTCTGGAGTCCAGCTGAGGATTAGGAAATGGAGGTTTAACTGCCTGTGCTAATGGTGGGTGTTTATCTCAATACTTTGTTTTGTCACTCCCAGACTCACTCTCATTTCCCAAAGCTGTCCCTGGAGCTTCCACTCTTGTAATGGCTTAGCTTTCTGAGCACCACAGTATGAAGAGAAAGGAATAACAAGATTCTCATTTGGGGTCTATGCACACTGCCCACAGATACTTGTATAATTGGCCCCGTTTTCATTTGTCGCAGTTGCTAATGCAGTAGCTATTAGCGCAGCAATACTGGTGCTGATTTCATGTGTTTGTTCATTGTTGGAAGTTAGTTCTTTGCTTGTTTGAGCATGCATGTGAAAGTGTGCAGAGGTGTGTGCACATGTGTGTCAGACAGATAGAAAGCGTGTGCTCAGTATCTTTCTTTTTTCGCTGCTCTTTTCTCTCTGAGTTTGGTCGTGGTTCCCTCGGGGCCCCTGTCGCAGTAATGGCCTGCTCCTGATTGCTCTGATACAGGTTAGGAATATTGGCTTTAATGATGTGTAAAATGAGCAAGCAGTGCCTGTGACATTTACAGATGGCACCGCCTTGGCCTGTTCTTCCCAACTGCTCGTTAATTCACGGGGAACGGCGAGCACTTCTTTAAGTGACTGCCTGACGCATGCATACGGTGCAACACAATGCACCGCAACAACAAAAAAAAAAAAACTATAACTCACCTTGTGTTTCTCCGCACCTTGTTGCCGTTTCCGACTGAACATTCGCACAAATTAATCAAACACCGAGTCCTCAAGGTGACGAGCTGTCAGCCGAGTCCTTTCTGAGGGTTTGTCACACCGATCTCCAGAGGGCTTTGAGAGGCTTAGACTGAGTAGATGCCTGATGGAGTTTGCCTTATAGACAACACAGCTGGGCTCTGCACCACAGCCCTGAGGTGCTAATCTGGTCCACAAGCCCTCTGCGGTGCATCTGCTGCACTTGCAACGTAAAAAGGAGGAATCAACATCCTCAGGTCAGCTGCTGCTCTTTCATGTTCCGGTCAGCTTTGTGGGTCAAACACACGCATCACATTTACCGACAGCCATTAAGTGATTGGAGAGATACAAGTTTCCTGTATGTAGGCGCAAATTTGACACAGCTTTTATTTAACAAAAAAAAATAAGAAGAATTTGATTCTTTTTATTGCCCCTTTTTTTCCATTATATCTGATGATATATTTTACACTTATTTATTGATAATCTGATTTTGATACTTGAACTTGTGATTTCCTGACCTATCTGCTCAGATAGCCAAAACGTCAGTCAATACTGTCTTAATTAGAGCAGTAGGTGCTTTTTTTTTTGTTTGTTTTACTTAATGACTGTCCATGTTTTTGCAAACTTTAAATAGATGAAAATGTCTTTTCTGTAACCAAGTAAAATGTGTAGCAGACTTTGTAAGCCAGTTTATCCACTATGCGAAGCGACAAGAGGCAGATTAACAGAGTCGTTGTCAAATTTCTTTCATTTCATTAAAATTAAATTAAGTTAAATTAAATTAAATTAATTTTACATAAGTTTTTTAAAAAGTTGACATTACTTGATGAAGTTAGCCGTCATATCTACATCATCATAAATAGCTAGTAAGACAAAGCCTAAAGTATAAATGTAAAAATCTTGTCACCTCAATGCTCACTAAATATTATTTCATTGGTTGATCTTGACATTGCTGACAATAAGAGTAGAAGTAAAATATTTTGTAACATAAGCAGTTTCTATTTATATATATATATATATATATATATATATATATATATATATATATATATATATATATATATATATATATATATATATATATATATGAGGTTTTAATTAGTTAAGAGTCTAATTTTCTTGAACAAGCATACCAAAGAAGCAATTAAGATAAATACAGTAGGTAGCAAAATCCGTATTTCTTTGAAATTTGTCAGAGATAAAAATGGTAAATAAATATTATACACTAGAAATACATATTGTGTGACAAAGTTTGTTTTTAACTACTCAATTCGACACGCTTTATCCAACTACAAATATATAATGGTAGCCAAAGCCCTTCTGTGTCTTAAAATATAATTTGCCTGTTACAATGCGGTTGTTTTATGCCAACAAGCAATAAAGGAGAAGATGAACATTATACTTAGAGGAGATGGTGGAAAAAAATGTATGATCCATGTGATGGTTGGACAGAAATATGTATCAGAACCTGCTCCTCTCCCCTTTGGAACAACATTGCCATTATCCTGTAATTTTAATCTTAATGCCAGGTTAATTGAGGAAAATGTTATATTTTTTTCATTCTTCACCCTGAACTTCTACTGACTTTAAAACATGTTCCTACATATCCTCCCACTGACAGGACAGGGCTAATTTATTGGTAATTGGCAAGAACTTGTTGATCACTGGATGATGTAGATGTGGTCAGCAGGTTAATGTGACAAGTTGATAGTTCAATGGCTATGCTCATGCTAACTGCAACAACAGTGATGGCAGAGGTACCATCAGACAATTTTCCTGGCGAGTAACTTTGACAGGTTATTCATGCTAAGACTGCTTGTTGGGAAGAGGATCGTTTGCTAAAATTCTACGTTAACTGCGGATTAGGATTCTGTAGTTTTCTTTGTGTGTTTAATACATGTATTGCTAAATAGGCTGATAAAAGCAATCCACATTGATCCATATGGGATTCTAATTATCTTCAACAAACGTACCACAATTTTTTTCTGTTTTGTGCCTTTAAGAAAATGAAATAAACACAAAGGAGTGGATAACAAGTATAGAAATGCATAATTTGATATAACTGATTTTATTTAAAGAAAACAAATGACTAAGATCAGCACTGCTGATAGTCATCATTCACAACTACATTGATTTTGAAACACTGACACTCAAGTGAAGAGTGAGAGGATTCAGAGCTTTGACATTCAGATCCTGTCCTGTTGCCTCTGATGTATGTATGTGCATTATGTACATACATACATGTGCATTATTCAGACATAAACATTCCTGACCATCTTGGGCTGAAAGTTGAAAGCACTATGTAATGTGAATGTCCCTAAGTGATCAAACATTTATGAGCTGAAAAAAGTAGTGTCAGCCTGTGAATCATCAGTGCTGAAAAATGATGTTACATTGATGGTTAAAAACCCAGTGGTGCAAAATCAAAACATAATTTTGACCAGTTAAATTTAGTCGTTCATATTTCCCAGAGCATTCAGTTTGAGATTTCAGAGCTTAGTTAGTTGATTAGCTGGACCCTGGTTGCGAATTTTACAGTCTTGCTAATTCTTTGTGTTTGATGACTGATTATGATTTTGAACTGCACATCTTAAAAATAGTATTGAGGGTTGCTCCTTTTTGCATCTTTAAAATCTGTTTGATCTGTTAAAATACATAGTTACAGTCATAAAGGTGAATACTTCATGACTGGAAGTATTCACCAACAATTTGTCTTTATTTTTAACAAGCAGAAACATTTTGAGCAATTCCTTTCTTTCAGCCAGCTGATGGACAGTACACGGCAACAGTTTGACAGGGTTACTCTGCTCTGGTAGATAACTCTGGGGTGAGCTCTCACTGACTTTTGATTTAAAATAATTCACACAGTAAGACCATATGAAAATTGAGGTTTTAAAACCAAAATGTACCTTTCACATCAGGCACCTGCCCATGTTTAGTCACATCTGATCCTGTATCTTTCACATTTCTAGTGTACATCATTATACATAGAGCACTAGATTTGCAATCCTTTGTGTACGCATCAGTTTAAGAAACCAGCCACCCATCGCTTTTTTAATCTCCATAATGAAAGTATGTTAATGCCTCCAATTTATTGCCTGGTCAGCCAACAGAATAATTAGCTTTGTTCAGATTTTCACAGCAATGAGAGCACAAGTACAACATTCGGAATCACAAATTCTAATCAAACGCATTAGTTATTGTACCTGAAGGTATATTAGAGAAGAAAAAAATGTAATTCGATTATGTGTATCACAATTAATCTTTCTTATTTTATTTTTTTATTTTTTTTGCCATTGTGTTGTTCCCTGCTGCTCTATTTGTTCTGCCTTTGAAATGCGTAAAGTTAACCCCTTTTTTCTGTGGAATCCTTCTGCTATGATCAGTATTTCAAAATATCACACACACACACACACAAACAGATGCTCACACGTACTTTTTGTGCTGTAAGTCTAAATAAAGAGGCTTCAAGTCTTTATTGATTCTCTGTGACCTGGAGTCGATACCACAAACTAAATCAGATAATTGAAGTCGGTGTCAAGCTAATTGCATTATTGCTTTAGTCCTGAAGAAATGGCCCCTCTGCTGCAGCACAGAGATTGCAACATTAGTGGCATCCATCGCACATCTGTCATTAAGCAGCAAAGGACTGTGTCACACAGCAAGGAGTGTAAATTGATTGTAAATATAATATCTTCAGTCGGATGATTTGTCTAACACCACAACATCGTGTTATTGCAGACGTTTTATTAGTCATGCACTGCTAATTTAATGTCAGAAATTTTAGAGTGATATGCAGTACTGCAAGGTTTTACATAATTTTAATAATTAGTTCAATCGACAGTTTGACCGTTAAAAACGAAGCATTCAGGAAGCAAATCAACAGAAACGCGATGTTGACAAAGTGGATAAAAGCTGCAGTGGAAAACATGTACCTCTTGTGTGCGTTTGCCTCCAGTCCTCCAAACGTGGTTTATGCAAACGAGAATACTATTTGCATAGACATAATTAGGTAATTACAAATCATTTGGCAATGAGCTCAAGCATGTGCAGAGACCAGAGACGTTACACAAGTCACATTGTACTGTACGGAGTTAATGAATTGCTGCTGAACAGCATGTGTTGGAACATATGTTGTGTCAGAACTCCTCACAGAAAACATCAGGTGACATTTTCATAAATTTTAGTCACACAGAAAGGAACCAGGGGTTGAAGTCTATTTAAAAGAATGAATTGAAGAATACAATGAGGAAAGAAAAAGTAAAGTCCAAAAGATTTGGGGACATCTATAGTTAATAGTTAATTAGAACCTCAGTTTGGACATAAAAATCTTTGCAGAAAAAGCGAACTGTGTTTAAGTGAACCAAACTGAGCCTGTGAGCAATCAGGTTCACCTAGCAAGTAAACTGGTAGCAGAGAACCAAATTTAGTTGCACTGTCCAGTGCAATACTGTGCAAAAAAAATCTCACCCACTTTCTCAGGCGTTATTACTTATGTTCAGATCCACACATCCCCATTCCACACTGTTTTGGGTTTGGAGATATAACTCCCCAGATTTGTTTGAAAATTAACACGGTCCCATTTTGTGCATTTTTTATAAATGAGGACCAAGTTTTTTCACGCTCTACAAACCTGTCCTATTCACCCATTCATGCACACTTTCTCACATTCCATCAAATCATGCTATAGCATAATCCAGGACATTTTCTAATGTTGTTGGAAGCCAAAACTCCCCGGTACTTAACCACAACCTGTTTGACAGTGGTCAAATGATTTGTCTCTAGTAGTGGAACATTTTTATCTCACATATTTTTCATGTGTTTAAAGTTCAACTGAGCACCAGTGTTTTTATGTATATTCAAAACATATAAAAAACAGGAAGAACTAAAGCATCTGATAAAATAGCGCCTTAAATGCAGTGACTGAAGTGTTTACAAGAACGAAAACTGGGTAATGAATCAATGCTGCATCTGATTTGTCTTAGACGTCACAGCTCAGATCTTAAATTTGTCTCCGTCACCATTAGAGGGCATTTTAGCAAAAAGTCTGAAAACTTGGGAGATTTTTGAATTCTTGTGCTCAGTTACCAAGCTACAGAAGTCAACAGCAAAATGTTTCAGAGCATTTCATCAATAAATAACCCTGCTTGGAAGGCATTTTTTTGGCATTTTCTTGGTAGAACAGTTGCCTGGCAGCAAGAAGGCACTGGGAATTTGCATGTTCTCCCCATACATGTGTGGGTCCTACATGGGTTCTCTGGCGTCATCCCGCAGTCTAAACAGTCCAAAAACATAACTGTTAGGATAAGAGATAACTCTAAACTGCCGTTGGATATGATTGTTTCTCTGTGTTACCGTGTGATGAACGGACAACTCATCCGGGGAGTATCCAACTTCTCATCCAATAACTGCTGAAGACAAACACCAACACCTGTTACCCCTCCCCTCTTGTGACCCTGAAAGGACAGGCGGGTGTAGACAATGGAAAACTGTATTAGCCTTAAACATTCATTAAAGTTTCTAAACCCTTGACATTCGGAGATGATTTGGAGCGTCAGTTTCATAATAGAATGAAATGCATATTTTCCGTCTTCCAATGTGAACAATCAATGGGGTGCCAGGTGGTGATTGTCTATTTCAGAGCCTAAATATACCGTTTCAGAAATATGTCCAGATGAAACATAAACAACACTACCTTAGTTTTTTACGTTGTTATGTTAAGCTATTGTACTTTTTATTTTCAGAGCAAGAAGATTCCTTTGAGTTCGTCATTGTGTCATTGACGGGCCAGACGTGGAACTTCGAAGCATCTACATATGAGGAGAGGGAGCTGTGGGTGCAAGCAATAGAGAGCCAGATCTTTGCCAGCCTACAGTCCTGTGAGAGCATCAAGAACAAGGTACAGTAGGCCAGGAAACATAAGGAGCAATAAGAAGACACGCATAGGATCCAACTGCTGTCGTGCTACTATTCTTCTGCCTCATTTACATTCCTCTTTTTTCCTCATCCTCCGACCTTACGGTGCCCCTTCCCCACCTCACCAGCTTGAAGCTACGGCACGTGGGAGGTAGTCAGACAGGTGTGCCGCAGTGTGGGGAGTCTCTTATTAAAACTGACAGACATCAGAGGGAGAACACAGCTAGAGTCGGGCTACATGGGGAAACACAGCCTCATTAACATATTCATATTCTCTCTGTTTCACTTTTCACCCGAGCCACTGAAGCTCCTATCACCTCCTTGTCAGTTGTCCACAACCTGAGTCCAGCTGTAATTGTTTGCCTTCTGTTCCCCCACACTGGAACAATTAGTTCCTGTTGACTTATTTTCTCCTTAATTTCTCACAGTCTCGGTTAGGCAGCCAAAGTGATGCAATGGCCATTCAGTCCATACGGAACGTGAGGGGGAACAGCTTCTGTGTGGACTGTGATGCACCCAGTGAGTATATCCCTGCATATCTACAATACATGGATATTACAAAGAAGATTCAAGATTATATAACATTCTAGATTAATATAACTACATTCAAAATAAGGAATAAAAACAGTTTGCTTACTTTTTCCTAGAAGGTATATGTGCTTTAGCTATAACAAATCTGTATCAAGTTGTGCTGTAAAAACCTAAAAAAAAAATTAAAAAAAAACATTTTTGTTTCAGTTTAGGTTTTTGATTGTAAAGTAAATAGTAAATATACAAAAAAATCTTGTAACTGAGGTTTTAAAAGGAAAGAAGGTATCTAACACATTAAGCTAAGTCCGTCATCAGAATTTATATTTACACACTTCGCTAAATTTAAGCCGAATTCAGCAATTTCCAGTCATATTGGTCAACAATATAGCTTTTAAAGATTCACTTAGAGGATGCGTCTCTTCTGTTGTTTTTGCTTAAACATGTCATTTTAAAAAAAATATTTTTATTTTTACTGTTCTGACCTTTACCTGTTTAAAGCTGGCTGCTAGGAAGATGCTTTACAGTTTCCCCTAAAAGGGAATGTACCATTAATAGCATTATCTTACATATTAAAAAATGTGCCTTTTCATTTTGCAAGATTTATTTATTTCACAGCTTAACTGAAAGAAGGCAGTGATCAATGGGGAAAAAGAATGTTGGATATAAAACAGTCTAACTTGGGTTACTTTTGCAAATCCAGTCTTGGCTTAATACTATGAACTAAAGTCATTAACACAACCTACTGACATTAGGATAATTATGCAGCATAGTTTAATATTGGTACCATTTCTTATTTCATCTTCTGGAGGAACTTGAGTGAAATCTGACTGTTGTTGAATGTTTTACAGCAGATGTCTGTGCAGAATGATGGGGTTTCCTTTTATTCTTAAGAAACAGGGTCACAACTCATGAACTAATGTTTGATCAAATCTAAAAAAAAAAAAAAATTATAGATACTTTCAAGTAAAAATTCTAGCTCTTTCTAACCTGTTCTTAATGATTCCTGATTTTTCTATCCTGTAGACCCGGATTGGGCCAGTTTGAACCTGGGCGCCTTGATGTGCATTGAGTGCTCGGGCATGCATAGGAACCTGGGCACCCACCTGTCCCGCGTGCGCTCTCTGGATCTGGACGACTGGCCGGTGGAGCTGAGCATGGTGATGACAGCAATCGGCAACGCGATGGCCAACAGCGTATGGGAGGGCTGTTTGGAGGGATACACAAAGCCAGGGAACGACAGCACCAGGTTAGCACGATTCTGCAAATAAAGGTGATGCTTAATGAAGCGTGCAGAGATTAGAGGAGGAGAAGGCATGAGAGTCTTCTCTCCATTAGCCGCCATTTATTAGCTACCCACATTTCAGCGGAGGTAGTTCACACCACCAAATGCTCCATAAGAATCACCAGGGGGCCATAAATGTCAGCCCACTGAGTCAAAAACACATTATTTTATGTCTTGAGCTCCAGTTCTTTTCATACACACTGATCACAATGTCTGTTATGTCAGAGATTTTATCCTTCACCGTACCTACTGCTTTCTTTTTATAAATCTAATATATCTGCTACAGTCTTCTTTCTCTGTTCATTTTTGCAGCTTGAAAATAAAACTCCATGAAATGCAGTGGTATGTTTTGCAGTTGCCTGATGAAAGTCAGGGTTGTGGCTTGACATAAGAGTTCTTATCATGGGAAGATTTCAAAAATATGCGTACCGATGAACAAACAACACGTTTGTTTACAAGAGCATTGAGATTTCTCGTCATAATTGGCAGACATTTCCTTTTATTCTTGCATCTTAACCAGAGGTTTTTCTGCTTCTGAATATATTTCTGCCCACAGTTTCCGTTCCTCTAAGGTACCCAGAAAACAGTCTGGTAAGAGGATTGTTATCTCTTGTTGACTGTTGAGACCCATCGTCCCAGTCTGACTAATGGTCTGTTGTGTGGCGGTGCAGGTAATTAAGCACACCATGATGGCTAAACCCCACCCCAACAGCCAGGCCCCCAGGTCCCAAACCACAATGTCACATATCCATCACACAGACCTGGGTCATCACTCTGTCTGTCGCAACAAAGATTGTCTACAGGGTCTAGCTGATGGCATTTGAGCTTCGTAACTTTAAGAGAAGAGAAAAGCAGAAAAAGGTTTTTTGGGGGGGTTTTATGCTAATGCTCGCAATTGTGCAAGTACAGACAGGAAGAGGTAATATATATTTTTTAACAATTTAATTTGTATACCGTTAGGTTTGCCTATGAGCAAGATTATCAGTATTTGGATTTAACTGACGTTGCATCATCAAGCTGTTTTTTTTTTGTTGTTGTTTTTTTCCTTTTTTATATTCTTGCTTTTTGTTTCTAGCTGACACTAGAGATGTGCCCATCAGTTGACTAGAAATCAGGATCTACCACAAGATAATCAGCATCATTTATTTACAGATTTACGATTTTTAGAAAATATTTTAATTTGACAAGATTTCAAAAATGTTGCAGCACTAAAGTAATGAGAGGCGGAGAGACATAAATGAGAAAATAAATGTGGGACCAAAGTTTATGAAAGTAGTAATTTCATCATCTGCTTAGCATGCGGTGACATCACTTTTCATAATGTCAAATCGGATATTTCAAATTCTATGCAATCAGAGTCTTAATGCCAACAATATATTTGGATTGTTGAGTGGTCTCTAATAATCTCATGTGTACATTTTTACTGACTATGATGCTAAAACTTACGGGAGATGGTGGGTCATTTTAATAATGGAAAAGAAAAGAAAGTCACATGATTTCTCTATAGCAGCCTTAATTTCTCTTCTGCATTTATTAAATGCATCAAAACAAAGATATTTCTATCTATATCTACATAAGTTGAGAGCATGTAGTTTGATGCACTTTCTTTGAGCTGCAGACTTATGCGTTGTTGCAGAAATGTTCCACATATGACTGAAATATCAAGGAGTGTGTTATATCTTAAATCATGAGACTTTTTATGGTGACATCTCGGCCATTTGTAGCTTCACTTGAAGTGATGTTTTATTTATCCGCTGCTTGCAAACCGCTCGAATTTATCCTCCACTCTCTGGCCAGTTCAGACCTGAACGATGGCCTACAGTTGTTTATTGAGTCCTTTCTGTGTTGAAGTGCTGCACTGTGGACTTGATGAAAGATTATTGATGTTGATTCCTCTCCCTACCACTGTCAGTCCCACGTCACCGCAGGCAGGAAGGTTCTTCACTGTCTAAAAAAAATCCGATCCTGTCCCGCAGCAACATCTCCATTAGCTTTTGCTGTCAAACAATAAATCTCATTTGCTGGATAACTAATCTTTAGACCAAGAATATCATTTTAAATATCTTACATTGCCACTGGTTGGTGAGATGTTGATGGTTCTCTCCTTTATAAAATCAGGTATATATCAAGTAGGATGAATAAATTCCAGCTGATTGATTTTTTTTTCCCCCTTCTTGTGCTTTTTTTTTTTCTTTCCTTTTAAATGCAGTTCACCATAAAAGTGAGGATTTTAATTGTGTCAAACTGGTGACACATAGCAGCTTTGTCTTGACACATAGGCAGGCTTTGTATGGCTACTGACTCTGACTAAACATTAGTGACACCTAATCTAAACGATTCAGTAACTACCTGAATATCAACTTGGTGTCTGATTGAATGTCTCCTGCAAGACTAGTTTTGCCTCTCGCATTTTTGAGATTTAACTTAAAGGCGCTCATCCACAAGATTGGTTTGGCTTATGATATTCAAGATCTTAGGAACTCGGTATGTAAATTTGTTATACGCAGATCAGCACAGCTGCTGAATTATAGTTGAACATTAGGGTGACTGCATGCTTCACGATGTGAAAGTGGTTTGAAAAATATTTGCATGTGTGAACTGACCACCTGTTTTAATAAATTCTATTTACATGGTTTGGATTAAGCAATAAACTCTACGAGTGTCTATTGTTAGCTTTTTTTTTTCAGCTGGATACCAAAAATGCTGCCATCCAAAGGTACTTAAATGTGGGTGAGGCTTCTTGTTATATTGAAGTTAGTTAAATAAGTGAGTCAACTTTATAGGAGTCAGGTTATCAGGGTTTTTTTTTTTTAAAACGCTCAACATATTTCTCTGAGCTGATAGTTTACACTTACTCCACCAAATTAACTCTCATGCTGAAAGCAATTAGATTATTCTTAAAACAGTTACACTGCTTACTTCACTTGTAAGAAAAATTGCTGTTTTCTTATTTTTATTTTACTTTATTATTATTATTATTATTGTAACTCAACCCCAGAAACTAACAGTGGGTTTTGTATAACCAGACAATCCGAATGTTCCTCTTAGTTACCTTAATTAATAAATGAACATTTACTTACTGATTAGTTTTATTTTTAGCGCAATGCAAGGTAGGGTCATTTCAGAAGGTTTCATCTGGCTATGCTTCAGCTGAATCTGGAATGATGAACTTGTTAGTACTTCCTGTCATTGCTCATCTCTGCAGTCAGCATATTACATGGGAGCTGTTCCTTTAATTAGTACCCACAAGTCATTGTGTTTTGCACGTCACCTCTAATTGCTTGGCAGGTTTGTGACAAAAACAATACTGGGGATTATTTTGATGGATATCATGGGAGTGGTCCAACAGTTAGCTTTACCTTTATCTTCCTCCTGCACACAACGAAACGCACGCACAGAAGCACAGACACCAGTTCTCATTTGGGGAGGGGGATATCCTGGAGCGTGGACGGATGTGGACGGCTATCCCTCATTGATGGGGGGCCTCTCACTGTCACCCTCTGTGGGCTCTGTGCCGCCTTCGGCCACAGGCGGGTAATAGCTCTGATGAGAGCCCTCCACTTTGTTTCAGAAATAATTTGCCACTCCTGCCGCCTGCAGGGGCTGCGTGGTAATAAAAATGAATCACACCACTAACCTCTCCAAACCTGGTCCCTCTGTCTACTTTAACCCATTCTTCTCCAGCTCTCCCATTGTCCAGTCGTGCTGTTTGCAAAGGAGGTCCTGTCACCACAAACACGACTGCAAGAGTAGCTTCTGCTGCTCACGGTTGCCCCTGAACATCGGGCAGAGCTTCCAGGCTGTTCACAGGCTACAACCGTTGAAGCGGCTGGTTCTCAGGACTTTTTAGAGTAGTCGGCCTCACCAGGAGCCCTGGTGGAGGGAGACTAATTAATTAAGACAAATGAATGGCTGAGTCTTCCAATGTCCTCTGTCTGCTTTCTCTTTCTAAATGAAAGCCACAGGTTAGTAATTATCCCTGCGTGGGAGAAGTAGCACCTTGGTTGCTAATTGCCAATATGCCACTGGATTTCAGGGCCAGGCGGACGGAAAGAAGGGATTGCTCTGTTATAGCATGGGCATATTGAGCCATGCAATTTATACTCACCAAACACTTTATTAGGTCCTCCTAAATGAGTTGTTGAATTTAAACTTAGCATCAGAATGGTAAAAAAAAAAAAAAAAAAAGTGAATCAGTTAAACGACTTAGTGAATGTCTTGTGGTGGTTTGTGCCAGACAGGCTGGTCTGAGTGTTTTACAAACTGCCTTTCTACTGTCCTACATGGTAGGACTCTTGGGTTTGCATAGAATGTTCTGTTTTTCAGAAGAAAAAAAAAGAACATTCTATGCACATCTTGAGAGCGGTTGCTGAGTGGACAAAAATGCCTTTATTTTTATGTTCGAGGTCAGAGGAGAATGGTCACACTGGTTAAATGGAAAGATAACAGTACCTCAGATAATTTCTTATTACAGCCAGTGTGTACAGAATAATTGAAGAAGATGGAACTTGGTGCTACTCTTTTCAGCAACAAACAGGAAACCGAGGCTACAATTCACTCTGGTTCAATAAAATTTCAATAAAATTAGATAACTGACTGGAAAAACAGTTAGGGATGTTTTCGTGGCACATCTTGGACTCCTTAGTACCAGATGATCATCAATTGAATTCCTAAGTAATTTTGCTGAACATATCCACACCTTTATCACTACAGTGTCACCCATCTTCTGGTGGATGCTTCCAGAAGCAATCTCAGACGATCTCAAACTGCTTTTTCTGAAGATGACGTCGAGTTCTCTGTGCTCCAATAGCCTCCGCGCTCACCAGATCTCAATCCAGTTGATCACCCCACGGATGTGTTGGAACAGGAGATGGACATGGATGTGCAGCCAACAAACTGCAGCAACTAAGTTAATATGAACCAAAACCACTGAGAAACATTTCTAACGCTTTGTTGAACCTATGCCTCCTGGAATTTGGAAAATGGTTTCAACTTGATGGCAAGGTGTTCCCAATTAGGTGGCTGGTGTATTTGTATTTGGAAATTAAAATAAATGAATAAGAATACCAATAAAAAACAACAAAAAAAAAAAACCCAAAGGATTTAAATCTGTCACTTTATGTGTGCAGGACTACATGAAGCAGTCCACACACTTAAGCGGACCATGTGTTATCGTCCCCTCAGCTTTGTACGTGAGGCAAGGGTTCAGCAGGGGTTAACAGCATGAGCGTTTAAGAGTGTTAGTCTTGCTGGCACAAAAACAGAGCCACTCCATCATGAGGGGTCTGACAACCTCATTAATGTCACAATATATTCAACTCATCCCTCTGCCTGCCTTTTGGCACCCAGATGCTCTCTCACTGGCAATTCTATAGAGCTCAACAAACCTTTTGAGTTCTGGTCATCTGTTCGGGCTGCACCGTGGAAGAGAGACGGGCAAGAAGCATCGACTGGACTTGTAAAAATATTTGTCTTCATTCTTTTTGGAGCTGGTATTCTCAGAGCAGAGCAAAGCTGGTCTGCACTGTAACCCACTGGACCATGGGAGGCCTTATTTAGCACTCTTAGTGGAGCGTTTACTGTGTTGCTCTTTCATTTCTCGCCCTTAGCAACCTTTGATGCTTTGGGGGCCCCAGCTTTTTCCTTCTGTTGTCTGTGTTTTTTTTTGTTTTTTTCTCAATCTCTGTCATTCCCCTCTCACCCTCCCTTCTTGTCTTTCTACTGCTCTTCCTCACTCTCTGCTCTTCCCTCCCCGTGGTCTGTGGAAGTGGAGCTCCTGGCTGCATGGGAACCAGTTCTATAGAAGTCCTCCACCCCCACTGCAAAGTCTGTTCAAGCTGGTCCAACCACAGCCGTCTTCCCCACCCCCGGACCAACTCCCATCGCCCCTTTCACCACACCAACGCCATTTCTTTCCCTTTCAAAGCATTTATTTGATGTATCCACAGTGAATGTGGAGGCTCGTGAAGAAGAAGGAGGAGGAGCTAGAGAAGCTTTGATAGTTGTGAAGCACTCAGTGTGAGTTTGAAAGATGGGCGAGTACTGAGACGGACATCCTCCTCTTCCTATATGGACCAATGCACCTTTATTACAGGCACTTAGATTGGTCATTTTGTGGCATCTCTTGCTCCTCCTCCCCCGTCTCACGTTCTATTCCCTTCCTATAAATTTCTGTTCATCTTTGTCTTTCAGGCTTGACTAATTATCCTTGTTTGTTCCTCTTTATTTGAATTCAGTCATGTGTTCTTGACTCCGTGGGTCGGGCTTAGGAGAATCATTCTGCCATTTGCCACTTAATTAAGTCAGGGTCAGAATGCATTGCTCAAGCATAGAGTTGGAGGGACAGAGCTCTAATAGAATTATAAAAGAAACATTTTCTCTACTGTTAAAGCTGCCTTTAACTCACCAGACTCTGCATAGGCAAATGAAAAGGGACACCAGCTCAGGACAGGAACCTCATTTCCACTTTAAAACTCAGGGAGCGTTTTTGATGTTGGCCCAGAATTTCATTCACATCAAAGTGAGTGAAAGTTAATCTATGTTTATGATGCAAGATTACTGAAAGACGGAGGTGCTTTGCGGCGAATGTGGTGTGATCGTAGTTAAAAGAGAGGGTCAACACACGTCTTTTCTAGGAACATGAAACCACCTTTTTATCCCCCAAGTAGCAGAGAAATTTAGAACAAGCATGTGCTCCGGGCTGGGTGGGGAAATTGGTGCCTATTAGCTTAAAAAAAAAAAAAAACCTGTGTGTGTGTTGTATATGTAGGACTAGCCATCAGTTCAATTTCCTGAATGTTCCCCCATGCTGTGTAAATTCATTCTCCTTTCCTCTCTCCGCCTCCCCTCCTACTTTGTCCCGGCACTTTGACATGCTAAATCTGCTGATTTTATTTTTCTTCCTCCTGTAGTGAGGAAGTGTCCTATTCAAGAGTCTTGGTTACCCCCTGACTGTCTAAACCCTACCTCTGTTTGGATTGTTGCTCTGTTCCAAACAAAAGACAGAGGCGGGATTACCATTTTACCATTTTACTTCCTTTCACGTTCTTTCTTTCAAGTGGCTGCAGCTAGGGAATTTTTGCTTAACTTTTGCTTCTGTCCCTCCTGCTCCTTTATTGGGTTAACTTTCTAGAAAGGACTGTGAATTTGTTGAATTTAAAGCTCAGAATCAGCTGTGAATGAGGCCTTTCTTGCAGGTCTTTAGGGCTGATTTTGTTGTGAAGGCTAACAAAGTGTCCTCCGGGCTCCTTTCTGAGATGTTGACGTCTTCTTAATGGCTTTTCTCTGCCTTTTTGTTTCACGTCTTGGTGCTAACGTTATGCCTCATTTAGCTCATATCAATTCACTGGGCTCTACAGATTCTTCGTGTTATTCATGGTCGACTTTTTCCGAAACAAACTGCACACATCAACCCTACTTATTTGTCACCATACTTAGATTTTTTTTTTTTTTTAAAGTTGTGCATATCGTCCTGATACCTACCTACAGTTCTCAGACTGTCCTGAATTTGTAAAACAAACATGTTTACAAAGAAATAAGAGTGGAGGGGCAGGACGGCCCCTTCCTGTTCTGAGCCGTCCACTGGCTCTAACTGCAATTGATTTGCTAACAGGCTTGTCTGCACATAATGACTGAGTTGGAATTGATGGAGGTCTTACGCCATAAAACTCTGAGCAACTGCAATTGCCCGCTATTAGGGACGTATTGTAGTTCCGAATAATGCTATCTTCTGGAAGAAAAGGTTTGCTTTTAGTGTGCTGGGCGAAAAGACTTTCTCTTCCACATTTTCTTTTCATGCCCAAAACAAAAAATGCAACAAAATCCTCAAAGGTGCCACAAGTTTAAAACTATTTTGAAGTGGGTGTAAATAGCTTCATCACCCTTGCAGCTTTTGGACTTACTCAATTTGGGATCGGTGCTGATTAGTATTGATCTTAGGCCAAATGGGGACGAGATTTGATGCATCTGCAAAGGTTATTTGTTGTTTCAGCAGACACGGCGTTTTAGGAGACCACAAACAATCATTTATGAAAATGGGGAAAAAAAACAAAAAAAAACAAATGCCAAATTCCAGCTGCATGTTTCAGTAACTAATTTCCTTTTACCATGCTGATTTTGAGTATTTAAATAATTTAGTTGTTGAAAAATGTTGTCATCCAACAAATACATACCAACAGTAGGTTATTTAAATGTATTCTGTTTCTATTAGAGATCATAATATTTCATTGGAGTCAAATGGACCAAACAAGGTTTACAACCCCAAAAAAACAGAAATTAGGATAACCTTTACTTAAATTATAAGTAAAGATTACTTTACTTATAATTTAAAGTACCCACATTTATGGGTACTAATCTCCATTTTTTTTTGGTTTGTTGTTTCTGAAAATGTTGCTGTGCATATTTTACATTGTTGTCAGAAAAAACTTAGCTGTAATTCTGTACTTGACTTCTAATTGTGGGTGCACATAATCTGTCCAGAGGCCGCATTTTAGACAACCCGGTTTTGATTAAAGTATATTCACGTATTAGAATCCCCCCAAGTTAAAACACACACCTAGAACCTGTGCTAAGATTTGAAATTTGATGTTAACAGATCCTTTTGATTCAATTTGACTGTTTCTGAAGTGATTCTGCAAAGCAGAGGAGCCCAGGTACGCCGAGCACAAATGCACACCGCAGTTTAAAAATAAAATTGAAAAGCAAGTACCATTTTCCTTTCCCATCCAAAGTGTTGGCTTATCACATAAAGTTACAATAAATTATGTCGAATGTGGAGGTCCAAATGTTTTTGTTTTAGCAACATCAAGCCGGGTACGCTTTCACCTTTTATTATGATGAAATACAATTGAATTGAGTGAGACTGTCAGGTTGTACATGCTGCTAAGCCTTAGCCCGTTGATAAAGAGTCCCACGAGAGCCTTGTCACTCCAGCCAGCGTCGCGGCTTTAACTGATTCACACAAACCTTCTCCTTTCTGTCACTCACCCGCAAATCCAAACAACAGCCTCTTTCTGCTCTCCTTATCAGACCGACTGACAGGGTCACCAGGTTAGCACCACACTGGGCATGCTCAGTCATTCACTTATTGATATTGATTTTTTTTTTTCTTCGTCGTCTTCTGATTTGAACAGTTTGTATGTGGGCGAAGAATGATATTGGGGGGTCAAGATGGAAAGCAAAAGATAGAACTCTGCCTCCTGATAGAGGACGAAGCCTTCTCTCCACCGCCTTTCTCCTTTGCAGGCTGGAGTGAAGGAGCCCCACATCCAACCGTCTCTTTCTGGCTGCCATTCAGCCCCATCGATCTGACTCGGAGCCCAGCTACCCCAAGGGAGCCTGAGGCCCAGAGACACACTGCCTCTTTTGTGGAGGAGATCCACAGGTTCAGACTGACAGCCGACAGTGCTGATAAAAATATGTCCCCCGCCTTCCTGTATTGTCTACAGCAGACATGCTGTTCAAGATGTGTAACCTTTAGAAGGCTGGCCGAGCTCGAGCCGTCGTGCTGACGGCCGTAATCAGTGGAGGCTGGAATGCTGCCCAAAGCATCACACCCTTTGGCATTCTCCGATCTCTCCATCCGATCTCACTGTATTATTTCCCCGTGTGGTAGGCTGTGATAGTGAAATCACTTTCCTGTGCCCTAATAATTTAGAAATGTCACAATACTTCAGTGACTCTCATAGGCCAATTACTGTAATGCTTCCCCTGTGTGTCCCTGCACTTCGTTTTGCACATGGCTTTGCCTTTAAATCATGGGCTCTAAATTATTTTGAAAGTTCTCTACCCAAGGTGTGAAATTGCTGATTGCATGTCTGGCATGTCTCACCCTGGCTGACCTGAAACCCCCGCTGTCTTTCCCCTCCAGGGAGGAGAAGGAGCGCTGGATCAGAGCCAAGTACGAGCAGAAGCTGTTCCTGGTCGGGCTGCCTCAGTCGGATGTTCCACTGGGGCAACAGCTGCTCCGGGCGGTGGTGGAGGATGACTTGAGGCTGGTGGTGCTGCTGCTGGCCCACGGCACCAAGGAGGAGGTCAATGAGACTTACGGTGATGGGGATGGACGCACTGCGCTGCACCTCTCGTGTGCCATGGCCAATGTTGTCATCACGCAGCTGCTCATCTGGGTGAGTATAGGCTCAACTGAGCTTGGAGGGGAGGCGGCAAGGGTGGGGGGTGTAGAAGGGCGTCCAGCATTGGTTGGCATTGGGTTGACCTTTTGGTTTACTTCTGAAGATGTGATTGTTCTTTTTTTTTTTTCTTTTTTTTTTTTTAAAGGTACCAGTTTGGATTAGAATAAAAGCAGGTCAGGCCAAAACTAAGAAACAAAGGACAAGTTTTATTTTTTATTTTTTCACACCTTTCTCACCTTCAAGCAGTTGGTGTGCTTAAAAAAACAGAGTATTTGACTCTTATCGTAATTATTTTTCTATAAATGCTCAGGTTTAGTTAAAAAAATGTTGAAAAAATGTTGAAAGTTTTAATATTTTGACTTGCTTTAAGACTTTTTTATATATTTCATTGGGGTTTTACTGACAAGCACGCATCAGTGCATAATTGTGAATTGAAACAAAAAAAAGACATGAGTTATGATGTGGCTTGTGTTTCTGTTGTTCCCCCTTGAATTCTTACTTTGTCACAGCGCTTTTTATTGCAGTTGGAGCTGCATGTCTTTGAGGGATTTCATACCAACTTTGCACATCTGGAAGCTGAAATTGTTGCCTATTTTTGTTCTGTGCAAAATATCTCAAGCTCAGACTGAAAGAATAAGGCTACGGTTAGCAATGGTAATTGGTGTTTTTGTCAGAACAAGAACATCCAGCCCAGTCTGGTCTTTTTGCAGTCTCTGACAGGAATTATCCCTTGTTTAGCTCCACACACAATATTTTGCATGCAGGCCAAAAGGTTTTATTTTCATCTGACCAGATCACCTTTCATGTTTGTTGCAGGAAAAGCTGCTGGCTAACTCCAAATCCTTATTGTTTTCATTCAGCAATGACACAGATTTTTGGAATACGAAACTAACTTTTGTCCTGTTGCCAGATTCTCCAATCTGAGTTGTGTATTACTATGAACATCTATCGTCTTTAACGTGTTGTACTCTGTTTTCTTAACTATGGATTTATTTTTAGAGCTTGAGAATTTATTTCTTAACCTAGCCTTGTATTAAACTTCTCCACAACTTTATTTCTGACCATTCTGGTAAGAGTTGCACAATAAATCAAATCCTAATTGTCATTACGTCTCCAATGCACATTGCAATGCAAGCCCGGCTTGGATGCAGTATTTAGTAGACTGCAATATTTCAGGTGCAGTGAATTGGAATTTTCCTCGCCAGTGTCGATGCTACATTTTGATCATCTGTGTGTACATGAGTATATGATCAGCTTGCAGTTCTTTTTTCTGTCAAACCTTGATTTGGGTATAGTATAATGGTATAAAATGGTAGAGCAGCATCATAGCATTTGAGCCGAACTCCACTGGCTCCATTTGGACCTGTGAGATGCTTGTGGACTGGTTTAAATAAAATAATTTACTCAGGTTGACCAGGTAGGGAAAGACAAAATCCTTATGGGAATTTAGAAAAAAACATATTGAGGTTAGATCAAAGGGTGATGTGCAATCAGAATCCAACTTTCCTATCACTTTCTGTCGCAGTATGGTGTGGATGTGAAAAGCCGAGATGCTCGGAGCCAAACGCCGCTGTCCTACGCCCGGCGAGCCGGGAGCCAGGAGTGCGCCGACATCCTGCTGCAGCACGGCTGCCCCAACGATTCCAGCAGCTTAAGCTCCGTCCCCACGTCCAGTGTGAGCCTCCGCAATCCCAACATCAACAACAACAACGCCCAGTGTGAGCTCAACCGCAGCATCAGCATCATGTAGAAGCCAGAGAGAAGCTAGCTGCAGACAACAACAAAAAAGAAAAAAGAAAAAAAAAGAAACACCCAAACCCGCTCATTGTGTACTTGTTGTACTTCCTCTGTTTCACACTGTGTAACCCAGAATCAGCACCAATGGAGAGATATCAGGTATCGAGTTACTGGAGATATTCCCCTGCGCTGCAAGCTTGGACATTGTACATTTTTAAATATATTTTATTTTTTCTTCTCTTTTTTTTTTTCCTCGTAACTTTATTCAGTCTTGGTCTGAAATGATCGCGATAAGCTTTAAGATTTATGTTTTTGAAGCCTCAACCAAACAGATTACTTCCTTCTGCATTTATGCCATATCGGAAAAAATAAAGCATATCCTTAACACTCAGAGCATTTCCTACTATGTCGTCCTCTTCCCTTTTGTAATGGGAACAGAGAAATACAATGAGCGTGAGTCAGAAAACGGCTTCAAATTTTCAAGCTTAAGCATCAACCCGCAGAACAGTAAAAAAGTAGTTTCTACAAGTGAGGAAAACACTGACGCAGGGAGAAACTTAATCTCTCATAACAGTGACTGTTACAGCTTTCACAGTGATGTATGTCTTCAACACTCTATCATATACAAAAGCAAAGCAATTATGGTTAAAGAGGCCAAATGATTTCGACACTTAATTCACAGGGAAATGGATTTGGATCATCATAGAAAGAGCTGATTGCAGAATTCCTATTGGGTGAGAGTGAGTCATTTTCTGTGGCACAATCTTTCAGTAAACGTGTCCGTGACTATAAAGGAATTAAGGGCCATGATGTTTTAGGACTATTAAGTCGCACTGCTTTGTGAGTGTGCCTCTTCAATCAGAATTCATTCAGATTCAAAGGTTTGATTGAAACTGTGAACTTCTACCATTACGATCTCTTTGTTAGAGTTATTATTTCTTTTAAGATTGAGTGGATTGTGTTGGTAATTGCTTCAGAGATTCAGTCAGTTTAACAGCACAGGATTCTGGGAGATCGGCTGATAGATGTAGAACTGGTACTCTAGAGATCATATCCGCTATTATTGCTGTGAAATACATATGTGGTACCGTGCGTGTGTGCGTGCGTGTGTGTGACTGAACATCTGCTTCAGGGGCATTTCTGTGGAGAAGTCATAAACATAAAGTAAAAATTTGGGAACATAACTGGGTTTCATTGTACAGATATCTGTAAAAAGTAGTTCATGTTCCTTTGCCTTATTCCTTACGAAAACCGTTTGACCTAGCTCAGACTTTTAGTCTAAATGAAAAAAAATGACCCCTGTCCTTTTCCTTTAGCATTTCCTGTCCTCACATCATGTGAGCGTAAAAGCTGGGAGACAACAAAATGCATTTTTGTGACTGAAGTAAAGGCGGTAAAAGGGATTACAATCAGAAAGAGGCTAATAGAGGGAAGTTTTCTTTCATACAACTGTGCAGTATTTTACAGATTTTTTTTCACCTTGTTTTATCTGGTTTGTAAGTATTTTAAAATGTTTTTTTTTTATTATTATTATTTTTATTTTTTTTTTTTGGCTTACAAAGGCAAAGATATTTGTTTACAGGGCTAATAACTACAAGGTACCGTACCTGCAATACTCATGTTGATGCTTTACGGATTTGAACTTTTCCCATTTTTTTTATATGGCCAGAAGAGGATACTTGCAAAACTGAGGAAGGAATTATTTGACATTTTTGTAAATGTGCTATTTTTTTGTTCAAAGTGGATGTAGGCTAACAAACAAATAATAATTAAGGAATTATCAAGCTACATTTTGAGATGCAACAAAAACATGCACATCCAACAATACACCACATTCACCACCACAACCGTGTTATGTCTAATATGAATACGAAGGTGGCAGCAAAGAATCCTTAACTGGTACCGTTGTCCCTGGAGGAAGCCTCCTGACACGTGAATCTTGCACTATTTTAGTGCAATATGTTTTGAAAGAACTGATGGGAAATAGTTTGTAGTTTCTTCCTTTAAAACAAATGGCATTTGAATTAGTAGAAATGTGAACTTGTGAATTAGAACTCGGATACTGGTCCGTGTGAGATCCTCATATTATCTTGACCTTGAGTAAATTAATATTTCTTAACAGCCAATTGTGTCATAGTTGTAAAGCGAGGAAAGCTGTAGCAGCTTCTTCTACAGCAGGAAAACTCTGGCCAGTGACGCATTTTCCTCTGTCATCTCAACAAAGACCATTTAAACCTTAAGAACAGAATAGCTTCAAATATTTTGATGATTTTTGACACCTTAATTTGTCATGACACTGATAACCTACCATTTCTACCATACCTGGCAGAAATGCTGGGATTGCTGATGTCACCTGCCATGCTCCTAAAACTTGAAAATTAACCCAAAAAGTAATTTTTTTCGCTGTGCTCTTAGACGGCTCGAGTACAATAAGTCAAGAGCTTCTTGTGCAATCTTGACTTTGTAGTGCCACAGTTAAGTTAGTCTATCTGTGCCACTATCTTTGGTTGTTCTCTTATATGCATGTTTAACGGCTGAGTGGATACATTTGGCTTGGTTGGATGTTTGGGTACTAACTAGATGTCTTAATACTACTGGGTACATCTTGTGGAGAAGCACATTTCTGCCAAAAATGTTAAACAATTCCTTCAAGACCTCAAATGTCCACCTGATTTTTGCTCGGATTTTCGACTCGTACTGTACTGTGATATAAGCCTTATTTCTGATCATTACTTGACCACCTTATTTCACTGAGACTTTTTCATGGCTCAGTGGGATGACAGAAGAGCTCCATATGTACAGCAATTACCCTGAAACCCTATTTACATACTGTAGACGATAGGAAGGAAAAGAAGAAAAAAAAAACACTAGAATTACCCGCCTGTTTGAACCCAAACAAACAATATAAAATGTATATATTAGCTTAGTGCTTTTATCGAAAGGAAAGCTCCTCCTGGAGAGACGAACTAAACTGATTTTGGTCATCTTGATCCATAAGTTGTTTTTGTTTCTCTTTGAACATATTTTTTTAAGGTCCTTCTGTTTGGGTCTCAACATTAGCCAACCATCTTTGGTACTTGTGTATAATGATGTACATTTGACATATTTATAATGCAGTATGTAAATATCTTTTTGTGTGTTTTGTTTTTGTTTTGTTTTACCTATTGTATTTCCTTTTACGTTCAGAACGTGAAACAAAGTAAAAGCTAAAGAGTAACATGTTGTATGCTTGGATGCTTGGCTGACTCTTGCCCTATTAATAAACACTCAAATAAAACATTGTAGCCTTCCCCAAAATTTGGGGAAACTGACACATTTTTCTAGTGTTTGCGTTGTTCGTTTATTCTCTGCTGGGCTCTTCTGGATCCTGTAAAGTTTAAAGAAACAACAGTTTACCTGCCATCATCACATTCATCAAAATAAGCTTTATATTGATTACAGATTTTAGGAATGTAAATTCAATTTTTTATTTTTTTTTTTGTTTTTCCCAGAGAACCAACAATTTGGGTGAATTTTTTAAATTAAGAATCGAGTCTACAATTTTTATTTATTACTTTTCACTGTATACAAAGTGCTCATAATTATACACAAGTAGCAGCAATGTCCCTGAATTAAGTTTCCACCTCAATTACATGCTTTTTTTTTTCTGGCTGGAATGTTTTGAACACTCGTAAGTGTATTCAAAACAGACTTACGTGTGTGTACAAATTTTCATACACCTTAGGACTTTGAAGAATCAGTTCAGGGAGCTTGAATTAGTTAAAAATCATTGTCCTGTTAAAACTTCTAGTTCTGTTCAAGTACTGAACAGTGCTGTTTATTATAAATTAAGTAAAACATTTTTTTTTTTTTTTATTAAGTCCAGGAACGGTCCGAGGACCAACAGTTGGAAGATCTGGAACACTAAAAACAAATGGCAAAATAAAATATTTTAATTTAGTACAAGATTTGGCTCCATGAGGAGTGTATGTAAACTTATAAATGGAACTGTGCGTGCAGATGACTTAAACGTAAGGTGAGACTTTTTATTCTATTAGTATGTTCTATTCCATGTCTTTCTCCTTTCTATATTGTTTCGTCACACTGAAACGGCTCGCCCAACCATGTCTTCGGTCACATAACGTAACCTCCTCACTTCCTTCCTGCAGGACCCCCGAGAGTCGCTGAAAGAGGATTAAGATAAAGAGCCGAGCTTAGTGTCAAGCACCAAAACACCTTAGGGAAAACCCAAAGATCCTACTGTTCAGAGAAGTCGACCTCCCACTAATCCAGTTCTTATTTCCTGCTAATCTTGTCTCAGCATATCTTTATCCTCTTCCACTCTGTTGGCCGGCTTTGTTTGTCCTTTATCACCTGCTCATCGCCTTAGTTTGGCTTCTTCCTGCCTCTGTGCTAGCCTAACACTTTGGAGTCTTGATTTGAGGCCAAGAAAATGAATTTCCTCACTATCAGCATCATTAGGCTCAATTACGCATCAAGTTGTACAGGTTCATCTTAATAAATTAGGGCCTCAGAAAAGGAAAATTATAGCAGTAACTCATTCGAAAAAGGAAGTTCATACAACACAACTATTATTATTATTAAAAACAATAATTGGTGCACATCAGATGTTTAGGGTGGTGTCTCAGATAATTAGAAGATTACATAGGACCCGTATAAAAAACATTTTCAATTTGGAAAAGTTGTGGCCTATACAACCACTGGGAAAACTGCTGCCTTGATATTTCACTACAGACAGTCATTAACACCCTCTACAAAGTTGTTGAGCTACAAAAGTTTGTTGCTAAAGAAGCTTGATATTCACAGAGTCCTGGATCCATCCAATATTAATGGAAAGTTCAGTGGAAGGTAAAAGTTTAGGTAAAAAAAAAATTCAAATGCAACAAAGAAAAGTGCAGCTTTCAATCGACTGTGGCTGGAGTCAGTTTCATTTTACTTGGTACCTTCTCACATTCCTAAAAGTACAAACACCTACTTTAATGACCATTGTGTCATGCTTGTCAGACCATCAAACTGGTCAGACCTAAAGTCTTACGTTTATCCATTCTGAATACTAACCTGTCCATCCAGGGCCCAGGAGTGAGGCAGGATTCACCCTGGACATTACCAGTTCATCACAGCATTCAACCTAACTCCAAAAAAAAAAAAAAAATCTTCATATTGTCAACAGAAAAATGAGACACCAGATCCCGCAGCACAGACAAGCTGACAGGTGCTGACCTTCCCTAACACCTCATAAGAGTCACTTAAATTCCTTGCTGCATAAATGCATTAATTCATACAAAAAGAAACGCGTCATCGTATGTTTGTCAAAATTAAACAAACTCAAGTGTTTCGTAACGATATCAAATTCAGCAGTTAAAAATAGGCCTACAAGGTCCAAATTTAAATGTCTTGCTCACACTGACCACTTGAATGATTCAAACATCCTGATATAAAAGTTTGTGATATAATTCATGACCACGCTTCCCGTCATGACAGACCCCGGCCACTTCTGTTTGTTGTGGCAAGACTGGAGCGCTCGCTCGCTCGCGCTGCTGTGTGTTTTGATATTTCATCAGGGCCCCGCTAAACAGTGAGGAGGGCTCTCTGCCGCCCACCTCTTCTCAGACAAATTGCCTCAGAGATTGCAGAGGTGGGTCTGAGGCTGATGGATGGGTACACAAAGACCTGATGAGACCATATTTGCAAACATTAAATCCATATTTCCATAACACCTCCAAGCTGCTTTGCACCAGACCACTTTAACAGCCTGTTAATGACATGCTCAGTCCACGTTGCGTCAAGGTGTGACTAGAGGTGTTTGTTGCTTACCAAAATGTTTTACTGTGGATGTTTTTTGCCACATTAACCTCCAGCTTCTGCACACTTCAGAATAATCTGGGATTTTGATTTAATGTTAATTTCACAAAACTGACAATTGCTGAACGACATGCAGCCCCTGGATGAATTTGTTAATTGGGAAGAAGAAAATAGTCATGTGGTTATTTTTGTTCACATGGCTACTAATTAAGATGTTGTATACAGTGTTACGGGGTTCTCAACTCTACCAATGGTGCCTTTATTAATCCCAGTTGCTTTCTTATTATTTAATCTTGACCTTAACTGAGGCAGGATGAGGCCTGCAGTACTTTACATATTGTTGTGGCTTTGCATTCTTCCTGAGTAATTCTCAGGTGAGTTCTTACAGTAATTTTGGCAGACTGGCCCCTCAGATGGTTCACCACTGTTCTGTGTTTTTTACTATTTGTGGGTCTTGTTGCGGTTTGCCGGAGTTCAAACGCCTCAGAAATGCCTTTGTTACATTTTTCATACTAATATACATATCAAATCAGTTTCTCTTCTATTATTCTTTAAATCAGGGTGTGATCCTGGGTTTTTTTCATAGAGGTCTTGTTTAAGTGATTTCTTGATTCTATATGTCTGGCAGTAGCCACACTGCTTATTTTTGGCTGATATTAGAACATCCTGTTCTAGAACATGACAACAAAACAAACTGCGGTCAAATACTTTCTTGCAGCGTGTCGTTTGCATCTTTTTTTCACTTATCAACCGTTCCTGGCATATTTAAAGTGGTCGTTGGTCATCTAAGCTAGCAGAGCCTCATAAGCAGCTCTGCATCCTGTTACGTCTTCATCTGGTTTTGCAACCATCAATTTCAGCTCTATCAAGTTTGAATTTATGTTAAACTCTGCCCTTTCTGACTCATTTAAACTCACACCTCCACACTAATCTGAATACCATCTCACTAATGTGAACATTTTAGCTCATCTCTGCCAACCTAACTCCTTCACCTCTATATCTTCCTCATCACATCCCCATTGAAATCTTTTGTCTTCTAAAAAAAAAAAACACTGTTCTCACCA
Organism: Poecilia mexicana; assembly: GCF_051168715.1. NCBI lineage: Eukaryota > Metazoa > Chordata > Actinopteri > Cyprinodontiformes > Poeciliidae > Poecilia > Poecilia mexicana. The sequence goes on along the minus strand of NW_028263386.1, from coordinate 12,625,705 downwards.
ACTTCCTTCCATTCTCCCTTCCTTCTCTTCCCTTTCCCCCTCTTTCCCTGTTGGCTTTTGCCTGCATTTTGCTGTTAATTTGCCTGAGAATGCATTAGATGTAATGAAGGCTGAGGGCCGAGGGAATCCTCCAGGGTTCCATTAATCATCCCCCCTCAGACAGGCAACCTTGATTACAAGTGGCAAGAAATTCATTAGAGCCAGGCCTCTGACAACTCTTATCTCCGCCACTGGATCTGACTCATTAGGCAGCCAAATTAAAGCTATGATGGCCCTGATGAAACTCATCGCTTGTTTATCTTGTGCGATTTGATGCATCTGCCCATACATCACTGTATCCACAACCGCCCGGACCCTCCTAAGAAGTCAGGCCTCCAGTCAGCGTCAAGCACTCAACGCCAACTTCACCGGCCAATAATGAGGTCCCTCGCTGTCCTTTCCCTCTCGCTGCAGGTGGGGATGAGGAAATAGTTACACGTGGAAGGAGCTGATAATTCAATTTGGGAGCCACTTCTGCAGCTTTAAAAGAAGAGCTTGGTACGACTCTGAAAGAATCAACATAGTTAATTTGATGGGGAGGAGCAAAAAGAAAAAAAACATATGAATGCAGCCTCTTTTCTTCACAGCACCTTGAAAATTGCCAACTTGAAGTCAAAGGGTGAGTTTTGTCACTGCTCCTCATCACCACCTCGAAATAGCAGCTGCACTCTGGCACACTATCGTGGAATTGATCGGCTATATTAGTCAGCTCTTGTACCATAATAAAACTTCCCACTTGCTCATCACTCCTTGAATCCCCATCCAAGTGTCACAGTCTTGATGTATGAGGTGGACGGTGAAATGAACTTTACCCAGGTCAACGAAGAAGGCCTGTTTACGCTCTGAGGTCACACTATATTTTGAGATGGCTAGCGTAATAAGGCTCAAAGAGAGAGGGAGAAAAAAAAAGATCACACTTTCCTCACTCATTTAAAACAGAGACAATTACTCTGAAAATATCTATGATGAAACTTTTTTTTTTTATATATAACCTGCCTCATCATTGTACTTTTAAAATGGTGCAGTGAAATGTTATTAAAGGCATCGGCTTTTCTAGAATGAAATATTTCAGGTAAACTGGAGGCTGATGCAAAAAGTCTCCGTAAACAGCTGTTTTTCTGCTTTATCTAATAATATATGGTCATATGATTTTAGCAAGATATTGTTACTCTATGGCTGCATTTTGTAGAATAATTACATTCTTGATCTACATGTTTTTTTCTGGAATATTTATATTCTATATGTATATCTATATTTTGTTGTTGCTTCTAAAGGGGAAAGACATGGAGGTAAAATGTAACTTTTCACCATAATGACAGGCTTTGGTCTTATTTGTAAAGTGATTTTTTTTTCTTGTTTATTTATATTCAATACAGTATTTTTTGTGGAATTAAACTCCATGCAGTTTTTCTTTTACACTTATGTATTCTAATAATTGTCTACATTTCTGAACATTTCAGTGCATTTCAAATCTTCATAAAACAGCTGGATTATAAATAAAACATAATCTTCATTTTAAAAAAAAAACAACAGTTTCATGTTCACAGTGGGATTTTAACGACCATTTGAAGCTATTGTTGTGGCTAAAATACACTTTTTGAGATATTATGTAAAACAACTAAAAACAAATGTTGCTGTAAAAAGGTGTGGGTGCAAATGTAACTGATGGAGAAGTTCACAGTGTGCTGGATGCGCTCTTCCCTAATGAGGATCCATAAGTCCACCAACATGGCTTCCTAAAAAGAAATCAATCACTGCAGCTACTTAAAATACACTCATCTATGCTCCAGGTAAATATGCCTCTGTAAAAAAAAAATCATTTGAAACTTTAGAAGATTAAAAATTGCCTACGTGATTTTGCTAATCAAATAAAAACAGTCACTGAGAAATCAATGATCAGCACTTAAACCTGTCACGCTTTAAAAGTCTGTATATGTATAAATAATTGTAGACCTTTAGACCAGTTGAATAAGTTAATAATAATAATAATAATAATAATAATAATAATAATAATAATAATAATAATAATAATAATAATAATAATAAATAAGAAGAATAACCCTTTGATGATGTTTTTTTTTTCACCCATACATTCCATGTCCCATTTAAAATTTTTGAGTTATTCTTTTACAATCATAAAGTAACTAGCTTACATCGCACATCTATGTTTTATAAAAAGTGATTCAATCTGGATTCCAGTAATTCGTATAAAGCAATTTATTAGATCAATTATATTTTACAGTCGTCCCTTTTTCGCTCGATATCACCTCCTTACAGTGTTTTTTTGTTCCTTTTTTTTCTTTTTGCCCCCACAAATAAATCTCCATGGTGCTTCCTGCACCTGCCAAAAAGATGTAAAACGTCTCCAGTTAAACATGCAAATGTGGTCAACAAATTGTACTAAACACAAAACAAAACAAAACAAAACAAACAAACAAACAAAAAAAAAATCCGGGATTTTCTTCTCTCTTTTTTTTTCCCATCAAATGAGGACATGCACATAATCAACAGAACGTTTCGGGCCCTACATATAAATACTTAGAAAATATTTACAGTCACATCTCTTAGTGCCAGTTCGTACCCTTTATATTTACATATTCACAGGACAATAAATAAAAAGGTATAATTTATCTGATTTAGGACAGATCCTCCCCAGCCTCACCTCTCAGACAAAATAACTGAATCCTCCTATTTGTTCTTCATGCGTTCAAACACAGAGTCACTCGAAGAGTCTGTTCTGATCAAATAAATGTGAATGCTGAGAGGCAATGGAAGTTCACGGTCTGGTCCCCTGCTCTATCTGTTGATGCTGACTCCTCACGGCGAACCTGTTGACGTGCACCGGGATTGGGACGACGATTTTGGGGTTCCTCACCGGCTCTCCCGAGCGGTTGTTGACGTTGCCGGCCTTGATCCGTTTCCACTTGGCCCTGCGGTTCTGAAACCAGATCTTCACCTGCACCTCGCTTAGCTTGAGCGCATGTGCGATCTGCGAGCGCTCGGTCAGAGACAGGTACTTTTTACAGTGAAATTCCTTTTCCAGTTCCAGTAGCTGCTCGCTGGTAAAAGCTGTTCGTCTCCTACGGCTCTTCCCCGCCGAGCCGCCGCTCGGGAGGGACGCCTCCTGCGAGCCGCCTTTCAGCTTGCCCTTTTGGGACAGGCCGCCGCAGTTGTTCCCGTCCGAGAAACTTTCGTTCTCGCTGTCCGCGGAGCTGTCGTCTCTGTCGCTGCAAACTGCGTCCGCCGATTTTAGGTCCAGCTTCTCTTCGTCCGAACTGTACAGTTTGGTCTCACCTGAAAAAGAACAAAAAAAAAACATATGAATAAAGCCTATACGGTTATTTCGCTACATGTTAAATCAGTCCACTTGTTCTTCATTTTTTTTAATGTGGTCTGTTATAAAGCCATAAAATTGCGAAATTAAAGTTTTATCAAGAAATCTGTTATTGTTCATCTGTTATTCTACTATTTCTGGTTATGTTCTTTATATCAACCCTTTTGGCCAGACCATATGTTACAGTTGCCCCTTATGTTTATGTATAGCCACCATCTGCACATCTATTGAGGAGCCCTGACAGAACAGAAAACTTTATTTCTCTTTCCCATGTGTGAATGTTCTCTCTCTCTCTCTTTTCTTTTTAACTTGCTATTGTTTAATATTTTTTCTACTTCTCTCTATAGTGTAAATAATGTCACTTTATACAACTGGAAAGTAAAACAAACGGGAATTAGACCAATATTCCATCAGTATTACTGCTTATTTCAATTGTGTCTAGCCAGATCACAATAAATTAAATTTCAAATCATGCTCCATGATCTAATTCATATCCAACTATGTTAAACACAAAATTTTTAAAAAGTCATGCTTTCAGATGATATGGACAGAATCAGATTCACTACTTAGCAATTTTAGTTCAGATCATTTGCAATAAGAAAATAGTTTTTTGTGCAGACACTGAGCAAAGTTCATCAGATGAGTAACATTTCGTCAACTTCAAAAATTATTGATAATATTTTAATAATGTACTTAATTAATATGGAATTATATGTATAATTAGTTTTATTTATATTTATATTTCAATTTTTATTGTACATTTAATGTCTAGAATTCTTCCAAAGAGCAGCTTGGAAAGGTATTTAACTCAGGCCTATATCTATAATTTTTTTCTTTATAACAAATATGAAAGTTTGATATGTTCACACAATTTGCCTCATTAACGTTACATGACCAATCTATTGCCTCTTCCTCGCCTTTTAAGCGCATTATGAACTTTTACAAAGACTGAATCTGATTGGTTTTAAAAACAATTTTATGCCATAAAGAAGAGGATTCCAGCTAACCTGATATTGTTTGAAAAGTTTCAGAAAAGTTCAGCAGCTCTGAACCCTTGTCCCGGCTGTGCAGCTCGTCAGAGTGCGGACTTTCCTGCCTCCTCGATCCGGGGTCGGCTGCGCTCAAACGAGCACCGGGCAGCTCCTGCGGCGGATAGAAGCTGTCCGGAGGGTCCGAGAAACTCGGCATGGTCGTGGTCAGAGCCACCATTGACGGAACCCCCTGTCCCAAGCTGGCGCAGAAAGTGTTGGTGAGTCGCCCCGCAAAGGAAGCCAAGGGCGCAAGGGGAGGTATGCCAGAAGAGAGAGGGGAATGGGATAAAGCTTGCGGGATAACCAGAGGTCTGTAGGGCATGAACATAGGGTAGCCGGTGTAGAGAAGGTGTCCCGGTCTGGGTTGAGGGGTTCCAATCAAGGAGTCGATGGAAAACGCCGTCCCTTGACCGCCCGGTCGCTGCATGTTTTTCTTTGTTAGGGGGTCGGGGGGGAAACTTCACAACAAATGTCCTCTCCTCTGCGACGGACAAAACTTTCAGTCTAACCACAGAGTGAAGTGAAAGTAGATCCTCTGCTGGCGTGTTGTCATCCCTGTTTCTCCTGATATCTGCGCTCGTTTTACGCGTCTGTCAGCCGGGGCCGAGGCGACACCTTTCCCCCCCTCTTATTCGTTACACACTGAGACATAAACACACGCTCTTTCTATCTTTCTATCTACCCTCTCCCCCACCTTTCTGCGACTCCTCCTTCCCAAGCCCTCTCCGACGCGCACCGTGTGAGTGCGCGCAGAAAGAGAGGACGAGAGCGCATTGGTTATCATCTGCAATACAAGAGGAGTGAAAAGGGGGGTGTTTCCCTGGGGACTCATCCATCTTCCTCAAATTACGCTTCATTTCCTTATTCAGCCTCTGACTTTTTGGCCGTCTTGAGAGGCGGTAGTTTCCCAGTAGAGACCAAATAGAAGAGCAGCAGTCCCCCCCTCCCCACCCCTCCCAAATCCCCTCCCCGACCACCACCACCACTTTTTTCTTCTTTATTTGCCAGGTTCACCATTGACTGCGAAACGGTGTGAGAGACTGCTCCAGCCCTTCCCCTTCTATAATCGTTGACCACACCAACCCAATCAGCTATTATTAATTTTGATTGATGATAAGTAATTACTCTAGATGCAAGGGACAGCGTAAAAACAACGCGGGTTTTTTCTCGTTTTGTTTTTTTTCTTTTTTTTGGGAAGATTGTGGCATCACAGAGACTGGAGGGAGGAGAGGCAGATGTTTCTCTTTTTAAAAAAAAACAACACACAATGCGCTCGGCTTCAAGAGAAAAAGAAGTGCCCTGCAACAATTGTTCCCCGGAGAGAGGTGCTCTGTGCGAAATTAGAGCCAAGTAAAAGACACTTATGCGAGGTCAACAACGGCGTGGACGCGGGGGCACACCGGCCAAAGTCAAACCAGGGTTATTTGAACTGAATATGATGAGAACTTTAATGTTCTTTTCAAAGACTAAACAATGCAGACATTTTCCTTTGCGCTCCTCTGGTGAGAGTAATTTGTCTCCAAAGAGATGCACATGGCGGAGTGACAAAAAAAGGGGGAAATAAAATCCCTCCTCTCTTTGGTTTAAGCACGGGTTTAATCGCAGATCATCTCACGCTTTAAATGGCAATGGAAGCTGATGATGATTAGCCCTATTGAGTCCTGGGTGCCCGGGCTCTCCAACTGGTCGTCTGATTGCATAAGGACATAAACATATCAGCACCGACTCTGATTAGCTGCTGAGGGCCAGGCCAGGCTAATTCTTATAATTGCAAGTGACTTAAGCAGTACCTCTCTTTGATCTATTGAAACCATTTGAGAAGAACCTCACCTTTGTTTTTTTTTTTTTTTTGTTTTGTTTTGTTTTCTTCTTCCCCTCTTCTGGTTATTTTTACTGTTACACAAAAATGAGCAAGTTTGTGTTTTATTTGACTTAAATAGCCACTTTCAGTTGTTATTATCAAATAAGGACATTTCTAAATTATTATTTCTGGTCAATTACGACCTGATAGTAACATTTTATTTTAGTTGACAAAGCTAAAAGGAAAATTATCGGTTGTTAAATAGAAATGCATTTTATTTTCCAGTGGGAAGATTCTGGTGGAGCAGCAGCAAAGTGACACGTAATCGAGGCATGTAGATTCATACAAAGAAAATCTAAGAATATGTAAAATAAATAAATAAAATAAAGAATAATATGCTGCACAGTAAGGACATAAGTTCAGCTTAAAATACGCTGCACTGATCAAAAATGTCAAACTATGATCCAAGGAATGTACAACCAAGGTTATTTTTTAAAATGTAAGAAAATGTGCATGTGTAAAAAGTCCAGGAGATTTTTTTTAAATGAGAAAAACATGCAAAACAAAAGAGCAGTGGGAATTGTAAGGTTGTAAACATTTTTTGAGTGTGTTGGGACTGATGGGGGTTAGATAAAGTTTAACACCTGCTGGGAAAGAAGAATCTCCTAAAATGCTCCTTTGTTCACTAAGGTTGCAGTAGCCTGTCACTGGTCTCTTTGTGCATTTTCCAGGACAGGAACATTTTTCACCTGGTTCTGTGACAGATTATCATCAACATTTGGAAAGCACCTCCAAATTTAATATCTAAATGTTGCATATTTTTAATCAAAGTTCTTAATACAGTACATCTAATGTACTCATAACACCTACTTTTAATGCGTTGCCTGCTTCCTTGTAACCAAAATGTTGTCTAAATGCTGCAACGACATGACTCAGATAAACATCTCACTAAACACACTCTGATATCTACATCAGAGTTTAAAAACACAACTTTTAAAAGTAAGCTTAAATTGATCTTCTTTTAGGTCGGTTTGTTTATAGCAAAATTATTTAGTTTTGCTAAATTCCTGAATAATCTGATAAATTATGTTGTAGGTAAAACAAATTTTATTTCCTTTAACATCAGAATATGCACACACTAAGATTCCTTTAATCAATATGGTGAAAGCCCACATCATAATCTCATGGCTTCGTAATGTGAATGTATTTTTAGGCAACCCCTCAAACACGCTTTCCTTTTGGGACGTCAGGAAAAAAAATTATCTAAATAAATCAGACAAGAGCAGGAGACCTCCACTAGTCCCGTTCATGCCTGGAACAATTGGTAGATTCCTGAAAATGTCAAATTCACTTGATAAAACAGTTATATGGAAATAGAAATGCAACAGGAATTTTTAAGGTTTGATAGCAGGCATAAAAATTGTACGAAATGAGAGAATCAATCCCAGAACAAAATCAAAGCAATTGTGAACGTGTGTGTGTGCGTGTGTGCATGTGTGTTTGTGTTTTGCTGTCAGAAGTGCTGGTGCACCTCATTAAAGTAGCTAGTGTCATTAGGAAACATTTCACAACATCAGTCAGGAGTTAGTCTTTCAAATGGTCAGTGACCCTAAGCAAACTATTGGCTTTAAGACAAAAGAGTCAATGTTTAGAATGCCCATCACAAAATCTGATCCCGGTCTCACAGAAAAGTTGTGGGAAGATCTGAAGAGGTGTGTTGTGTGCGAGCCTGACTATTGTGAGAAGATACCCCAAATTTTGGCCCCAAGTCATACAGCTTAGAGAGTTATATTAAATAAGTAGGAAATGTAAATGTATTCACTGAAGTTTTCTCTCATTATTTTGGGTCTTGACTAACTGAAAAAAGAAAAGATTAATTTGATTTGAGGTCAAACAGTGATGAAAAACACTGTGCAGCATATAGAATGGGTAAAATAAGTATTGAAAATGTAATTTTGTTTTCTTAGAGAACATGATGCGCAGAATATGCAGAACCAGTCGTCCTTTAAGCATGGTGTTTACGATGATATCTAAAGAGCTGGGGTTAGACTCATCTGACCAGATGGCATTCTCCAAATGTTTTAGTAGCAAATACTGGGAGAATGCTAAATCCTATGTAGCAAACTTTAAACAAGCTTCAAGAACATTTTTCTTCAACAGTGGAGTCTTGCACAGTATAAACGGTTACCAGTTCCTTCTGAAGCTCTCTGTGAGTGCCATATTTGGGTCCTTGACAACTCTGCCAGACACCTTGCACAGGTCACCTGGCCCAGTCTATGCTGAAATCATGGCTCCAACAACACTCACCAGAAACTTCTCAGAAAACTGAGGAATTTAGAAATGTAAAGTAACCAAAGCAGTTGGCTACAGCTATGGTATTATTGTACCCAGCTATTTGAGTCCAATACTTTGAACTCAAAGTATTGTACTTTGAGTCCAATACTTGTACCCAGAGTCCAATACTTTGGGTACAAGAAACCTTTTTATACATATATTTCAGTTAATATTAAACCCCAGCATTTGTGTAAAATTTGGTAATATGAATTTCAATGGCCTGTCTGTCTGTCTGTCTGTCTGTCCGTCTGTCTATCTATAAGTTTTTAGTAGGAAATTATGCTTATTTTCTTTTCTTTTACAGTTAATGTCTTATGTTCTAGTTTAGTGTTTTTTGCAAAAAATATAATTCTGCATCATGGAAAAGAGACATCTAATTTGAAGACAATGTGAAGACAAGAAATACTTTAAAAAAACTGATATCATACTAAGATACATTTTTTTGTCAATCAAATAAACAGATTCAATGGTCATTATGGAATTAGTTTATTTTATTGTAAGTCTAATTTTGTCTAAAATCCCCCTAATCCTTTATTACTGTCAGAAACGGTACTAATGCAAATATTTATGGAAATCCTTACTGTACAAGCCATAATTTCTGGGTACAGTGTATAAAATCACAAACAAGTTCTTCTCTTTATCTGTATATGCAAATTAATAAATACTTTTTAAATTTGCAAAATATAAAACAAAAAATAAGAAATCCATCTCTTGCTTGATCAGTTATAGTCTATAGCTCCCTCTTGTGGTAGAAAAACCCCAGTCATTGTGCTGAAACAGTTGATCTGGATTAAAAGTGATTGCAAAAAAAAAAAACAAGTAGCAGCTGCTTCCTCCAGAACAAGCTGTCATTATTATCTAGTTGTGAGTCAATAAAACTTAAGTTAAAAGTTAAACAGACAAACCATCTAGCTGCACCCACCACTCTTACTAATGCAACATTTTTTCAGTGCACATATCCTCTGCACTCTAGAAGTAGGTAGTCCTTAATGAAGGTGGGCAGATCAAGCTTTGGGACCACTTTGTGAACTCGGCCCTCCAAGAAGCTCCTGAGTCTGCAGCGTGCCAAGTGCTGCAGGGACCGAGGAGTCATTGCTAAGGAGAAGATGGACTCATAGAAGTCTTTGTGCTCCTAAATGTATGAAAACACAAATTACCACAAATCAAAATGGCTACATTGATAAAAGGAAACATTTATTTATTTATTTTTCCATTAATAAGTTATTTAAAATAACAAATAATAAACTGAACTTGACTGCACTGTTTGATGACTAGGAACAAATTGGAAAGCATGAAATTGACTCTGAGTGTATGTTTGGATTTGAACTATTTTCCTGTAATGTGCCTCGAGAAGACATATGTTGTGAATTGGCATCATGAGGATAAGCTGAATTAAATTAAATCAAAAGCCTCTACGGCAAAATAATCTCACAAACACTCGAAGCGCTTTGAAAATAATATCTTTGGTCATGCTGTGAATCGTTATCAGATGCTTTGGGTGTGCAAGTACTAAAACAGCTAAATTAAACAATGTTAAGAGGCAAAACATTTATTTAAAGAGTAAAAACACAAAGTTTTGTGCCATTAAGTTAACAATTTAAACAACTTGCCTTAAATGCATCTTCAGGCACAGACTCAACCCATGTATCTGTGACTTTCAGGTGACTGTAGGCATTCAGGAGAACCTCGATAGTGTGCGGAGATTCTGAGCAGTGCTTCAAAACCTTAAAAATAATAAAATAAAAAAATAAAAAATAAAGCTTTAAAAGCAAAGCGATAGGATTTGTGCAATGATTTAAGTTCATGAGCGAGCTCTGTGACTGTAGAACTGAAGAAATAAAGTAATTAAACACTTGTGAAATGAACAGATTGGTCTTCCCTCCAGGGGTTTAACTGGAAATTATGCAATTAGTGCTAATTAATCTCCTATTAACACTTGCCTAATTAGGAACCAGGCATTTTGTCTAGTGCACGTGGGTTCACTGATAGTTGTAGTCTGTTTCCCGCAGAGAGAGCCACACTTTGTGTTGTGGCATAAAATGGTAATGATTTGAATGTGATCTTGTGATAGTCTGCAGTGAGTTTCAAAAGTCACGCTCTAGGTATTACATATGTGTATTGATTATTTGTGCACAGTTGGCTGGCTTACTAAATTATTATCCATTTCTATAAGAATGAATCTGGACTTTACTGTTCAGTAATATTTTTGTTATTGTAAAGATGCGTCTCAATAAATTCAACACAAAGACACGGCCAATGAAAACCCAGGATTCAGTTTCTGAGAAAATGTTCAGGCCAATAGAAAGCTTAGTCCACTGAAACATATGCCTGTATTGTGCTAGAAAAATAAAATCAACATCTTCATAAAGCTTGCCAGCAGAAGGAAGTTTGGAGTGTTCTAAAAATACATGGTAGATGGCTGTGGTGACCATGGACTTGATAAAACACTTTGGATAAACATTCAGCAGATGACATGACTGGCTAAATTTCACTGACTATGAAAACGTCATACATATTGTTTGAGGTCATGCTGGACCTCAAACAACTTGGATACATCTGTACCAGCTGTCCATGCCTTGTGCATTTCCATGAAATTCTTAAGTGGGATGCGTTAACAGGAATATGTGCACTGTTTTTACCTTGGACACAACTTTCCACCAGTATTGGATACAGCACTCTCTAAAAAGCTATCTTCTCTTACAATGGCTTTTTTTTTTTTTTTTTTTAACTCACACATTCTCACACTGATATGATATTTAAATGTCCTGAAAACTGATTTCTGGGATTTCATTGGTATTAAACAGTTATCGTCAAAACATAAAAAGTAAATGCTTTGAAGAGATGATGCCATGTATCAACATAACATAAATTAAATATTTTTAAAACATAACTACTGAAAATATAACTTTTTGATCATATTCTAATTCACAGATGCCTGTCGCTGTTTCCTACCACAGGGAGAGCACCAGGCCAGACTCGAATAGAGCCGTGGTTGAGCAGAGCACGGACAATCCTCTCAGGATGATGGGAGACCTTGTAGGAAACCACCTTCAGGATGTTGTGCATGGGAGCTTCTCCACCATAGTCCATATTGTTTACAGAGCTCCCCTTAGCAAGCAACAGATCCACTATGTCTGGATTGGCATTCTTACAGGCCATGTGCAAAGGAGTGCGCTTGTCCTGATCCTTAGTGAGGACGTCAGCGCCCGCGTCCAGCAGCATCTGGCACACCTTCAAGTGACGTCCGAGGTCCTTCATTTCCTGAGGCTGTGCACAGGCTGCATTCAGGGGTGTGAGACCCTCATTGTTCTGTTTGTCCACAGCCGCTCCGTGGCGCAGGTAGAGCTCAACGTGGTCGTGGAGGCCGTGCCTGGCTGCGATGTGTAGCGGAGCATCGTCTTCATCTAGGGTGCAGCCGTTAATTGTGGCACCATAATGAAGGAGATACTTGGCACATCTGGCGACAGAATAACAGAAAGCGAGATAAATTAGCTCACTGGATTCCAAACTTTCTTTAAAATTATCTGAAATACACTAACAGCCCCAGTACTGCAGATGAGCTTAAGTGGCCCTTCATTAACACAATCTATTATGTTCCTAATGTGCTCAATTAAATGAATTTCACAATTAAAAATAAAACATAAAAAAGCTGTTATAAGCTGAACTGTGCTCAGTCTCAAACTAGTATCTCGGTGAAATCTAGTGGGCAATATAAGTGTTTAACACCTTAGATGATAATAATGTTTCTTCTCTGCTTATCAAAAGTCGTTCGGATTTTGAGGAAATTTATTATTTTTACATACATTTCATTATGATTCCACAGGTTTTAAGTGAAATTTAGTTCTGGATTTCCCCTTGGCTGTTTGAAAACATTTATTTTATTTTAGCTAAGCAATTCTTTGTTTACTATGGATTTAGCCTTGATGTTAAAAGATTCAACCTCTCGTCATCTGTAGCAAAGGCCTGCAAATATTTTGGTCAAAACTGATAGGCGTGTGAAACATATTTAAGTCACCTTGACAAAACGGATGCATCTGAGGAAAAGTGTTTTCACAGCATGATGTATTTCACTGTGGATATGCTATTTTCTCCATTTACTTACTGTCCCTTTTACAGAGCACCCCTGAAGTTTTGCAGTTTAAGTTTTTCAAAAGAGGAAACCTGCTCCTTACTCCAGACAAAAGGGTAATGCACAATATACATGTGGATCAGAGACAGTACTTTTGAGAACTTTCATCAGCATCCTTCAGTGATGCTGTTTGGCCTCTTTACAGTAATTATTCATACTTACTCAAAGGACTCGGAGCTTGTGCAAACATGCAGAGGCATCAGCCCGTCTTCTGAGACAGCGTTTGCGTTCGCTCCATAGATCAGCAGCAATTTGGCGCACTCTGCCTGGCAGCTTTCACAGGCCTCGTGCAGCGCAGTGGTGCCTCCAGGAGCCAGGTCTACATTTGCCCCACGTTCAAGCAGGAGACTCAGGCAGTCTACAAATCCTCGACCTGCTGTGATGTGAAGTGGCGTTGTCAGCTCCTGCTCATATGTCAGAGACCACAGTCCTATAAGCAGAAGCAAAAAATGGGAGTTAGGGTGCCATAGAGTGTTAAAATTAGTAGAATTGTTAGAAAGCAGCAGACATGTTGCAGCAGGTTTAAATTTTTTAAATGTTTTCGATGACGTGCCCCGTCACAGTGCCAATAAAAGTCTCTCCGATTTAACTTGAAATAAAGAAGTTATTTTAAAACCTACTGAGGCCTCTGTAGTTAAATCTGAAGTTCTTCCACTCTTCTAAGTTGCTGGTGTCATAAATGGCATCAATGAGGTTGCTGTACTCATCGTCGTCCACAATGCTGAGGATGGTCAGCGCATCGCCCACAAGCAGAGAATTCCAGAACTGGAGAACGCAACCCGTGGCCTTGGCAGTGGCAATAACATCTTCGCGGTACTTCTTTGGCTTTTTCCACTTTATTTTAGGTGCCAGATAAGCCATATTCAACCGAACTGTGTTATTGTATTCATATGCCAGTCGCCTAGTTTCTAGTGTATGGGGCACTAACGGGGGTTGTTTGTGCAGCGAGAGCTATTTCAGGGAGGTGTTACACGATACCGTGGTTGACCTGGTGAACCTCAGCCATGCAATGGCATGGGAAGCAGTGACACTGCATTTCATATAAGCAGCTTTATTTTTAATTAACTCACTAAAGTCCATGCAGTGAGGGATTTTAAAAAAAAAAGGAAAACCAAGATGCTTTAGATTATTTTAAGAAGAATTAAAAGGATTGCCTGGAATGTCACATGGAGACGTTTTAAATAACCGTTTGGCCTGACTGTGGGCTGAACATTATGGTGTCTATAAATAATGCCTCGTGACTTGCTTCAATAAATATAGCATGAGTGTGTGTTGGAACACAAGCATCAGGACAGCGTCCTTCGTCCTTCGTGTTGCACACCAAAGTTAATTTAAACAATAAAATAATAAATAACATTTTCCAAATTTTTGCAGTGTTACTTAATATCTGTAGAAAGAATAGCTGTAATGATTTTGCCAAACCACATCAGACCAACTGAAGACTGATGTCTCTTACCTTCTCCCCGGGCCATCCAGCGCATCTCCCCTCCCTGTGGCTCTATGACAAGGTTTGCCATGGATCCTCTAGGAAAGAAACGCTTCAAAGCCTCCACATCTCCCGTATATAAAGCGTTGTGGATGACGACATCTTGGCAGACGGCTGGTCGGCGGGCGAAGGTGGACCTCCTCTGTGCTCTTTCCATCGCCTCCTTCTTCAGCATATAGCTGCTGAGGTGATGGGTAGCAAGCTGTGTCTTGTATTTGTGCCTCTCCAGCATGTCCTTGTCAAGCTCGAGAGAACGCAAGGCCGTGGATGAAAAGACAAAGCTGCCTTGGGACATCCTAAGTTTGTGGGGAAAAGTTCTGTTGTTTCTTTTTTTTTAAATATGTAGGACTGAGTGAGGGTGTCCAAAAAGACCAGCCTCACATCTGTTTTTGTCTTTGAATGCTTTGGCTGCTGTCCACTACTGCCTAGCAGGCTGTCCACAGGGTTGGTTCACAGAGTTGTTTTGATATGAGACCCTCCCTGCCAGTTGGGCTATTTTTATATTTCACGTGCCACCACCCATACTGTTGTTTGTTTCCAGTTGGTCATGGAGTGATAGGTTAAAGTTTTCTCAACCAAGAAAAAACATTCACAAGAAAATAAGATAGTCTTTTTTTTTGGGTTCACCATTTGAATAATTGCTGCAGCAATGTGGTTGCCACAAACTGTGCAGGTGCTCTGAGATACCTGCACAGCTTGAGACAGGGGTAGAGGTTCACCTTCCACCATCAGCATGGCAATGACCGTAAGATCACACCCACAGCTACAACAGAATATTTTAAATGAAAGCAAATGACATCTGTTCATTATGCCTGACGTTGAACTAATTTACAGTGAAAAATTTGCAAAAAAAAACAAAACTCTGTAGATATAGCAAGAAAATAGAGACATACCATCTTTTATTGCATTTACAACTTCAAATCTTTTAGTGTTTTAGTTGTAAGTCCGTCAAGTAGATTAGACTTGAAGCTGCAAGAGCAATAAAAGATACATCTACTAGGTATTGATTCATGAACTCTAAATAAAAATACACCTCATACCGTACAGAATATTTTTGTCGAAAAAAAAAAAAAAAAAAAGAAAATTACCAAATTTTTGGTTGTAAAGTGACATAATATGGGAAGAATTAAGGGCTGTGACACAGTGACGATCCATGAATCCCGATTTAATGTTAGACTCTCAGGTCAAAAATGGGAAAAGCAATGCCTAACTCAGACATATGATGAAATAATTTTTGGCATTACAGTTTGTGTAAGATTAGATCAGAATGCCCTTTTGTAGACTCCTTCATGTAGTTTGCAAAAATGTCTTTTTCTGCTCAATATGTTGTTTTTTTTCTTTTTCTTTCCCTGAAAGCTCTAATGGATTTTGTGTATCCACATGGCTCCCTGCATTAGAACATTAGGCTGAATGACTGGCAACCGCTGTGTCACTCTGCCCCACGTGTAGTGTTCTGATGACAGAGGGACGGTGCATAATTAAGCTTCTTAAGCCTACTCACTAGGCATCTGATAAACATCGCTTTTGACTGATGAATGACCATTTTCTAGTGATAGAAACTCTACCAAGCAGCTGCGTAAGATGGTCATAATTGTGGCTCAGAATCACCTTTGAGTTATTTAAAGGTTGATTAACATTTTATATATATATATATATATATATATATATATATATATATATATATATATATATATATATATATATATATACAACCCTCTGTCCTCTGTTATAGTTGATCCACAACGCATTAAAACATACACACATATTTATCCCCCTCTGTGAGTGGAATATATGCAGATACTGGCAGAAAACAAGGTTTCGCGCCACAGGTGGAGAACATGAGAATTGAAGAGGATTTTACCTTATTTTGCATCTGAAAACACAGAGGCATAGCGGCATGTCTTCTGTACCTTAATGACTGTTCCTGTATGGAAATCAAGGTCATTTATTTCATGTTACAGTTTGGTAATAGATGCCACATTAAACAGAACACGAGTAAGAGTTTCAACTTTGAAAACACACATTACCAAAGAGAGAGACTAGGAATATTGTTTTTGCGGCTGGAGTACATCCTTTTAAATGATATACATAATGAGTTTATAATATGCATCTGGGCTACCTCCTCTCTACTTTGATGTCTTCCAAATGGCCCGGGTGTCATCAGCAAAACATGTAGGCACTTTCCTGCCTCATTGACTCCCAAATGTATTTTAAATATCATTCCTGGTAACGCAATTATTTAAAACGCTGAACTAAACACTTACTAATGGGGAAAAAGACAGCCACTTCGATAAATTCATTTCTCATATGGTGGGCATTCGTGTTTTGTATCTTTCTTTTTTTCTTTTTTTTTTCCTCCTCTGTGAAGCGAAGGCAACTCTGATGACAAGAAAAAAAAAAAAAAAAAAAAAAAACAGCAGCAGCACCCCCTGCCCTCATAGCCCCCTGTGGACATATTGGATCTTTGGTTTCCTAATATTACCCACCAGTAGGTGCCTTTTCAAGTTTTTCTGCTCTGTGGTCAACCACCTTTCTGTCCCCTGGGCAGTGAGAGGCTGGACATCAACAGCAGCCTCTGATGAGAGCCAGCCACTTCATTTATGCAATCATAGGCAATTAGTTCCCTCTGATTATGAGGCCCTTAATGCTATTTTGAGTACTGTGCCACACATTAATACAGGAAGAGATTAAACTACAACCCTCCCACCACACGGAGCAGCCATTTAATATACTGAGAACATAATGAAATGTACACAGTAATTACAGTAATATTAAATGCTAATGGGCTTGCAATTGGAACTGCTCTTAGTTTAAGATGGAATCGGAGCAACCAAAGAGAGTCGAACGCCATAATAGCACAGTAGTGCTCATTTATCCATCAGGTGCCTCTTAGTTTTATGATTTACATGTGATTTTTCTGTGAGTAGCTTTGAGATGGTGTTGAATTATTGGGTAACTCAGAATTGAAGGGAGCAATTAATTTGCATTTTGAACTGCCAAGAAAAAAAAAAAATTACAAATTACAGTCAGAAAGTCTCACTTCTGCCTCAAACTATTTTATCAGACTTGTGTGTAAAACACAATGAAGAAGTGCATTAATGCGAATTGGAAGGGAAATGATTTCTTGTTTTCAAAACTACAAAGAAAACTAAACATAACATAGCAAAATATGCATAATTGTTGTGTCCAGACCCAAAAGAATCTCCTTTCACTACATCGACACCATCAAGATTTTTGAACTTGGCCTCCAACAAGTCGTGCAGATATAGAGGATGAATTTATTTTCCCAGTTAATTATTATTATTTGATTTTTTTTGTTTGTTTTTTTTTTTTCAAAATGGTTCAAGCTCCATCAGATTAGATGAATAGTATCTTCAGCAATTTTTAAGCCTTGTCAAATATTTGTCTGGACTTTGACTTGCCCATTCGAACAAATAAAGTTGCTTTGATTTAAACCACTCAGTGGTGGTTTTGGCTGTATGTTTAGGGTTGCTGCTCTGCTGGACAGTAATCCTCAATTCATGCGTCAAATGCTGAAGAAACAAAAGAATCCTTACAGCCATCGCCTTTTACCATGGTGGGGATGGTGTGATCTGAGTTGTGCGTAGTGCTAGTTTTCCCTTTACATATGTGTTTTGTATGTAGGTCCAAAAGTGACATTTGGTTCTGGCAATAAGAGATCATTTTCTTTCATGTTTGCTGTGTTACATGTATGGCTTGAGGTAAATTTAAAGCAAGACTTTCTGTTGATTTCTTTTTACCACTCTTTAATATTGTCCAGATTTGTAGAATGCACCATTAATAGTTAAATGGTTGATAGATTTTCTTACCTAAGCTGTGGATCGTCTAATGTTCTGCTGGGTTTCTTGGTCTTCATTATGCTATTTGCTTAATCATGTTATCCAGAAAACTTTTAATCCTGTCACAGAGCAATTGTATTTTCACTCAGGTTTGAATTGTACAAAGTGGGACTCCATTTACACTGGATTTACAAAGTCAATTACACTGGATTTTATTGGTGGGTATCAAAGTAAAGAGAACTGAATGGATTTTAATATCAAACTTTTAAGATTTTTACATATAAAAGATGTTGAAAGCCATGCATATTTCAATATGATACACATGTGAAACACCTGCAAATTCAATCATAAATGTGTGATATTAATGTAAAAATGTGTGAGAAAAAGGTATGAATAATTCAGCATTTTTTGCATGTATTAGATTACGTTCAGTATGTGAAAAATAAAGGGCGCTAGAAGTTTGTATTCTGGTGTTGCAACAACTTGTAGGGTACCCTGGAAACATGACAATAGATAATGAGCAACCTTAATTGGCTGCTGGCAATATGAGGAGCTGGTTTCTGATTTACATCTGTGATTATTCTTATTTTAACAGACACATTGACATGTGCCTTGGGAACTTGCTGCTGTTAGAAGATTCTCAGATAAACAATCAAGGCTAGTTTACTTCATTTGATTGTAAGCATCCGCCGCAGGACCTACACAGAGAGCGCCATCTGTAAATCGTCTTCAGTTGTCATCACAGTGGCGGAAATGTTGGTGAAAAAGTTGCGTGAATTTATCGAGGCTTGAACTGAACAGTAACGCCAAACTCATGGAGGCATGATTACTTTTTTCTGTATTCTTTCAGCTCGGACCGCTCCGCCTATAATGCATCGTATCGGGCCTGTGCAGATTCCAATTGTCTCTCAATGCGCTGATCACCACGCAAATAACCCTCTGTTTCATCATGACAATTGAAAGGTTCATATTTCAACTTAATAGTCCTTTATAACTTTAACCATCTATCACAACCTCATTTCATTGTGGCTGCAGTTAATACGCGCTTCCCTGCCAAGTGGAACATTTTCTAATGATGCACTCTCACATGAAAACAAGGCAAGCCATCCCAAGCTCTGCATCACTCACTAATGCACCCATCCATAATGTGTTCATAGCAGCCTGCCTAAAGCAGACGACGATGACTACCAACTAGGCCGGGCAGGAGAGGGGTGCAAGATGCAAAACCTAAATGGCCAAGATAATCATCGGCAAAGTCGCTGCCATCAGAGGCTGTATCACCCTCATGATAACATCAGTAGATTTCATGTCATTAGGTGGAAAACTGAGAAACATCTGAAATGGGTTATCTCAACAATAACAGTCAGTGGCGGGAGTCACACCCAAGTGCGTTATGGCAGTGAGCCTGGCTTTGTGGGATGCTGATAAGTGTTGTCTAATAGGTGTACGTAAAGTCTGATGTAAACAGCATCCTAATTAGAGAGACCTTTATCAGTTCCTCCATTTTATGCAGATTGAGCCGGTGCAAACGCTGCTGTCATTATCTTGTAATCAAGTAGCTATTCACTGTCATCTTTTAAAACCCTGATTAAAATGCATAACAAGGAATCAATGCTGCTTTATTCCCTCTGTTACCTCATAAACATGCCATCCTATTAACTGAATAATGGTCTTTGGCGATACACATATATAAACTATGTAGGTAAAAGGGATTTCAAAAGTCGAGCAATTCAGTATTTCCGCATTTAGTTTGTCAGTACAGTGTGCAGTTTAAAACATTTGCATGCTGTCAGGCAGAAACCGTTTAATACAACTGAATTGAATTTCTCAATTATAAAAACTGAACATAAAGATACTCTCAGACTATTTCAAGAAAAATGTTTATAAAAACTGCTTCAATAAAGAAAAGCACATGTTTTTGCTTCTTAGTTTAAATAAAAGATTTTCAAACCCGCATGTTTTTACCCATTTCTTAGTTATATAATCACTGGGGTGTTTTCTCATCAGATTAGGGGAAGATACATTTTGTGACCAATACTAAATTCCCAATACTTGATCTGTTTTAAAACACGAAAAATGTCTTGCAACAGTATTAATGCCCTTTGAGCATTTTCATATTTTGTTAATCACAATGTTGTTGTGAAATGCAAGCAATAAGAAGCACTGTTTGCAGTTTGCTTTGACCTATGCTTTGTCCACGTGTCTGAATGAACCAGACACGTGGACAATAAACACTGCACACCCTAACCTAATGGTGAAACATGGTGGTAGAAGTATGATGCTAAAGGGATCCATTTTTACAAAGGCACAGGGAGACTGTGTCTTTGACTGCTGAACAGTGTTGCTCCCAATTGCACCACTGTTCAGCACCTCAAACTGACATAATTTAGAGAAAATTTATATTTCAATAAAATATCAAATGGAAGCCACTATGATAAAGACAATTATAGCTGTACTCAAATAGAAAAAAAATGATTTTACTTCAGTTTTATTCAGTACTAAGAGTAAAGTTTGTTACAAATCCAAAAATTTGCCTAAAAATATACAATCACTAGGATGTGATTCTCAATTGAGAGAGATGTCTGTTATAACTCCAGATTCTGTGCACAAATACTGCAGACATATTAGCATTTTCCAATATATATGCTTTTTTAAAAACATTTTACATAAAACACCATAGCGATAGCAGCATCTTTGTGTAAAATACAGAAATGGAACATGCTCCTAGAAAAGATTCGATTAAGTTATTTTTTTGTTTTTTTTCCAAATAGTTGCAGATATAAGTGTGATATTGTAAAACACACTAGAGGCATCAATGGCTGTTGAATTTATTTGTCTGCCTGTCAGTGAGTCTGTTGAAGTCTTTTAATATCTCAGCCACCTGTTTGGTTCCTCACCTGTTCCTGCTGCTGCGCTCTCAGAGCATCCTCAAACAGGTGCTGCCTTTGATTTCAGATTCATAAGAGCTGATGATTAGGAACACAAGGGGAAGGATTGAAAATTTCTAACTGGATGACAGTTCCCCGCCAATTAGAAAAATGTAGCTTGTATTTGGTATGGTTAGCAATCAAAAGGCTGTAAAATAAGCTGTGGCAGCATGATCAGCTGCAACCACTTAATCAGTGTGGGAAACCTTGATTTTGGACATGTAGGCCTCCAACCCCAGAAAAAAAAAAAAATCAAAGTTTTGTCACTAAATAAATGACAAAGCCCTAAACTAGAGGGCTGGATCAAAGTATATGAATATTAGGTCCTGCTGGTCTGTTGGCTCCAAGAGAAATTCAAATCCCAAAAGACACACTATCAGCTGTACATGCACCAAACAAAACACTTGGAAGGCATTTAAAGCTAATCACGTCTGATTCATGACCATCATGGGAAAACTCTATGATATGACTGTCAAAGTGTAGAATAATTACAACCTACTGAGACCAAGACTTTTGAGGCTCATCTGAGACGTTCAGATTTGAGAATTAGACAAGATCTTTACGCTGCGATAAGTGGATGTAGACAATGAGACTTTGTAGCTCGTTTATTTTGTGACACTTAAGTAAAACAATTACATTTTCTAAGGGAACTTGATTGCATTCTAACTAGAACTGAATTAGTAACTTTAATCTGCCAAAATGATTGGACTGAATAAACACATTTCTGTAAATAAATTTAATCCATTGAGAAGAATTTTGAGATATTTTTGTGAATGGTGCCATACAAAGTAAACCAAAAATAAATAAAAAAAATTAGATTGCATTTTAACAGAAACAGTAAGGGATGCAGTTAAGTTAAATGTACAAGTATATGTACGGTTGGCTCAAGTTATGCATAAAACAAGTTGCTCCCAAACGTGAAAAGAAAAATCCCAAAAAGGGAAAATTTAAAAAGGTTATGCAGTTGGTGAATGATAGACTTTGTCAAAGGCCTCGTACAACCTTTAGCTAGATTTTACATCTAATAAGATGTGAAACAACATTGATGCCAATTTAAAATTATAGTGGGGAAACCCCCCCCCCCAAAAAAAACCCCTTAATTTATTTTAAGCAATTTGCATTTTAAAAACTCCTCATAGCGCCTCCATTTTCCCGTACAGAGCCGATGTGAGCTTCCACTGCGGTTTTGCCAGATTATAATATATACAATGCTGCCACCTAGCGTACATTATAAATGCACCATTTTAGAAATGAAAAATGAGAAAAAAAAGAACAAATGCAACAAAATGTAGACCGTTTTTATATGCATTTATTTAGGTGGGGGAAAAACAAACAAACAAAAAACCCCGCAGAAAACGCAGATTTCATCTGAAATGTTCACTTGGAGCTGGTGTACTTCGTCACCGCCTTGGTGCCCTCGGACACGGCGTGCTTGGCCAGCTCCCCGGGCAGCAGCAGTCTGACGGCGGTCTGCACCTCCCTGCTGGTGATGGTGGAGCGCTTGTTGTACTGAGCCAGACGAGACGCTTCGGTGGCGATTCGCTCGAACAGGTCGTTCACGAAGGAGTTCATTATACTCATGGCACGGCTAGAAATGCCTGTATCCGGATGAACCTACAGGCGAGTAAAACAAAACATGTTGGAGCAGTTTAAAACGGGGAAAAGACCAACTGTAATCGTTTTTACCTCGCCCACCTGTTTTAGAACTTTATAGATGTACATAGCGTAGGTCTCCCTTCTTTTAGTTTTTCTTTTCACCTTTTTCTCGCTTGAACTCTTGCCTTTCTTTTTTGAAATATCGTTGGTCATTTTTTTAAGCGAACGTTTGGATATTACATAAACAATTAGGCTGAGTTTTACCAAAAGCCATTTTAATAGCTTGTCTTAATTAGTGACTGATTTCGTGCAGCTGGCTCCATTTCACGACCGACCAGATCCAACTAAACGGTAATGTAATAGTTTTCTCAAAGCCCTTGGAGCGAGGGAGGCGCTTTTTTGTAAGATTTCTCAGTTAATGTTTGCTTTTTAACATATACATTTTTAAACGTTGCTCATTTATTTTTTGACTCAAAGTAGACAGTGAGCACCGTTAACCATTTTAAAAATCTAAATCTAAAATTTACTTGCAATCCAATTTCCGAAGGTGCGGTGCCATGTGGTGCAAGTGACACACCATAGAAGAAAACGTTAGGCAATAAAATGCTTTGCACAGAACAAAACAATCCCAACATAAAACATATAGTAGCCTACAGGGAATTTTGTGCACGCACAACTTTCCAGGGTGTAAAGGTTTGGTATTGCACGCACTATTGATGTCCACTTGGTGGCAGACTTGCTTTATTTTTTAGATTTAATGGGAGACTACTGTGGAGTGCCTGGACTGCCACAATCCAATAAATAAATAATGCATGTATTCTAAACATTCTAAATAATCCATTATATGGGGATTCTACAATTCAAGGTCAGGCCTGTACATAAAATCAGAGGTTTAAGACTGAAACTCACATGTGAGTCAAAAGCTAGAACCTATGACAACAAGTGTAATTGTTATTATATTAAATGGTGGAAGAAGTGATATTGAAATGGAAAACATCAGCTTGCACAGAGAGCTTGCACAGAGGGTGTGCTTTTTTTTTTTTTTTACAGAAACGCACCCTATAGAATAATTATATGTACACATGCAGTTGATTCAAAATTATTCATACCCCTGGCAGATTTAATGACTTTATCCTAATCTTTATCTCTTTTCAAATCAGAGCTGGGACTCGGCTCGGACTTAGATTAAATACGGCTCAGATTGGCTATTGAGGCTTTATTCAGTATACATATAATTATTTTCATCCAGTACATTCTATAAGAAAACTCCATTGGTTTTCATAATATTTGGTCCTTGTGTAGTATTGTATTATTCAGCTGTCAGCGTGGTCACTTTGCACTAATGAACAGCATTATCTGGTGTTCACTAAGTTTATCTAACCATTCAGGAACTTCTTGCTCAGTTTTACTGTTGGAGTATCTCAGCTTGTAAGCAGCCATGATTGATTTGAGAGCTGCTGTTTGTAACCTAAAGTCCAAGAAACACCGGATCCATTTTGGCATCTGATCCGATGAAAAATCGGATGTACCCAGGTAATTAAAAGAAGTGAAAAGTGAAAAAAAGAGAAAACATTATAAATGTGGAACACTAGATGGATTTAATCTACATAGACCGCTGCATAATTACAGTGGTTGAGATGTGGTCCTGTACCAGACATTTTTGGCATGCTTTCCTTGTTTGCTTCCCATATTTAGCACTGATGCTAAAGCATTTGATGTGTACACATCACACCAGGCAACACCTCTTTCAAAAGGGCAAAAAAAATATCATAGTTTCCTTTTCCTATTATAGTTAGCTTTTTTCAGTCCAATTGCATTTTCATGACGTGTCCTCTTGATGGCATAGTTGTGCCATGGAAATCTCAAACATGTCATCCAGCTTGAATCTTTTTGCTAAGAATTCAATGGAATTTGCATGTGTGCCTTTAAATGAGCAAGTTTTACGTATTCATGAAGTGCTACGCATTCTAGGCTATTTTTGTAGGGTTAGTTCAGCTAAGATGCAATAGTTCAAAATGTACAGTAAGAGTTTGAGTTATGGAAAAATGTTTTACAAAGCATTCAGCCTACAGTCTTTAGAGGTGACACACCTTGTCTGCTACAGTTACTGTATGCCAAGAAATTTGCAAATGTCGAAATGTGCACTCGACATAACCGTGGGCTAAAATGTCATGAACTGGCTTTAATATGGATTATATGAAGTGGCTTAACGGCCAAAATGCAATTATTTGTACAACTTTGTTTCTTTCCAGTTGTGGTTGGGCTTACTCGTGGATTATTAAGGAATGCAGGGGTTTTGCCATAGTGTGCAACAGTGAATGGATGAAGTTTAAAGATTCATGTTTCTGCAGAAAGGACATGTTTTACTTTTGAGGATGTAGCACTAAAGCATATTACATCATTATTTTGAGGACACTGAAACTTTGTAAGCCCATCCAGTTGCTTTTCTAACAATGTTTAATTGGGCCCAATTGGGTCACTTCACACTAATGCTACACATGTTGTGGGTGGAAGAGAAGTCAATCTACTGAAAAGTGGCTTTTAAAGTTTACTTGTTACTGTTTTAGAAAATTTGAAAAGGTTTATTTTGACTTATTAATATTTTTTAAAGTTTTATGCTAGTTTTTCTGATTTTAAAATATATATTTGCCCATGAAATCTTCTATATTTAAGTTACATTGCAAGCTTAGTTTTTGACAGATATCTTGTGTGGCAAAGGTAGACTATAGGCTCGATCTTATTTTGAAAAAAGATTTAATGTAGCAAATGGTGTAGTTGCCAAATGTTTGATGTAATTTGAAGCTGGCATGGGCCGAAGCTTGAATTATAAGAGCCAAGAAAGATTAAAATCTGTTAGTGACTAAAGACATTATTTATGATAGATGTTGTTTACTCTAGATCATGGCATTCAAAAATTACTGTGCTCAAAATGACATAAAGTGGGCCTCTCTTGGTGCTGCAGTAGCTGAAGATAAGCTGTATGAATGTATTCAAAGGTTACCTACTCACCACCAGATTAGTCATAGAGATGTATAGTTCATATTTATATTGCCAAGCTTTTAACTTGTACCTTTAGACACCTCAATAATTGTGTTTATGTTGTGGGAAAGAAAAGTATTTATCAGGTACCGCAAACATGATTTATTTATTTTTTTTACTTTTTGCTCTCTCTCTCTCTTTTTTTTTTTTTTTTTTACTTCTAAGACTTCTTAAGATCTCCCCAGCTAATTTGAACATATGCTTGAGATAGTTTTCTAAGTAAAAATAACTTTACTATAGTAAGTGCACAGCTGGTCATGGAGATAAGCTCACCTTTGTGTTTCTGTGCCTCTTGCCTAATGAATATAGAACAAATCTCTACATTCAATAGGCAGATATCTTATTGTGGAAACAGGACTGTTTCTTCCGTAGTGACATATTTACATCTCAAAGCTTGCTGTAATCTAAATCCTTTATCGCAATAAGATGCATTAAAGATACTTATGCTGTCTATTGAGTTGAATTGCATTTAGCCTTTGGCTTTTGCTGGGAATGATTGTTGATCTTTGATTTGTTCTGAAAGTTTAAAACATAAAGTGAACCGTTTAGATGTTATTTGTGTATATAATGGCTTGTTTTCAATAAAGATCCAGTAGTAGTTGCAGTTTAACGATATCAGCATATGCTGACTTTGACCTGAGATTTTATTTTCTAAATCATGCAATGTTATTGCTTTATGATTTTTATCACACGGAATCTTGCACATACAGCTATAAATTGTAGACAAACCAGTAAATGTGGTATATTTTAATACAGCAGAGATTTATCCATGCTGTCTGATTTGTTAGTGTAGTGCTAGCCCTAGCTCCTTTATCACTAGCTTTAAATCTGTTTGATTGATGAGATCTGAGGCTGTTACAAAGTGAGCTGAATTTCTGCCTTTTATCATGCACCCACATCTCTCTAAATAGCATTACACTGTCTCATACTCATTCATTTTTGTCATACTAAAGCATGCCCTAGTTGTAATGACTTGAATACTCAGCTTTTACATATTGTTAATGTCTTTTAAATGAATTCATATAAAAAAAACAGGAATTCAGAGTGTAATATTTATCCACTTGAGCTTCTATTTCTTTTCTTTTTTCACATTTCTTGCTGAATTTAAATAAATATTTATGACTAGTAAATATGACAAATTACATAATGCACAGCTCAATGGAAAAGTACATTTCAGTGTGTATTGTTGTTGGGTAATTTAGCTGTGCAGGATATACAATAATGGTAACACACTTTTGGCAGACCTTTCGACTGTATAAAAGTCTGTTTACTCATAGCTTCACTGCACAGTCATGTTTAGCATATGGAAATGCAGCATTTTTGTTGGTTAGTTAACAAAAGTTAACTAACCAATTAAATAAGTAAAAATGGTGGTGTGTGTTTTGTGAAGATTTTATCCACAAGCATGTTCTACTCAACAGATAAATTGTGAATATTTATGTTAGAAGCTATTTGTTTGAGGTCTGCACACATTTAATAAGCCTGTTATTTTCTCCTGTTTTCAGGCAGATTCATTCGTCTTTAGCAGTTGTTATCTGTGCTGGGAAGAAAGGGAATAAAAAGGTGAGTGTGTGTTCACATCTGCTACCTCGCTTCATCTGTCTGTCACATAAACAGAAAAATGTTGGCTGTCGTGCTTATCAGAGGCTGCCACATCAATGTGTTACTTAAATCTGTCAAAGGTGTTTAATTTATTTCTATTCTCCGTTTTAGCATTCATAAAAATATTTTGTGACCAGTTGATTGCATCTATGCCATCGTGTCTATGCCTGATACTGATTTACTGTACACACATTAGCCTGAAACGCATAGCACAATAGTGGAAAATAACCAGAAAACAAACAGCAATAAAACACTCATGCACTGACCAGTTCACCACAATGCAATATGTTTTGCATAATACTGTTGGTTTGGAAAATTGTTGATATATTTCAAGTTATAAAGCTTTTATGCGTATTGTCGGCTTTAGAAACCCTGATTTTCTGCTAATTAGATTTCATAAACTTGTGATAAGTAACCGCAGTGACTGATTTTAGTAGAATAACCTCTTTGTTAATTTTCTGGGTTTTCCTGGCCTACAAAGCCATCAACAGCTGAAAGACCATTTTCTGTATTTACATGATCTATCTTTAAGTAAGTGCTATGTATCAAAAACTTTGATTACTGTGGTTTATGTCATTAGGAACCTCAAAACCTTTAAGATGTTAATTAAGACCTTTTGGATATTTTTCTTGTTTAAAGTAAACCTCGGATTTTTAAAAACTGACCTAAGCTCCTGCTACAGATATGAACTCATTCCAGAGTCTCTGTTATACTTCTCAAGACTATTTAGGAACAAAGACATATTGATTATGGAGTTTAAACTGACTTTAACATCTTTTACTAATAGCTAGCATAGCTAGCAGTCTTCTCATTTTTTACTGAAGGATGTCGATCTTTACTTTAACTCTGAGATGTCTTTCTTTGCCTCAGACTTCAAACCTTTTGGGAGGCAGTTTTTCAGACAGCCCTTTATATGTAAGATAAATACTAAACAAATTTCAATAACTGCTTTATTGGGGGTTGTCTCTTCAGGTACATCAATATCAACACACCAGGCCAATGAAGTAGTAGTATTCATTACATTAATTGCAATATTTTTAATATTATTCACCTGGAAGAAAGCTGCCCCTCCATCTCATAAGCAGAGGATAGAAGATGCTATGTCCCGTTTGAAACATTCTGTCAACAGCTCTGTTCAGGAAGTGTGGAAGTTTTACATTTTACCCAATCACTAACATTTGCCCGTGACGTATGTCATGTCAGTTCAACACTACAAAGGTCACTGGAATTGCCCGCACTGTAAACAACCATCCCCCACTGCGAAGAGAGAAGTACCAACCCGAATAAGATGGGTGTTAATGTTAATTAATTATTTGGAAGAATGGCAAACACGGACTGAATGGCTTTGCTCATTTCTCGGCCTCCACAGCCAAATTACAAACTACAATTTAAAACAGTGCAGAAAATCGATGTCATCGTTCAGAACTTCTCCTTCTGCTCCCTGATTGTAAAGTAAAGTAAAACCATTATATATTTATTTTTTTTAGGTTTTTCTTTCTGATGGTTCCTTGAAATTCTGTTTTGTCAAATATTTTCCATTTTTGAATCCTAGGGTTCTTTTAAATGGATGGACAAATCTAAACACCAACTTCATTTTTTTTTTTTTTGGTCTTTGACTCCCATTTTCAGAATTGCAGTCATTAGATCATATTACTGATGTGTTTATGCAAGGTGCTGAGCACAGAAGCAATATAAAGTGATTAATTCAAGAGAGTAAAAGTGATAAATCATCACAGTTTCATTAGTACTTTCTGTTTAAAGTTGTGTTATAGTGCTGCACTAAGTATGGCAGTGGTTCATCTCTGCCACTCATTTTATCTTTAGGGTTTATAAGATCTTAAATGTCATCTCCTTTAATGCTGTATGAAGATGTTGCAATCATAAAATTGCCAGACTTGCTTGCCAATTCTACATAACTTGGCCATTTCATTGATTGACTACTTGCTCTTTCTAGATCTGGATCATCACAGTTGTCCTGTCATTGGGTCTTCTGACTGTCCTTCAGCAACTTTACTTAATACCCAACACCATTTACAGCCTGATGATTGCAGTGCCTACAATCCTAAGCAATTTCATGTCAACATTTCAAATTGAGCTAAATGTTTCATAAGAGCTCAATGTTTTGTCAGATGTTTTCCATCCAGACATTAAAATTTGTCATGGTAAAAAGGTATTTTTGAAATGCGTTTGAATTTATGTGTCAAGGCAAGTCTTGATTAATGTCAGGTTCTAATTTGTAATCTCAACTATGAAAGAAACACACAACAGATTCTAAATAATTTCTTTCCTAAAAACAAAAGAAAGCATTCCAGTAAACGTAGAACGAGAAAAAGCATTCAATTGATTTTTGGAAGTGTGACATCTTCTATGAAAGCAGTAATGTTGACTGTTTGTTAGAGAATTTAGATGTTTGTTACAACACTGGCAATGAGAAAACATTAGTAAAAGCCTTGTTGCCTCCCATCAATCTAGTAAAGGGTTATGTAACCACTTCCAATTAAACTGAAGTCTATCATTCTACACTAGAATTGTAATAGAGGGATAAGAGGTTGGTAAGTCATATAGAAAACATCTACTTTAGGTAATTGCAAATAAAAGGGGATACAGATGCCAATCTGGCAATTGTAATGCTCAAACAAACTGGAAACACCCCAAAGTCATTCATCCTTACCAGGAACAAGCTTAAAAATTCAGCCTGCCAGATTAAAATGAATTAATTCATTCATTATTTATTCTTATTCATAGTTCATTCTGAACTAATTTCTCAGCTCCAACACGAACTAATTCTTGTTGATTTATTGTATTTTGCCTGAAATAACGTAAAAATATTACGTTAATAACGTAAAAATATTACATGCAGGTCACAATGTTCTTCATGAATTAGCAGATCCATCCATTTCATCACTTAGCATTTCTCAGCAAGCTTAGCTCTGTATTATTTCCTTTTTCTCTTTGCTCACAACAGCTGTATTTTGTGACAACTGAATTCCCAAAGCAGCTGCTCTCATTCACTTATTTCAATGCTTTCATTGTCAGAAAACAAAACAAGTCTGAAATTTTGGCTGAAAAGCCATTTAGGCTGCATTTGTAATTGCTTTCACTTTGAACCATTTTATTACTACCCTGTCATCACAGACAGGATTTAGCATTTATTTATTTTTTTTATTTTGCTTTTTGTTTTGCCATTTAAGCTATTATTGCTGTCAAAACCACTCGGTAATAATAAGTAACTGCTAGATACTGGAAGCTGCCCTGGAGAAAAGGGGGACCGCGTTTATTCATTGCACATTTTTCTTTATTATTATTCTACAGCTGTATAACCAAAATAAATAAGGTGGCCTATAAATATAATTTTGGTCATTCAACCAAAACCATATTTTGCTTATAAAATTCAGATTCTGTCTGAGCACATTAGATGTCAAAATCTTTGTGTAAATTTCTGTGAAACCAATTAGTACCAGTGATTTTTAGTAGAGAATGGCTGATATTACTGGCCTGCTAAAAGATTTGCCTAAATTTGCTTTTTTTTTTCTTAAGTATTGGCAATGGGGCTTGGCAACCAATAGTTTGCAGATTTTTAAATGGGCAGCTTTGAGTTTTAGTCCTGAATTATTAAAAACTTTTATCCTAACAAATTTTGACTTAAACAACCATTTATATCAGTGTTTATACTTTCCTTTATCATGTTATGCTGAGTACATAACATAACTGCTGTAAGTCAGCAGCAGTCACACAGAGCTGGCCAGAGAAGCTGCATATTCTCTGAGTTTAGACACACTGATGTGAGCTCTTAAGTGGGAGGAAACGAGATCAGCACTCAACCAGACTCACTGAGACTTAAGTCCACAAAGAATGCAAGCAACCCAGGTGTAGTTTTAAACTGCTCAAAATTTTGACAGTCACATAAGGTTTGTTACTAAATGAGCTTACTATTTTCTTAACACCAGAATAAAGAATTTCCTTTCAAAACAGGACAGAGAAAAACTGGTGCATTTACTTTCAGTAGGTTCGATTACTGCTACAGTGTCTGTACAGGTCTTAGTAAAAATCAATCAGGCAACTGCAGCTTATCCAAAAATGCTGCTGCTAGAGTCCAAATGTTATATAACACCAATTTTTAAATTGGAGCACTAGCTCCCTGTTTATTAAATAATGTATTTTAAAATTATGTTATTGGTCTATGAAGCAATGATATAGGCTAAAATACATTTCTGCACTGCTTGTGCATTGTAAACCACGTAGAACCCTCAGTTGTTTAAATACTTGATTACTTGGTGTTTGCAAGATCCAAAATAAACAAAATAAAGAAGAATTTAGCTTCCATGATCTTGAGCTCTAAAACAAACTCCTTGAAAACCTGAGATGAATAGAATCTATTGCTTCCTTTTTTAATCAGGGCTAAAAATATTACTTTTATATTATATTATTGCAACTTTGATCAAATAATCAGTTTGAGATCTTTTTTGCCGTTCAATATTTGTATTTTAACACCTTTTTGTTTCATGTAGTGTTTTTCTTATACTTTGTTTTTTTGTCTTTTCCTTGATGTATTTTAAAGCGCTTGTTTATGAATGATCCTATAAAAATAGATTTGCCTTACATTGCCTTCCATGACTGTAGCTATCTGGTTGTGTGCATCACTGGTGGGCAGAGGGCTCGTTCTTGGCCTGGGATCTGGAGAAATTATACGAAGCAGAACACATCTCTCCTGTATGGTGACACAGCTGCTGTAAGCTATGTATCATACACACTCTGTTTATTAATGATGCTGGAGAAACTTGATGTTACTGATGATGATACTGGACTGGAGCTGATGCTGACAGTTGACATCATTACTGCAGCTGGTAGTTTGAATCAGAGGAAGGCAATTGTGTTTCATATACTGATATTTTTTTATGATAGCCCTGAAATTTACTTAGTTGGATCTGTGTGAGTCTTAATGACATTTTGTTTCTATAAGTTTCTCTTTATGGCTTGTGTAGTGCACATATGAACTAAAACTTTCTAAGAATATTTATTATTATGAAAAAAAATATGAAACCGAGAACAAAGTGTAGAAATTATATGGAAATATACATTAATTGAAAATCAGCAAATTTTTTTCTCCTGCTCAACTTCACTGATTGTGACAAGGCTGAGCAAAATCTCAATCTGTTGTCATTTTAAATGCCTCCATTGTTAGATCAATAAAATGGCAGAAACAAGTTCAACTCTGGCTGCCTATGGCAAAACAATGATCACATATCAAACACTTGCAATAGACAAAGAAACATTTAATCTAATAAATTAAACTGAATCTTTCTAAAGGATCAGCAGTCCCTATTAATATCTGTATTAGCACTATAAGTGTGTATCTTGAATTAAAGATAATTCAATCTTTATTAAACCCTTTAATTGAAAAAGGCTATATTAACTTTTCAACATTATGGTAAACTGTAACATCTGCTCTAATTATCTTACAGTCTTCAAAGATTAAAACTTCAGTGAATGTTAAGTTGGATGCTTCCTGGAATGGGTCGAACGTGTTTGTAAGACCGTAATTGTGTTGTTCCATGTAAGTTGTTCACAGCTGAAATGTTTTTAAGGTCTAAAAGTTCACTTAGAATATTTCTTCATAAAATAAATTTCAAAGTGTCCTTAAAAACATGTACTGTGCTTAGCGGTGTTTCAAATATTAGCACTCCTCATTAGTATTCCTCATTTGATGCTGTGCTTTCTATCAACCACTTGAAAGCAAATTACTGTTGTAACGTCCACCACTTTCAGCTTATAATCTGAAACAACAGCCGTGCCTGTTAGTAGGGATTTAAACATTTAACTATGCTAATATTTAGATAGCACACTTGCAAAGCTGTAATAATAGAAGCGTTAAAGGGGCAGTAGTATATATTTTTTCAATGTCATTTTACAGCACGATCAAGTAACTATGTTATCTTTGGTTGTGATAAAAATGCTATCACAACCCTATATATATATATATATATATATATATATATATATATATATATATATATATAATAAATTTGACTTCATAATTTAACACCTTGAAATTGGGCCTCTGTCTCTTTAAAACTCTTACTCTTTCTGAGTCTCTGCGTTCAGGAAGATTAACCCTTTAATAATGTTCACCAGCATTTCACCATGAAGTAGCTCGTATAATGCTCATAAGCTCAGCTGATGCTCAGTTCCACCACATGCTTACTAATTGCTGCTGGTTAGTTTGAAGGAGTTCAGAGGGACAGTCACAGGGGAGGGCTGCTCTGTGAGGTAGAAGCTTGGAAGCTTGGAAATTGCAGCTCAGAGGAGGAGCCATGCTTCGAAGGCAGAATTAGGTTATGATGGGAGATTAAAGAATTTCTCATACATGCATGAAAGAATCAAAGCAAAACTCCTGGTATGCCTCTGATGAAAAAAATAACATTATAACATGATGTAAAGCTCAAATAAGTTGATTTTACATAACACTGCCCCTTAAGTACATGGAAATATGAAGCAGGGTTGTGCCTCAGTATTGATGGCAATCCTCAAATCTCAATTTATACTATCTAAATTAAAATGAGTGTTTTTTCATTGAAGGGTGATTTAGTATAGTTTGAATTGAAGTTACTGGTTATAATTCACTACTGTCAATAATGCATCTGTGGTCAGAGGTCTTTGCCCTTGTGTGGCCAGTTTTGTTCCCTATAAATTAAATAATGTAGAAGGAATGAACATCCTTAATCTCTATTGGATTTAATTCTGTGTTGAAAATGATCTTTGGTTCAATAAAAGACAACTGGGCATTCATTTTGGCTCTCATGCTGAAGTCCTGAGCCAAGCCACAGACTCTATGAACCTAACTGCAAAATGAAAATTTTATGTGTGTGTGTGTTTTGCTTATTTTATTGCTCATAACTCCAATTATTTTAAATTAAAAGATCCTACATATAGGAGAATAATCTTCTCCTATATGTATTACAGGTATGAACGATTAATTATTTAAAAAAATCTCTATTGAATCGTTTCACTCATTTGCAAACTTAACTTTAATCTTGTATTTGATTGGATTGTTTTATAGTTATTGAAATATTTAAGAACCAATGCATCCAGGTAGTGTCATTTTATCCATGAATCTATTCATCTTGACATCAAAAGGTAGACAGCATTTGAGGTGAAAATTACAGAAACCATATCTGAATATCCTATTTTAGGCATCACAGCTCCTTTTCTCTTTTTTTCCACTGTGATAATTTTGCATGGTATTCAGATAACTCCATATCTTTTACTATATATTTATTATTATTATAACTTTGTTTCTTCATTTTATGTAATAATCAGGCACCCTGCAGGCTGACCTCTTGAGCTTATCCAAGAGCAAAGAGTAGGATGATTTTATGAAAGCTACATGACCTAAGCAAAAAGAAATGAAACCGATTACATTTATTTTAGTTAGTAAACTGTGTTGCAGGAGAATTGAAAACCAGAGAATCAGGCTTTATGTTTCTAAATTTCATTTGATTTATGACCATGTATGCCTGTCACTACCTTCATTGGTTTGCAGATTAAAGTTCTTTCATGGCTCTCAGGCTATTGAGTGTTATTGGTTGGAGTTACAATGGTTTTCTTGTGTAGTTACAAAGCCATAAAATTGATCTTCAAAAGTTGAAGTCACATCTTTGAACATACACCCATTGTTACATTTAAAAGTAACCCCTGGGAAGCCATTGAATGATAATCTTGTTTGGCCCTTGGACAAATTAAATGCTTTCTCAGAACACTGTTTCGAACTTTTAACCCTAATAAAATCCATTAGTGACCAAGTCTCTCTAAGCACACACCACATCTCAAGAGAGATTAAGCCAAAGCATAAAGGCTTTTTGTTTATTACACAGAAAACAAATATAAAAATATGTTGTTATATGATCAGGTAAATACAATTGATGAAAAACACGTTTATCCATGTTTCTAGAAAAAAAACAATGAATTGCTTGTTTTACTCAAAGATGTTGAAATATGCATAATTTCTGTGATACCATTTATTTCATGCCATAAATACTTTATTATTTATCAAATTCCATTAAATAATCAACATGTGGCTTTGTTGAGGAGCGTTCTTGTTGACAGACATGATTAGCGAATAATAAAAGAACGCAATGTGGTGTCCAGATTGAAAGACTTCCCCCCCTTTGAACACAGACTCAAGCAAAGCAGCTATTCAGCAGTGGGATGGATCCTGACTACTAAAGAGGAAGAGGGAGAGAGAGGTAGAGAGAGGGAGACCGACAGCGAAGGCGAGAGAGAGAGAGCAAGAAATGGGGGAGTGGTGGGAGAGAGAAAGGAGGCGAGAATCAGAGTGAAAGGCTCCACACGGCAGAATATAAATCTGTATGTTAACAGGACTAAAGCTCGGGGGTCTTGAGGTGGCTTTAGTGCTAATGCTGCTCGGGGGGTGCTTATAAAGCCTCAAGAGGTGGTCTTCTTTCTTAACTGTGGATCTGTGCAAAAAAGGAAGTGGAACCCGTGGAATCAGTGAACGCCGGTGTGTCAGGCACGGTGGTGGGCTGGTCGGAGGTCTCTGACCCCCTCATTTTCATTTCTTGGAAGAAAAGAGAAGCGCTAAGAGACACCAGAGAAAAAGGAAGGTGACAGCGAGGGACCAGTGAGCCATTTCTCTCTTTATTACTCTCATTCAGAAAACCATTGCCGCCTATTATCAATGCGATGTAGAGGCATTCTCTCCGATTGGAGGAGGAAGGGTCCCATTGACTGCTGAGGCTTAGCGCCCCTCTTTAAACGCTAGTCCTTTTCATCTCATTCCCCCCTCTCATTGCCTATATCCTTCTGTCTGCTGTTTTCTGTTCTCTTTCCTTGTCCCTTCCTTTTGACTCGACTCAGGAATCAGGAGACATTACGTTTTTAGTAGAAGTGGGTGTTTCTGTCATTGTTATTGGTGCCTCTGCAAAGGACAGCTGAGCGTGGAGAGTGAGAGACAGCTTCGGAGATAATAAAACGGCAAACTGAACGAAAAGGGGGGACCTGGCACTCCAGGAACAGCTGACAAACCAATGGCATGCGAGACTCGATGAAAAGAAAAGTGTTACAGAGTCTGACAACCATTTTAAGGTAGCTATTTACTGAAAATATTTCTCCTTCTTGGAGAAAAAAAAGAGACAGTGTGCCAAACATCACTGCTGGTTACATTTTGCTTTTCCTGTTGCTAAGCAAAGTCTCTAACCTGAAGTTCGTTGAGTACTGAGCATCACTTTACAGCCATGAAAGGAAGCTCAGAGGAAAGCATTGAAAGTGTCAGGCCCTCGAACCTGCAAGCATTTGCCAACATATCCACCCTACATGGCATGAGTCACATATTTGCCTACGGACACATGACATTCCGTCGATTTCTTTGGACTATTTCTTTCTTGGGCTCATTAAGCTTACTGATGCTGGTCTGCATGGATCGGGTGTCGTATTACCTAGAGTATCCTCACGTCACCAAATTGGACGAAGTGGCAGCCACAAACCTCACCTTTCCTGCTGTTACCTTCTGCAACCTCAATGAATTTCGTTTCTCCAAAATCACTAAAAATGACCTTTATCACGTTGGAGAGCTCCTGGCCCTCCTTAACAATAATCACCAGATCGCCAACCCACACTTGGCTGAAGCTGAGGTTCTGGCTGTACTAAAGGAAAAGGCGAACTTCCAGAACTTCAAGCCCAAGCTCTTCAATATGACAGATTTCTATAACCGAACAGGGCATGACATCGGTGACATGCTTCTGCAGTGCACCTTTCGGGGAGAGGATTGCTTCGCTGTAAATTTCACCACAGTAAGTCACCAGCTTGCAATTTGCACTCTTTTTATTTATTGTCAGAGTTGGCAGTCTGTCACTTTTTTTATTTTATTTTTGGAGATGTTTAGATTGGGTTCCAGTTTCAACTGTGCAGTTTGTTTTAAAAAGATGCCTGACTGCAGTAATTTTCTGCTTTAAGATGGAGGACGTTGTAGTTAAGTTTTGTGAATGACTTGTAAAGCTTTGTTGCAAGTGTTGGTTTGCATCCATTAGCCATGCAATGAACAATTGCTGAAAACTCTTGAGGTAAAGATGTGTCCAAGGCAATGCTCCCTTTATTTTCTCAGTGATCCGTGAAGATGGCTCTCTGGATGACAGAAACATTTTTGATATGTTTTGTATCTTGTCATTGCAATTCAAGAAAACTATTTGCCCACTGTTAGTTTGCGATCAAAAAGAAACCAGACTAGGACCAGCCGTTTTAGAGCTCTCAATATTTTTTTCTTTTATCTTCCGCTTCACACACTTCAGTTCAGTTTACAGCATAATCATGTCAGTCAAAACAAGAAGAGGGAGAATCTCCCTCTCATCTGAACCACCTGGCTTTTAAGGGATTGGCTTCCACCAGGACTAATTAGAGGGGTGGAGACATTCACATTTCTAGAAAGAAAGAACATTTGTACTAAACTATTCCTAAAAAAATGTCTACACAGTTACATTTAACTCAAACAAAACTTGAAACAAAAAGAACAATCTGGATCCAAACAAAATCAAAAATACATCTCTCCTCCATCTCAGACAATGAATTTTCCCAATGAGGCTGATTGAAAACACCAGGTCCTTGTCAGCACTGCTCATGGGCACGCTTCCATGGCAGCACATGACCAGGTGACCTCAAAGAGAAGAGAAGATGATTAAAACAAGTAAATAAATCAAGTTACATTCCCCAAATACAATACATTTACCCAAATAAATTAGAATATATTCTAATATACTTTATATATAAAGTACACAAAAACAGCACCTGTTAGGGAGGGGGTAAATCCCTCACACCCACTCATTTTGGAGAGGTAATTTGAGCATCATTGGTGAAATTGATTAATTTCCTCATAAACTTGTGGAGCTGGGAATTTGTCATCCTAATCCTATCTGATCTACCAGCCATTACTCATCACTGCTTTAAAATGGTTTTCAGTTGTAACTACGTAGGAGTAACAGCTTATTTCTGTGGTTATATTTTATTACAGTAATGATAAGAAAAGGTGCAATAGTGCTGAACGTTAACAAAGCATTAGTCCTCACTGTCTGCCCAGCTGAGCTCTTCATTCGCTGTACAAGATTACTCTGGTACAAGTCTGTAAGAGTGAGGTAACAGCTATTGTATTACCTGTCTAATATTATGGTCAAAGTAGCACTAGTAGTAGTAGGTCTTTTAGTGAGTTAATGTGAGAACTGCTGTGCTTTGCTGACGATCAGGATAGACCTTCATAAATTTTACTTTTAGTGATAGTTTCTGTTTTTTTGAGACAGACCTTTGCCCATGTTTTCCTGGTACATGACTCTGTTTCTAGTAAGTACTGTCATCAGCCTACAGATTTTCTGCTTGATATGCAACATTTTTAGATGGGTGTAACTTCTTAAGGAAACTAAAAATGACACGATTCATAATTTTCCAATAGTATATTTCATTCTAAGGAGATCATTGAATTTTACTTTAGCTGTGACTTATGATGATTTAAATACCACAGTCTTCATGACTATTGTTCACCATGTCAATTCTTTTGCGACCACAGTTACATAATTTTTTTTCATAAGGATAATACACCATGTTACAAAGCTCAAATAATTCTAACTACTTTGTCAAAATGATGATGAGACTAGAGAACAACAATCTAGTCTAATATTATTCAGTCATTAGATTTCAATTGACTGTTGTACCTTAGGGTTGTGGTGAAGTAGTAGACTTGCATAATAGACGTACAAATGACAGATCTGCTGCAACTTCAGTTTTTTCTTGTTTTGTGTTGTTTTTATCATGGTTGTCTGTCTTATCTTTGAAGTCCAAACTTGAGAAATCAACATCTAACTTTATTTATCTCTCAAATGAGTTCATTCCACTTAAAAATATGACTGCATTTCTCAGTTGCATCTTTAATCAACCTTGAAAGAAGTCTTCTGAGAAAGCCATTTTATAAGTGACTGGCTACAATCTGCTGAGTTGATCAAGGCGTGTCTCTTCTGAGATATTAATTTAATCCTGCTTTTTGGTTTTTATGTCTTTTTAATTTGTGTCACAAATGTTGCAAATCGGAAATGCCTTCATTAACATGTTTGTTTCCAAGCAGCACTCAGGAGTGTCGAGACAAACAGGAATTATTCATGGGAGGATAATTGCTTGACAGAAAGTGTCAGCTGAGCTGGTGGTGGAAGAAAACATGGTGGTGAAATAAGTCTTCCTGTGTGTCAACTTTCTTGTTGTTTTTCAGTAGATATCTCAGTCCAGAAATGCAAAATTCAGCCTGGAATCAAACTTGAACATTCTTGTTGGTACTCACTAATCATTGTGGCATATTCTTTGGATGGAGTGCATTGCTAAACCATAAACGTTATATGCGCTCAGTGGGCAGAGATGTGTTTGTCAGGAATCGGGTAGATTATATACCCATTTAGAAGACTATCTGATGCTGTGTCTGATGATAATCTCAAATAACTAACTGCAAGCATTTGCTGCTTGCTCACTAGGAGTAACAGAGTTCTTAACAAGATTCCAAAATTGTGTTCTGTTCATTAGAATTATCCCCCCCACCCCCCCAAAAAAAAAATATATATATATATTTCTTTATTTGGGGTGTTTTTAAGTCCCTTTTAATTTGTTATATGATGCCTTGCAAAAGTTTTCATTCTGAACTGTCTTAGCATACATTGCTTTTCCCAAATTCAGTTTTCAATTTCTGTTGAAGGAGTTAATGTAATGAATCAACATAAAGTTGAGCATAATTGCTAAGTGGAACAGGAATGTTGTGTGTGACAAATACAAATCTGAAAAGTGTAGTGTGTATTTTTATTCAGCCCCTTCGCAACAAAATTTAGATTCATTTTTACAACTGAAGGATTGTTTTTTTGTTTGTTTTTGAGTATACCCCTACCAGTTTTGCACATGTAGGGTGGATTC
This sequence comes from Poecilia mexicana, assembly GCF_051168715.1. Taxonomy (NCBI): domain Eukaryota; kingdom Metazoa; phylum Chordata; class Actinopteri; order Cyprinodontiformes; family Poeciliidae; genus Poecilia; species Poecilia mexicana. Next base: position 12,585,645 of record NW_028263386.1, on the reverse strand, counting down.
TCACAGTCGTGTTGTCCTGTAGAGGTCTAGTCCATTAGGTCTGAAAGTTCGGTTCATTTGGGGAGGTATCATTGTGTTTGAACTTTGATGCAGACTTGAGCCTAAAATCATAGGTCTTGTCCCACTTCATGTGAACCAAGTGCAGGGTGCATAGAAAAAAGGCAAGGAATTGTGGTTAAGCACAATCAAAATAAATGTGTGTAGCAAGATTTCCAAAGTCACATGTGGAGGGAGGGCATTTTAAAACCTCTGATGCATATGCAATCAAAATTTATTACACGTGCTGGTAAGTACAAGACCAATCAAGTTTTAAAGCTAATTAGGGAGGAAGGGGAGGTTATGGGTTTCATCCATACAGTTGAGCAGCACTGCACATAAGATAAACTTAGCCATCGATATATATATTGCATGCTGTTTCTGATTATTTTTAGAGGTTTCAGAGTAGATTCAGAGTAAAATATTCATGTTACCTGCAAAAGCAGCTAACATGCAGACTTTATTTGTAAAAACATGGAAAATGTAGTGTTGTTCCTTGTCACAGTTGTGAGTTAGTTTGTGTTAATCTGTTGTATGAAATCTCAATAACGTACAGTTCAGAGATTGTAACAAATTTTGAAAAGTTTTAGGGGAAGAAATACTTTTTCAAGGATTGTATCCTTTCATATTCTCCTATGTTGTCCTATATAACAGCAGACTCAATATTCACTGGAAGTATACTAATAAACGTATAATTTCTTTTATTCAAATTCTTCTCACAGACCTGTTGAGGGATGGATTTACAATGCAAAGGACTGTGTGAGTGATGAGCTTTGACCTTGAATAAATTGTGGAAGAATTCCATTAAGTCCTGGTTATGATTCAGCTGGGAAACAAAGCTTTCGAAATGTTTTCCATCATAATGGATGGGAGGCCAAGGGGAGACTGGCACTCTGCATTTCAAATGCTATTAGCCACTTTTCGGTCTTTTGTGGTTTTTGTCAGGCAAATAATATCAGTTTAGTGGATATGAGCTGGGTTTGTTATTCCCAATTTAAAAACAAATCAAGATAACTTATTTCTCTATCACCCACTTAATTTTTTGTGAATCTGGAATTACATTTTGCCTAGTTGGTTCACAAGAAAGATTGTTTATCCACACAGGATGCAAGACAAATTATCCTGAGTTGCCAGAGTGACATCTCTGGCATTAATGCTGACGGGCCTGTTGCTTTGTGAGAAAACAATTGCTATGCACTTGATTCTTGTTTTTAAACTTTGTAGTGATATTTCTCAGTTTCCAGGCCTATGAATATTAGCAATGTCATTTTGAGAAGCAGTCAGAAAATATTTGTCTGTGTTAGTAATTCATAATGTTCCGACTCTTTTGATTCTAACAACTGGTAAAATCCTGTAAATCAGTTCCGAATTTCAAACAGCATCCCCTCTGCATCAGTTTAAATGTTTTAATTGCCTTTGCCCAGGGGAGACAGTGTTTTGAGAAATGATACCAGTAGTGTAAATTAGACAAAGTAAGATATAAAAGAGAGTAAAATTAAAAATATATTACACATATATTAAAATATTTAAATAATTTCTGTTACTTTTGATGATTATTGCTCATAGCTCATAAAACCCCAAACTCAGAAAATGTGAATATTACATAATTTAATATTGAAATTTCAACCTGCTGAAAAGGATACCCATGCATTATATACCCAGTCAGGACTTCTGAATTACCTCATCAAGCAGTGCGGCATTGATGAGGTGGTTCTACTGAGGAGTAATCACAGTTATATTTCAATTTTCAGAGAAACTGAATCTGAACTCTTCTTAGCTGTAAGCCATAATCAAATACTTTTCATGTGATAAAATAAGTTTCACATTTTGATATTGATTTACTAAAATACTTTTCCTTTTTGATAATATTCTTCATTACTGAGATTTCCCTGGTATTATTATTTTTTTTATTAAAGTTTTGTTAAAATGAACAAAGAATATCTGCACAAGATTTGTTTGTATACTTTGGCAAATCCATGGCTGCAGTATTACAAATTGGTTAATTCCAAATTCATGCTTAACCAGAGCAAATGTGGTTGTTAGAATTTTTAGAAACAGATCTTTTTGGAGCACTAACAATCCAGAGGTTTTTTAAGGAAAGGAAAGAGCAGGACACATTTGTACTTCATATTATGGATTGTTTTAAACATTTATTAGAAATCTTGTCATTTGGGATATGATTTAGACTTTTTCTTTTTAAAGCCCTTCCTTTTCCGCTTTTCTGTGAAAGAAGAAAGTATTTTTCAGCTGTGAAGAAGATTGAAACACAGCTAACTGTGCTTTAATTTAAAGTTTCTGTAATTTGAAGTGAAAATGGATGGTTGTAAGAAATGACCTTCATCCAGAGGGATATATTGAGTTGCAGGGACTCTTGAAAACCCACATTTAACATTATGTAAATGACACCTGGATTGATAATAGACCGCAGCCTATGATCAGGAGGTTGATTATCATAATCTGATAGTGTGGTAGCTCTCTTTCTCTTTAGTCTTGATATACCCTGGCAAGTTCTTCTTGGATGCATCTCTGCTCAGTCTTGCAGAGATTGTAAAATCAGTATTCATCATCACATTTTTGCTGAAGCTCTGTCTTTAAGATGAGAGTCATCTTTCATCTTTATTCCCTGATGACAGCAGGGTGCCAAGAGGATAAAACATGGTTACAGCTGAGACTCAGACTGTCTGACCTATGGATCTACAGATAGATGAATAAAGTTTTTTAGGAAGAGGGTTAAAAATTTGAGAAAACAAATTCTGAAAATGTATAATAACTGAGCCAGAGAGGGTATTTGTCAGACACTGATGTCACGAATGGTGTTTAACAGCTTTACTATGGTCATTGATAACTCAACTAAAGCAGCTAAAATACTTTCATAGTTTCTTTGTTAGTAGATCGGGTTGTTCATTCATGGGAATCTGTGACAGCTGAAACTGCAGAGAAACATTTCAATGTTCCAAATGTGTCTGTTAATTTTCACAATAATGAGCAAGATCATATTTTTACAGAATCTTTTTTTTTTATTATTTGTTCAAATCCAGAAACTTCCTGTTTACTGTATGACGTAAATCAACTTGAATCAAACATGTTGGGTGTCCTTCCTCAAGCTTTTCACAATAGTCTGCTGAAATTGAAATCTAACAGACCTTGAATAACTGAGTCAGGTTTTTAGGTTGCCTTATTCTCATACACCTTTTCTGCCCAAATATTTGCAATGGAACTCATATTAAAGCTTTGTGATGAAAAGTATTTACATTAACTTTGCTGTCCTTAAGCCACTTAATAACTAATTTGAAGATTTTTGGTTCATTTGGTTCATTGATGTAAATAATGTTTAAAATGTTGCTTTAATATTTCCAAATAATGCTTTTTCCTCATGATTCCATCTATTTTGTTCAGTCCAACCAATCCCTCCTATAGCAACACATCCACACTGCATGATTCTTGCACTGTTGTGCTCTCAGGTTCAGGTTTCCACTTTTTACCTCCATCATGGTCATAAGACCAATTTTAAGTCTATTCAGCCCATGAGACATGTCTTAAAAATAAAAGATAACACAGACAGATGTGTGTGAATAATCTTGAAGATAAGCAGAGGTAAAGCTTCCAGACAGACAATCATGGGGAACTTTTTTTTTGGGAAACATGACCATAAATGATCAAATGGATAAAGACTAGAAAGTTCAAAGGCACTGACTTACAATAAACAAAAGCAAACAATTCATCTGTTCTGCATAAATCCATGTACAAAGCAAAGAAGTTACCACAACAAGAAGCAGACGTTCCACATGCAAAACCTTCAGCTCCAGTCACTGATGCATCATCCTGCTGATGTGTTAAGCATATTTGAAGGCTGATTCTTGGAACATATCTAACTTTGCCGTTCAGCTGTCTGGAACAAGTATTCTTAAAATCTACATCATTAGCGCAACAAATTTCAGAAGAATATCCTAAATATGCACAGTGCCACTGGCTGCTCAGCAGCAGAGACGGATGCAGTATGTGAACATGGTGAAGGCAGAGAAGAGGAAAGAAAGAAATGACACACTCAACTGAGTAATGTTTCATGTGTTTGTGAAGAGCTGGTGAAACACCGATGGAGCAAAAACCGAATCACCCTAAAATCAAAGCCACAGACAGAGCGAAAAAAGAAAAAAGAAAATATCAACAGATTTGGTAATAACAGATCAGTTGTATACCAAAGAAATGTTTAATATGATGATAAATGATTTCGTCTAGAGTTTATTCTGGATTTATAAGTTGTATTGATTTTCATAAGTTGCCATGACAAATTTACTTTAAATACTAACAAGGAATTATTTGAGTCAGCATGTACTGATTTAATTGGCAAGTACTCCAAACATCAATCACAAGTCAATGATCAAACATAGACTGCAAAATATAGTCACTGTAGAAATATGTTGGCAGGAAATATGTACATTTTGTCCAACATTAATTTATAAGAAGGTTGGCTGTAGTGATGTCTAAGTTTCTTGAATTAGCAAGCAACAGTGTACATCGGTAGCTTATTTGGAACTGAAGCAGAACGACGAGCCACATTGAGCTGTGGTCCAACCAGTTTCATAAATGTAGTTGATTAATCAATTATCCCCCTTTGAAACTTTTTTTTTTTTTTTTTGACATTTTTACATTTAAGCTTTTTGCTTAATGTCAGCGTGACATAAAGAATGGAGATAGAGATGAATAACATCTCAGTGTTCAGGCGAGAAAAGCTCTGTCACTAAAAGCAAATGTATTTTTCATTTAGTGGCTGCATTTTAGCATCAAAACAGATCTAAAAAATAAATGTATAACACCTTTGAATAAATACCATCTCTGATGACAGAAAAAACCCATCACTACATTAGGGATCATCTTATGAGAATTGTTTAGCTCACAAATTTGAAGTTCGGTACAAAAAAGTAGAGATACAGCAATGTTATTGTGCACATATGAAGCACACAATATCTGCTGTTTAGCTAAAAATAATTATATATGCATTTTATTTGTTTCTACTAGTATAAGAGCTAGACTGGTAATTAGATGCTTTCATTTCCGGTGTTTATCCTTCAAGGCAGTGCATGTCCCATTCTTCATTCTGCCCTGGGGAGTGCTTCTGTCCTCTCCATTAAAAGTCACAGACTCTCGCTGAAAGGTGTAAAGGACCAATGGTTGGTTGTTTTTTTGCACATGGATGCCAACAAAAATGAATCAGTCAATGTAACAACCCACCAAGACATCATTACATCACTGAGCAGAACTGAATTACAGCAATCTATATATGCCTGTGACCCTAGGTTGAACCATGCTGGGAAAGTACTCCATCACTCCTATAGGAGCTGAGTTAAGAAGAAAGGATTTCTTTAAAAATCAGCTTTGCCATAATTGTTGAACACCTTTGATGATAAGCTTTGATGTTGAGCATTTTACTTTGTTCAGCATGAGGGTATAAAAACAATATCCACTTAGTTATCAAATGTGCACATCGGAACAATTTAGGTAAATGCACCTGTGGTTTCTGCACATGAGGAAAGGGTTTCTATATGCTGCTGCAGGAGAGAATATAAGAGTTTAATTTCCCTCTTACATTTTCAAACAGTTAAACAGCATACCCAGCGGACTGCCTTCCTGCAGAGCAAGATCAATAACAAAAGTTTCTTCTACTTTAGATCTCCTGTAAAAAAATAAATAAAACGAAAGAATTCCAATTCATTTGGCATATTTTAGTACCTATGCTAAGAAAACTAAACCTTCTTAAAACAAATCTGGTAAATGTAATGAGTTTCTCCTTGGAGTCTCAGAACATGTGTGTTATTATCCGAATCAATAATGATTTCTCGACTGTTGCCAGTTATTGACTTCACCTGTGTGTGTGTGTGTGTGTGTGTTAGGTTGAGATACAAACACTTTGTTTCAAAGTTGGTCAAACATATTTGGGGTTTTAGCAGAGATACTATAAGCAATTATAAAAACATGAAATTAATGCAGAAGACGACACATGACAGTCATGATACTATTATACAAATATGTGTAATAGTATACATTGAGTGTTGGTAAAAATTTAGAATATTCTTCCCCAATGATTTGCCAATATAAAGAATGATAATTGATAAATTACATAAATCAAATTCTTAAAAACGTTTGAATACGGCAATAAAAGAAACATTTTTTTTAACTTAAGAGTTGACTTTTTTCTTCTAATGTAACTCTTTTTGAGCACTGCAGAGATAAACGAACCTAAACACTTGATCGGTTTTACATAAGTTCCCTCCTTTTTCTATTGTTGAGGGTGCTGTGCTAGTCAGAGGTCAAATGAAGATGTAGTCAACTGTACATTGTCATTAGAAATGGTTTTGCACTATTCTAATATTCGTGAATGCTTTGCCTGCAATTAAGTATCAGTTTCCGTAGCTGTATGTTGTGGACAGTTTTGATTTGTAAATGTTTTGTCATTGAGCATATTGTAAATCGACATACTTTTTACAATATTTATATTGGAAAATGCATCTATCTATCTATCTATCTATCTATCTATCTATCTATCTATCTATCTATCTATCTATCTATCTATCTATCTATCTATCTATCTATCTATCTATCTATCTATCTATCTGCTCATAATTGTATTTGTGTCATCTTGGGAGAAACAGCAATCAGAAGATTTCAGTTGCAATGTGCAACTGAAATCCAGATGTTGCGATTGTTGAGTATGTTTTGCCTAATTTTTACTTCTGCTTGACAAAAAAAAATATATTGAACAACAAACCCAGATTAGTAAAAGTTCTGGCTTACATCAGTTGAATGAAGAGTGTACAGTGCCACATATTTCTATTCTTTGAACAATTTCAACATTCTAAATGTCTTCATAAATAAAAATCTGAAAATGAAACAAAATCAACTGGCATCGGACTTATTCAGTGCTTTATTAGGACACTCAAAGATGTTTTACATGAAATCTGTCATTTCTTTTCACATTCACATACTGATGATAGCAAGCTACTGGATTGTAGCCATAGCTGAGTATTGCATTCTCGTGTAGGCTATTTGGCTCCCTACACTGTGATCCACAGCATCTCTTACAGAACACTTTCCAAACCAGTATCCAACAAATTAAAAGTATGTCATGATTACAAATCTGAAAAGACAAGGCCATTCAGCTAGATTAATAGGACTGGTAAAGATGGTCTTAATCAGAGAAGCAGTCGAGACCTATGGTCGTGGAAGAGTCAGCGTTATCCACTCAAATCTGGCCTTGTTCGATGGTATCAATATGTAATTTTATAGTTCTATAAACACCATCTAGAAGAGACAGTAAACATGTGGAAGAAAATCCTCTGGTTAAATGAGACCAAAATTAAACCTTTTCAGTTGCATGAAAATTTGTTTGAGGAAAAAAAAACTGAACACAACAAATCACCCTGAAAACACTGTACCCTTTTTGTGCAATATCACTGTGGTAACATCATGCAATGGGAAGGGCTCCAAATTGATGGGGGGAAAAACAAGCTAAATAAAGAACAAGACTGGTGGAAAATTTGTTCACTATTTAGCAGGACAACCACCCAAAACATCCAGTGAGATTTACATTGGAATGGTGTAGATCCAAGTCGCACCATGTGTATCCCAGTCAAAGTAAAGACTTGAGTCAATTTAAAAATCAATGGTTCGAATTTAGAATTGATGTTCATCAGTGAAAAAATTAATTTCTCCAGATGAACAAAGCTGTTGACAACTCATGAAGATGCAGGTGTCTGCATCAAAAGATGATTGACTTATGAAATTATAAACTAATTATGAGACTTTTTAAATTTTAATTTGAAAGAATATTTAAACCATCAATTTTTTTCATGCAAATCACAATTATGTGCTACTTTGTGCTGGTCTACCACATACAATCCTAATTAAATATATTTTGAGGCTCTAATGTGACACCATGTCAAAAAGTTTAAATATATGGATACTTGGCACTTTACTGAACATTTAATTTGCTATTGATTTTAGGAGAGACAACTATTTTTTTCCCCAAGTCCTATACTAGTGATGATCACACTATGAGACACTGAACAATTCAAGTTACATATTGTTATTCTGTATGTGTAGAGTAGTAAAGAGCAGGACTCATTTAGTGGGAATGAGCCTATGGATGTTTTGATTTCTTGGTTTGTGGGAACCAACACGAACCAATATCCCTAAATAAAATAACATAATGTTGTTTTTCAGTAAAGGTCATTCATACTGAAATCAAAGAATAGTTTCCCATAATGCATTTGTATGTCTTAACAAAAGGTTGATAGGGGATTATGCGATTATGTTTTTGCTTCAAAACAAGAACTTCTATGTTTGTTGTTGCGTGGACACAGTGAGCAGTGTGCACCTTGTGTTTGCATCACTGCGTTTCCCATTAATGTGTAACCAACAGAATGAGGCAGGACAAATGAATATGCCTCTGCGTAAATTGATTCTGCCTCCTACATGTTCAGACTGTTCATTAATTCTTATCAAATTTTACCCAGAGGTTAAAACCGGGCTGCACCTTTAGCTCCTAACATTTTAGTTCATCAGACCACTAATCACACAGACACGTTGTTGGAGAAATCGTTACATCTGTCATTACCTTGATTTTGACCTGTGATGCACTACTATGAATAGTGCTTTGGTTTGTTACTCATTTACATTCATGATGTAGTTTATCTTCTTTTAGAGTGGATTATAGTGTATGAGATCCATCTTGTCAACATGTTTCTATGTATTGAACTCTAAGAAAGTATCTCAGATTCTCAAAGATAAATGTTGCCACTCTCTCAGATCCAGTAAGCACAAGCACATTAAGTGCTAAAAATGCATTCCTCTAAATAAATTGTTTTAGAAAAGTTTTTTCTGCTGTTCTTCAGCATTGAAATAGAGTAGCCTAGAGTACCTTATTGCTCCTAATTAAATTAATCACAGAGAGAGAGATTGGTGTGTGCCTCGAAGCTCCCCTTTCCTTCCATTAAATCCATTTTTTTGGAACATTTTAAGCTTTGTCTCTTAAATATGGGAATAATATTGTTTTATTTGTAACAACCATGACCTACACTATTATGTTTCAAAGCACTGATTTGTGGTTAATCCTAAATCCCAATATATCCTATTTTACAAAGGTTTAACTGGGTGGCACCACTGTGCAAAATCTTCTTATTTCTGCAGTGCATGTGTTACATGTTGTACCACAATTCATTTTTTCATTCCTTAAGCTGAAATGTTGAATAAGACTTGGTGGGTCAGTAGCCTTTAAACACCGCAGTGTTTGCAGAAATCCAATCATAGACTGCCACAGACAGAAATAGATACACCATCACAAATAGGCTCTGCAGAGAGTTTATTTCAATACATTGGGTTGCAGGCAGTGTTTGGAGAACATGGTGCATTTACAGATACAAAGCTGTTAGATAATGTGAAGGCTTGCTGTCAGCAGCCAGACAGAAGGTCTCACCTCTGCTGTGGGAGTAACTAACTACTCCATCATGCCTTAGCCTTCTTTCCATCCATCTGTGCTGATATGCGAGTCTTAGGTTTTGTACTGGTTTAATTTTAAGCGCATGTTAGAACTTTAGATATAGTCTAATTTATTAAGCAATGCTACATCTTCTTTCATAGCATTTAATGCTTTAATACAAGACTTTGACGACAACAAAGAAAAGGGTGCATAAATAACATTTTTATGTTTGCAGAACAAAAGACTAATTTTAATATGGTTTGCGTAATCTATCTCAATGGACGTTGCTACAGGTGATGCTGCCCTTTCAGTTTCTATAGTTACAGTAAAACAAGGTGTGACTAATTCAGCTAAGTTGTTTGGTTAGAATAGTTTTAGTCTTTGTGGATATAAAAATATAAAATTAATTTCTAGACATGCACTTCTTAAAAAGCCAATATAGAAAGATATATTGGCTTTCAAAATTTTCGAAACCGCTACGATTTTTACATCTTTTTAGTATCTTGTCAGAGAAAATGCTGGAGAGGCTAGAGTTTTTTTTTCCAGAGTTTTCTGGATTATAGTAGATCATAGCACTCAACATCCCTCACCTGTTGCTATAAGCTGCCAGGCAGCTGGCTGAAAGAAGGTTTTTCCTAGCAGAATATAATTAATTACTGTTATGAAGACAATGCTGTTTGACAACTACTTTTGCTAAAAGTGTCACATTTGATTACAAACTAGTTATTAGAAAAGACCAACTGACTAAATAAGTGCTACAGAACAGATAAAAGCAGAATAAAATGTTGTGTGGAATAAGATCTTTGAAAAATAGTTTTAAAATGATACTCTTACGATATCATGGTGATTGAATTAAATGATGACATAAAACATTGCGTGTCATTCAAACGTCTTGAATCCATAGGTCTTTGGTTTAATCACCAGCTACAATTTTTGCAAATTATGAATGTAATCTCATGCAACTATTCAAATCCATTGTTACCATGGTTATTTTTGATGGCTAATTGCATGAACAGGGTTATTTACTTGTGATTGTATTTTCTGTTTATTGTTTTATTTATTTATTGGAAACACCACAATTGCAAAATTGTGTTTTTTTTTTTTTGTTTTTTTTTTTTTTTACATTAGCAGAACATAGAAAAAGATTTGCACACATTTGTAATGGAAATGCAGCTACTGATACTTTAAATACTTTGGTAGATCCAACAGAACCTTCTGAATTGGGTTTTGTCATTTTTGCTGAATGTTTTGCACACAGATTATTTATCTTTGCATTTTAACCTTGTGTAGCTCATTCTGTGACTTTATCAGCTTTAAAATGACATTCTCCTCCAAGTATTGGTTTATGCGCAAGAAGCCTTTTTCTACCTGGGCCTGTCTGTTGCCATGGTATTCATCTATGAAGCATGCTCATCTTGTCACAAATTGTATTACTCCATATTTAGAACAATTGCCAAAGTTATTTAATTAGCTTTATAGGTGCAACATCGTCCTTTGTACAGCTATTTTTTTCTAACATGGGGTAAACAAACACTTGGCTTTATGCATTTTAGTTTTCCGAACTTAGTTCTGCCAAGCCTGCTCAGTGAACTAATAATTAACTGAATTCACAGTTAATATAAGCTTGTGCAAACGATTCTTTGTCACCAAACCATTGAAGTTATTTACTGTATATTCATTGTACTCTAAGTAAATACTGGGTAAAATATATCTTTAAAGCCCAAAATCAATACCAGATGCACATGATGAGTAAAATGATGTATGTATGTAATCACATACTGGTTATTGTTACATTAAATTCCATTTTTAGAAATATTTATGCATTTTTGCTATAGTCAAAATTGTGGACCTTTGGAATTAAATCATGTTTTTATTGAATCACGATCAGAAAAAAATAAACCTGCAAGTGTTTTGGCTCATTTTGTTTTTTTAAGGGGCTCTTTCCCCTCTTTCAGCATGGAGTCTGAAATGCCAAGTGTATGTTCAGGATCACACCCTGCAGGTGTGCTAAATTGACTGTTATCATAGATATACAAATGTCACTTGAAGTGACTTAATAATGGTTTATTTTCAAAATTACAAAGGCTCTTGTGGGTTCAATTTTAAGCCATCATGCCACCTGTAGATTTTAATGGAGTGAAGGCAAAAGTCGACATCACGATCTTCCAGTACACTGCTGGAACCCAGAAAAGCTTCAACATTGTTGCGAATGCTTTCTCAGCCTGCACTTGTGCCATTAAGTGAGCACCACCTGAAATGTCCAATGTCTGCACCAACACAATGCTACATTTCAACAATGGCTTTATGCATTAAATTAGGGGCAAAGCTACAAACAAGTGAACTCGACCGGAAGACACCGTCAGAGCTGCAGATGTTCAAAAGATGGTGAGACAAATCAGATGGTTGGCACAGTGCTGAATTCTCACAATACATTGTTATCTGTAATTGTAATGACCTTACCTGAAATGTGTTGTTGATACATGTGAGGAGGAGTGGTGACTCATCTAGTTAGCATTTTCTGCAACTGTGCTTATCTCAAAGTGTCTATGCTCTAGAGAACAGTTCATCCTTACCTGTCCCCCGTCTATGCCTCTGCATTTCTGGATTAACATAGTTGCACTGCAGCTGATTCAAACTTTGCCCAGGAAAGTGCAACCCACAACTGAGAATATTTTGATTGCAAAATTGCTCAATCTATGAATAGCACTATGAAAAAAGTATTTTGCACATTTCTTCTCGTTTTCATTTTGAGCCCAGATTTTCCACTTAAACTTTGGTAAGTTTAAGAAAATGCATATCTCCCAAAATCCTTGCTTTAGTCTTGCAGTTAATTAAGGACTTAACATTTTGTTTGAGCATATGTCTGACTTTATAATCTTGGTAAACTCCTGAGTTTCATGCAGATTTCTAAATGGATGTCATTCTTGTCCTTTGTTATTGCTGAATCATGAACGGCGACCTATGTTGAGGCTGGTATGGCATAAGTGCCTAGATATTGTACTTTGTTCTTTTCTACCCTCCTAGGTGAGTCGCCAATGTTCTCTTTGAATAATTTTGGCAAATTTCTACATTTGCAAGTTTCTACATTTGTGTAGAAACTTGCATTTTACAAACTTCCATATTGCTATTGTCTTAAATGTCTGTAGGTATTTGTTTTGGCGTTGGATCCAATTGACCCTGTTCAGCTCTTTTGTCTGTACATGCCCCTGCTTTAAAAAGCTTTGGTTTAAAAAAATCCTGACATAAAAGAGCAATTACTTCAGTGATTATTATGTGCATCTGAATACAGTAATTGCAAAAATAATGTGGCGCTGCACTTCCAACACTTAGTTTGCATTTAATGAAAGCAGCAGTCTCATGGTTTATGAACCTAGGAAAGCTAAGGAAATCTCTCTTTCTGCCTTTCTTAGTTCTTTCTTCCACCTCCATGTTACTCTCAGACTCTCATATCTGATCATAAAATCTATCAGTATTCTCTGTATGATAGCCACAGGGGAACATTCCTTTTTGAAGACAATTTACTCTGAACACTTAAAACAGTAATTGCTATTAAGAAACGGCTGCTTTGGTGGATGTACTAGCTCTCTTGATGACTGGTTTAAGGCTATATGTTCCCCAGATGTACTTTTCTGATGTTGCTGCAGATGTCAAGGTTCTTTCAACCCCTTTTAGTTGTTTACACACTCATGTCATTTGAAAACGGTGAGATCTGGTGAGGCTCATACCGAGCCTTTGTTGTATAGACTCATTAGGGTCTCGATACAGTGGAAGCAATGCCGTAGGAAATGTGTTTCTCTTCAGTGGATCGTGGGAAGACTCTCTTCAGACAAGTCAATGTCTCGCTCACTCTGCTTAGTCAGGCCAAACACACCCGGGGCAGATCACTCTCTGCCTGCATATAAATTAAAGAAGATAGCCTTGTCCATGCTTTATTATCTGACCTGCTCCGGAGTGCTGTCTCAAATTCCTCACTGAGAAGCGGACTGATTTCACAGAGGCTAATGACATAAGTGTCAACATCATTCGCTTGCCTCAAGCTGAGGAGAAATAATGACCACCGTCATGAATTTATAGGTAGTGCAACAAACAAATGCTTCTGTGTGTGTGTGTGTGTGTATGTGTGTTTTGACAAGTTTTTATTACAGTTATAGTGCAACACCTTTGTTTATCCAACTAACAAGGAAATGCATGTGTGTGCCTCTTTGTGAAGACTAAAGAAAATGTGAGTTCACGGATTCATTGGGTTTTATCACTGGCTTTGTTTTCCAATTAGGAATTTCTGTTATTATTGTCTTGACCCCGGGCACTATCAACAGCTTAGTCATGTTGCAATTAGCATTTACAGTAAACACCAGTAACCTGCGTGTCTCTGAACTTAAGACACGCCTGAAGGTGTTTCGATATCTAAAGATAGTTATTTTGACTGTTTTTTATTCTAAACCTTGTCAACAAAATTATTAAAATATATGTAATCCAGCAAAACATAAAAAGCATCATGGCTGACATATTTGTCAGATTATGTCTGAAAATACTTGCAAGAAAACACAAAATAATTTACGGTGATATAACATTTTCTTTACATTTTCATTAAGAACCGTATGTCAGGCAATGGGTCTATGAAGCCATTGGTGTTCTCATGACAGTTACAACATTTAAAAGGAAACAAAAAGTAACAAACATTACTTTGACCTGTGACTTCTGTCAAAATACATATTTATTAATGGCAGTCCAATACCTCTGAAAAGTAATTTCTTTACAGTTCCCATGATGGAAATAAAACTATAGTGTACTGTGCTAATATTTAAACAAAATTAGCTGTCAGAAGGACATTGACTACATTACACCTATTGGGGAGAGATGTTCATGAGGAATAGCACTCTTACAATCCTTGAACAAAAGGATACCCCAGGCCATATGTGTCAATCAAGTCTTAACAATTCCAGAGCAAGTAATGTGTTTAAGTAGCATGCAAATAATTTGGTTTAACTGCATCCACCTTAGTCCTGCAAGACCATAATTTCCTGATACATTCAGTCAATGTTACACACTATCAAATTAAGTCAAATTTGATCCTACCTGAATTCAAAGCATCAAATTAAGTTGTAATTCAGTAATACTCAGGTTAAAATGACAAACTAGCCTTATGGGTATTTGTATAGTCAGCTAGTATCACACCAGTTCTAATGTTTATCAAAACTACCAACAGTAATTTGCAGTAATGATGGTAATTTGGTAATTGACCTCATGTGGTATTGTATAGCTTGCGTGAATGTGCTGTCAATTTGAAATCCATTGGATAATTAGTGTTACTTATATGATAAGGTTGAAGTAGCTGTTTCTTAGGCAGAGCGTTTTTCTGACTTAATGAATGTTGTATTTCAAAGAGTTTTCTGTGGTTGATGCAAATGCTTTAAAAGCATTTAGTTACGTTTAAATTACATTTGGTGGTGCTCACATTTCAGACATATTCCTTCATGACTTAAAGGAACAGGATATAAACATTTCTAAAGGCTCCCACATACTCGGGTGTATTGTGCGTATCATGTTATCCGTGCTGTCTCCATGCACATCTCACTGACAGTTGAGATTTCATAGTTGAGAGTACAGATTTCCTACATGGAGAAGAGGAATACAATAAGCTGGTGAAGGACATAATGATGTTGGGGGAGTGAAGTATGCCTGAGTATGTGGGAGCCTTAACTGATGAAATTAAAGCACTTTGGTATTTCAAGTCACAGCTCCTGAAGAGCTATGGAGTTGCATTTGTGACTTTGTCTGGTATAACACTATTATTGTGAGGTGTATATATATATATAAAAAGAGTACTGTAAGTTTTCTAAAATTTGTTTGCTAAAATTTGTTTCTTCTTTTTCTTGTGAACCTAGCTTTGTGCGTAGTCTTTTTCTTGTGAGCTAGATTCATCATTTTGCACACAGTAGCTGAATATTTTCAGTCTTGACTTTAATTTTTTTTCTCTTACAAAATCACAAAATCATCATGTTACTTCCATTGCACCTAAATTCCAAAAGTGAGAAAGAGTTACATTTATTTCTGTACTTTAAACATTATATTTTTACCATTTGAAATGTTCTGATAGACTGAAGTCTCACAGAGTATTTTGTAGACCATGCTTGATCTGACTGAGACCTCTATAGTTAAGCAAATTTATCTTCTACTGACTTACTGATCACTGCCAAGGCACCCTGGACATGACTCAAGCATGTGCAATATGTTTTTTGGGGTGATTTGTTACTCAGACTGTGAGGTGCGATGACATAATACCTTAACTGACTAATGCATAAAATCATATCAGAATACTGAACTGTGTTTCAACAAGACAACTTTCTCTTGATTTGGAACATTTTGCATTACAACAAATGTGTAACTCTTTAGTCTTTGCTTAGGTCAGTCACGT